>NC_022015.1:19400345-19436579 GCF_000317375.1 Microtus ochrogaster
AGCACTGTACACACCAACAGGTACCATTCATGCTGTCACCCTGAGCACCGCACACACCAATGGCTATCATTCATGCTGTCACCCTGAGCACTACATACATACTAAGGGCTACCATTCATACTGTCACCCTGAGTACTACACACACACCAACAGCTACCATTCATGCTGTTACCCTGCTCTATTTTACTGTCTTACCAGCATCCAGTTAACATTTGATGTGGGAGTCCCCTCTGGGTGCTGTGATTACCATTAATGAATAAAGAAACTGCTTGGCCCATTAGCTCTAGCTTCTTATTGGCTAGCTCTTACATATTAATTTAACCCATTCCATTAATGTATTAATCTGTGTATCAGCGCATGACTCTGGCTGTGGCTTCATGGCTTCTCTCTGACTCCGCCCTTCTTTTTCCCAGCATTCAGCCTAGCTTTCCCTGCCTACCTAAATTCTGCCTTGCTATAGGTCCAAAGCAGTTTCTTTATTCATTAATGGTAATCACAGCACACAGAGGGAACTCCACATTAACAAAAGTATCTTGCCAGGCATGGTGGTGCACACCTTTAATCCCAGCACTCAGGAGGCAGAGGCAGGCAGATCTTTGAGCTCAAGGCCAGCATGGTCTACAGAGCTAGTTTCAGGACAGCCAGAGCTACACAGAGAAAAACAAAATAAAGTATCTTTCCACTTGTTTATTTTTTCATCATTTATTTCTACTAGAATCAAACTGTTGATTATTTAATCAGTGGTTAAAGCAGAAGGCTCTGACCGCAGCTGCCTGGATCTAACATTTAGGCTGGGCAGTGGTGGCACAGATCTTTAATCCCAGCACTCAGGAGGCAGAGGCAGGTGGATCTCTGTGAGTTCTAGGACAGCCTGGTCTACAAAGAGAGTTCCAGGCCAGTCAGAACTACACAGAATAACCCTGTCTTGGAAAACCAAAAACAAAATTTTGTTCCACCCCTTATTGAGCTGTGTGCTGTCAGATAAGCTATTTAACCGCTCTCTGTCTTTGTTTCCTCATTTGTAGACAATACTGGAGTCTTTTGTGAGCATTAAAAGGACAATTCTTGGGGTTCATAATATGGTTCACCAGGCAAAAGTATTTGCTGTCAGGCATGAGAACCTGAATTCAATTCCCAAGCCCCACATGGTGGAAGGAGAGAACCATCTCCCACAGATCATCCTCTGAGCCAATACAAGTTCTGGGGAGTACTTGTGTGCCTCTCTCTGTTTCTCTGTCTCTCTGTCTCACACACACATAGCACATACGCATGCACACACATACACACACACACACACACACACACTTCAAAGGGAGCAGAATTCTTAGCCTGGTGCTGTGGTGCATGCCTGTAATCCCAGCTGTTTGGGAAACTGAGGAAAGTAGATCACAAGTTTGAGGCCAGCCAAGAAGACATAGCAAGATCCCGTCTCCTCCTTTCCAAATTATTCTTTCTCTCTCTTTTGTTTTAGAACAGGGACAGGGTCTCACTTTGCAGCCCTGTCTGGCCTGGAATTCACTGTGTAGACCAAGCTGGTGCCAGACCTGAGAAAAACCATTTCCACGACTGTCTAATTAGAGCAAGCTTTATTCAGAGGGCCACGTGGGACTGGTCAGATGGCTGCCTCACCCTGTTGGGGTTTCAGAGAGCAGCCCCTCACTGACTTTTGGGGTCCCTTTTATGGGAAACAGTTAGGGTCGATAGGAAAAAGATGTAGAGATAATTGGCCATTAGCACCCGAATAAAGAAGCTACAGGGAACAGCTGTTGGGATAATTGGCTGTTAGAAAGGAGGCAATAAAAATAAGTTGCAAAAACCCTTGTTGAGGAAGGGCGGTCAGCAAGGTGTCTAGGAAGACACATGTTTGTAAGGCAAAGGGGCGATCATATATCACAGGTTCAGAGGTTAGCAGGGCAAACAGGGTGAGCATACATTATGGGGTCACGAGTTCAGCTTACGTCCCAAAAATGAGGTTTGCAGGACACATTAGACTAAAGAAACAGAAACCTGCACTCGGGAGGCAGAGACAGATGAGTCTCTGTGAGTTTGAGGCCAACCTGATCTAAAAAATAGTTCCAGGACAGCCAGGGCTACACAAAGAAACTCTGTCTCAGCCGGGTGGTGGTGGCGCACGCCTTTAATCCCAGCACTCAGGAGGCAGAAGTAGTCGGATCTCTGTGACTTTGAGGCCAGCCTGGGCTACAAGAGCTAGTTCCAGGACAGGCTCCAAAGCTACAGAGAAACCCTGTCTTGAAAAACCAAAAAAAAAAAACCAAAACAAAAAACTCTGTCTCAGAAAGACAAAAACAAAACAAAAGCATATATATAACTTTTTCCTGTGAGGTATGGAGATTTAGTGACATAAATGTAACAATGTGGCTCCTGTTGTGGTTTCACACTGGTCTTAGTCACAGGGATCCTCTGCTTCCTGGGTTAATGACCCAAAACAAAGAGCCTCAGGTGAGCTGAGAAACTCTGCACTGAGCACACGGACAAATACAGCCACTTGACCAGGAAGTCGAGGCTCCTAAGAACCTCAGCCGGTATTTACAACCTTGAGATTGCAGGAAACCAAGCCACAGAGGGAGTTTTCCAACCCCACAAGTTCCCTTTTCTGCCCCATAATCCCTAGAGCCTCCTGCACCTCGGAGTCTCTTTTTGGTGGAGAGACTGTCTGCCTCTGTGAGGTTCGTCTCCCCCTTCCTTTTAATTTTTACATCACTTCATTAATCCTGATCTAACAATGAGTATTGGCATTAAAGGGGTTCACCACAGACTTTGCTTCAATGGGGGTGGGGGTTTGGGTAAGACAGGTTTTCTCTGCACAGCCCTGGAACTCACTACGAAGATCAGGCTGGCCTTGTGCTTACAGAGATCCAGCTCTGCCTCCATATTGCTGGGTCTTACTGCGTATCACAGGTTAACCCAGAACTCACGGTCCTGCTGCCTCCTCAGTACTAGGATTACAGGTGTCACTGCATCCAGCTAAGACTCCATCTTAAGAAAAAATAGGAAGGCCCTTATTAGCACAGTGCCTTGAAGATAGTAGTTAATCTCTAGGGTGGGCATCTTGCCCATCCTCCTCACCTTGAACACCCAGTTCAGCAAATGACAACCCAAATAAATACACAAACTTTGACACACTCGGCCAATATTGCATATCATGTTTCTGGATGCTCTGCCCTGAGGCATCAGAGCCATCCAGTCTGACCTCACAGAGGACTTCTTAAACACTGGGGAAAGCTGAGTGAAGGAATAGGAACCTGAGAAAAGAACTTACGGAAAAATCTAGAATTCCACTGCCATCAGTAAGACCTTAAAAGTGACTCTTTGAAAAATCTAGAGATAAGTTTACACCTCCTGTGGCCTCCAGGAATGAATATAGTCAGCCATGAGGAATTCTGGGTTTTGTTCTGTTAGGGGAGAATTGCTCTTAGCCTTCATTATGCCTTTGAAACTTTCCAGGAGGTTGCCAGGAACACCTAGTACAGCCCAGTAATTACAGCTTGTGCCTGGTCCATAGGACCCTCAAACCTAGGGCTGTGTTGGGATTCTCTTGGTTCTGTGATCTCATTTTGAGCATAAATGAATGCTGGCTTTCACTTAGGGAATACCAGTAAGATCCTGGAACACGCACACCTCGCTCATACTCTGGCACTACCTGCAGAGTTTCTCCTACAGCAAGTAAAGAAGTTAGGAAAGAGTTGGGGGCAGGGCTGGAGATGCAGTTTACTTGGCAGAGGGCTTGACCAGCATTCCTGAAACTCTGGGTTCTATGCCCCCCCCACATACCCCACAGTTCATAAGTTGGGTGTGGCGATACACACCTGTAACCCCAGTTCAGAAGTTCAAGCGTACTTTTCTAAAATCCTTCCTAAGAGACAGAAACAGAAAGTCTCCTCTTCCTAAATTCCCAACAGCTAATTAAGACATGAATCTGGCCAAGTGATGGTGGTACACGCCTTTAACCCCAGCATTTGGGAGGCAGAGGCAGGCGGGGCTCTATGACTTCGAGGCCAGTCTGGTCTCCAAGAGCTAGTTCCAGGACAGGCTCCAAAACTACAGAGAAACCCTGTCTCGGTAAAACCAAAAGTACAAAACAAAACAAAAAAAGAGGCATGAATCTGCCAAAGTTTACCCCAGGGAATCAGTGAGTTTTGTGGCTAGGTGCTCCTTCCCCTACAAAGCCCAGTAGAGACGAGTTCTCTTTCCTTAATGCTCCCCCAGCCTCTTCACTCTAGACTCTTCTCAGGCCTTGTGCATTTAAGTTGCATACAACAGCTGACAGGGTCACCTGGATGCACAGGTGAGGGTCTATGACCTCCTCACCCCTCCACGAGGAGGCATAAACAGTCAAGAAGCCCCTCTAGGACAATTCTTTTACAAGTGGGTGCAGTTGAACTCCCCCAAATGGCGCAGTTGCTTGGCTGGAAGGATAATCACTCACAACAGTTACATAACAAGTTCAGGGCCAGCCTGGGTTACATGACAAACAAACCTGTTCTGAACAAACAAAACGGGTAAGATCATTTGCATGAAATTTGTTGTAATAAAGGCTTTGAGTTATACATGTTTTTAGCCTAATGTGGGTGTCATACATTTTTTCCTGGCAACTAAAAAAGCTAATGGACAAATAAAACAACATAATAGAAGAATGTAGATTAAAAATTTCGACTCCTGTATATAACCCCAGATAATAGCAATCACAACCCCCTTTTAAGCTTTTTAAGAAAGATTTACTTATTGTATTTTATGTGTTTGAATGTTTTGTTTAAATGTAGTCTGTATCATGTGTACCCTGATTGTGAGCCACCACATGGGTGCTGGAATCAAACCTGGATGCTCTGTAAGAATAAGAGTTCTTAGCGACTGAGCCATCTCTCCAGCCCTCAAGGCCTCATTTGACAGATAAACAAATCAAATTCCATTTACCAGAAGAAAGTAAGGACCAGGGCTGCGGGGAGTTCAGGGCTAGAGTGTGTCCATAGCCTGTGAGAAGACCAGGAGGTCAATGCCTAGACCTGCAAGACAAGACGATAGAAAAAGAAAGAAAAAAGAGAGGCAGGCATTCTGTCTCGCAGGAATGTTTAGGCACGGGTTGTATGCAAGACCTTTGCTTGCTGCTGTGGATACGAAACAACAACCAAAAATGTGTAATACTCAGTACCTTGTACCCGAGGAACCCTAGACTGAATGAAACCGTTTGTGCCTGATGGGGAGGATCACACAGCATAGTAAGTAATGAGAGAAAAACAGACTGATTGATTGAAGGCCACAAGGAAAGGATAGTTGGAAATCAGCTGGACTAGGGCATCCCAGATGTGTGTCCCAGGAAGTAAAGGAGGTGAATTTAGCTGATCAACAGAGTCCTGGTATAGGGAACTCTAGTCCTGGATTCCAAGGCAATAATCCAGTCCCAGTTTAGGAATGCTCTACTATAGTAACTGGGCCTGCCAAGTTCACCATAGTGGCACTCACCTGTAATCCCTGCACTCAGGAAGCTGAGGCAAGAAGAACCTGAATTCAAGGTCAGTCTGGGCAACCTAGCACGATCTTATCTCAAAAATAAATAAATAGACAGTTAATAGATAGGTAGATAACAGGGGACAGGTGCCATTAATCCTTTAACTCGGGAGGTAGAGTCAGGCAAATCTCTGTGAGTTTGAGGCCAGCCAGGGCTACTTAAAAAAAAAAAAAAGTAAAAACAAATAAAAACCAGGCCAGCACATTGGCTCAGCAGGTAAGTGCTGGCCACCACGTCCAACAACCTGAGTTCTACCCTCAGGACACATAGTAAGGGGAGGGCAAGGACCAGGTTGTCTTCTGCCCTCCAACATGTGTGTGCTGTGACATGAGGGTTTCCCCACTTCACATACCCTCACCAAATAAATAAACCAGTCACCACTACCATACAAAAGCACCACCTCTCTCTGCCTGCAGATAGGGGTGTGCTGATCCGGACATCCATTAGTGCGTGTGGTTTGTACTAACACAGGGGTAGGTGTGAAGATTTTAAACCCCCTAATTTTAAATGTCATATTTTCTTTTAGAGAGGTAGTTATTTAATAGTATAGACTTACTTGAGCTAAAAACTTTTGTATTCATCAGGTCTATTAGCTCTAGAAGGGAACGCTGTGGCTAACTGGTAGGAACACTGTGGTTAGGGGGTGGAAACAGCCACCCTGTGACAGTCAATAAGAGGTTGCTGTTTACAGAAGACTTAACTTTGTTTGATTTTGAAACAGGATATTTCTAGGTTGCCCAGGTTGGCCTTGAATCTCTAGACTCAGGTGATTCTCTTGGCTCAGCCTCCAAGGTAACTGGCTTTGCAGGCACGTGTCACCACACACCCGGCAAGAGTTTAATAAGTCTGATCTGCCTCAATCTGCATCCTCTGCCAATTCTCAACAGTGTCACTATGGAATATGCTCTCCACCAGGGCAAACAGCACCCTTAGACCTTAATGTATTATTGAATTTTGTATATATCTGCACAGCCATAAAAAAATAGGACTACAGGACTAGAGAATTATGAGTGCTGATCTTCCAAGGAAGAGTTCAATTCCCAGCACTCACTAGACCGCAAACAGGTACCTCTAACTCTAGTTCCAGGGGATCTTTTGCACTCTTCTGGCCTCCCAGGGTACCTGCACACACAGTAATTTGGTTCTGGTTCAAGCACGCACTCATAAGCCATGCCCTACCCCATGAACACTCACATATGCATAAAGAAAAACACCTGGGCATGATGGTGCACATCTTTAATCTGAACACCCTGGAGGCAGAGGCAAGAAGATCTCTGATTTTGACGTTAGCCTGGCTTTCATAGCAAGTTCCAGACCAACCAGAACAATATAGTGAGAGCATGCTAGAAAAAAAAAAAAAACAAACAAGCTTTAGAAATAACTTGGTATTGCTATTAACCGTTTAATTCACAAATATTGCCATATAGTCTAGATCTTATTTTGCTTTGTAAATGTAAACAGCTTGACTATCAAAGTCATCCTAGGGGATGAAAAAAACCCCTACCTGGCGCAGGAAGCACAGGCCTTTAATCCCAGCACTTGGGAAGCAGAAGCAGGTAGATCTGAGTTCAAGGCCAGCCTGGTCTACAAGAGTGAGTTCCAGGACAACAAGGGGTACACAGAGAAACCCCTTTCTTGGAAAACAGACAGACAGACAGACAGATAGATAAATAAAATTTTGAACATTTATTACTTAAAAAAAAAAAACCCTAACAGCCAGGTGTGTCCTGTGTAATTGCAATCTTCGTTAGAGGTGAAGGCTAGAGGAGGGCACGTTTGAAGCCAGTCCCTCATAGTGAGATCTTGTCTCAAAAAACGGTTGAAGAGATGGCCCAGATGTTCAGAGTGCATACTGCTCTTGCAGAGAACTCAAGTTTGGTTCTCAGAAATGATATTGGCCAGTTCACAACAGCCTGCAACTCCAGCTCTAGGAGATATGACACATCTTAGCTCCTCTAGCATCTGCACTCATTTGATTGCACACAGGGCACACGCTCGCGCGCGCACACACACACACACACGCACACATACATATACACTCATGCACACACATGCATGCACACATGAACAAAAATCTTTTAAAAATATTTTTCTGGCCAACCTAAGTAGCCTGCACTATGACCAGGGGCAATGGTGATATCCAGACCTGGCTGCTGCTGAGGACCAAGTCTGGGTCTGTGGTCTTGCCAAGACTGGGCCCATGTTGAAGTCCAAAGCCCATGCTGCCACCAAAGGTTACACAGAAGCCTGGGGTTGGGTCTGTGGCCTTGTTGGTGTCCAGGAGACATGTCTCTGCCAGAGCCATCCTGATCTGAATGGCCAATGCTTCGACCCAGAGCCAGGATGCCATCCTGGACTGAACAGCTACCAAGGGCCATGTCTTTGTCCACGGTCCAGCTGAAGCTGGGTGTGTGTTGATGTCTGTGGCCTGTGTTATCTCAGGGGCCATTGGAACCACGCATGATGAAATTCAAGGGCCATGCTGAGCCAGCCCCACCCTCCATTGGCCCTGGGAAAGCTGGCCCTGCCCCTCTCTAGACGCTTCAGCAAGACAGCTGGTCCTGACCTTGACCCTCACAAGAGAGCTTGACCCCCCCCCCAACTTGGGAGTGATGGTCTCATCCTTTACCACAGGCTAGGGAGAACTGACCCTGATGGCACGAGCATAGGGAAGGGGCCTCTGCCCTGTCGCCTGAGGGAGGTAGCCCCAGTGGCCTGAACTTATCAGTTACCACCCACGCCATAGCTGGGTCTTGGGTTGGCCAGCTCTAACATCTACCCCATCTAGGTCCTGCTGGAGCTCATGAAGGGACTGGTCCTGTGGAACAACACCCACAAGGCTTCTGTGACTTGGGGTGACAGCAGAAAGTCCCAGAGGAGTTTTGGTGAGGATCCAGTGATGATGGTGTACCAGAAACCAGAGGCCTTGAGCCAGACCAGTGACTCATTGCAGTAAACATTTGCTAGTAAAGCTGATTGGACAGAAAAGTACACGGTGTGATATATTACTCCCAATGTCGCCAGGACCAATGAAGAGGTGTTGGAGAGGCAGGAAATGAAAGATAGAGGAGGGAAGACTGGTTTTATTTTGTTATTTTTGTTTGTTTGCTTACTTTGTTTTGTTTTGATCTTTTTAAAATTTTTCTTTTTGGAAAGCACTGCAGGGGGAAGGGGAGGATATGGGGGACTGGGAGGTAAGAGGAATTAAAGTGCATGATGCACAATTACCAAAGAATCAATAAAGAAATTAAGTTAAACCAGGCAGTGGTGGCACACACCTTTAATCCCAGCACTAGGGAGGCAGAAGCATCTGGATCTCTGTGAGTCTGAGGTCAACCTGGTCTACAAGAGCTAGTTCCCAGACAGGCTCCAAAGCTAGAGAGAAACCCTGTCTCAAAAACCAAAAAAAGAAAAAGAAAAGAAATTAAGTTAAAAAAGATTTTCGAGCCGGGCGGTGGTGGCGCACGCCTTTAATCCCAGCACTTGGGAGGCAGAGGCAGGCGGATCTCTGTGAGTTCGAGACCAGCCTAGTCTATAAGAACTAGTTCCAGGACAGGCTCCAAAACCACAGAGAAACCCTGTCTCGAAAAAACCAAAAAAAAAAAAAAGATTTTCATATGTGTGTGTGCACCATGTTTGTGTCTGGTGCCTGAGAAGGTCAGAAGAAGGCTTTGGATGCCTGGAACTGGAGTTACAGATGGTTGTGAGTTACCATGTGGTTGCTGGGGACTAAACCTGGGTCCTCTACAAGAACAGTAAGTGGTCTAACTGCTGAACCATCTCTCTAGCTCCTTCCAGCCTCCCACTTTTGTGTGAGGCAGGTTTCACTATGTAGCAAGGGGTGTCCTGGAACTCATTATGTAGACTAGGCTAGCCTTGAACTCAGAGACATCCTCCTGCCTCTATAGGCATTAAAGGTATGCGCCACAATGCCCAGCACCCACCTAGAATAAAAGATAGAACAAATAATGTTTATTTTCCTAAAATTATGCTCTCTGGTTCCTGTTTTATATCCACTCTCAACTGTAGCCAATGGCATCTAACATCTATTGTGCTTGCTTCTTTGTTCCCAGGTTAGCTATGCACATCCCCTTGTAATGGCAGAATTAAGTCTTTAGACAGAGAAATCACTCCAAGCACTTAGAAGATTAATTAATAAGGAGATTAGTTCTTTAATAAAAGCATGAGTCTGGGGTCTGACTAATGCCTATGGGATTCGAGCCAAGAGCAGAAATCCCCCACAGCTTATATAGATTTGAGCTATAACATCATAATCTCACAGAGGCATTCATCAGCAGGTGTGTTCTTTCTGTTTGTTTTGTTTTTTGAGACAGGGTTTCTCTGTAGCTTTGGAGCCTGTCCTGGAACTCGCTCTGTAGACCAGGCTGGCCTCGAACTCACAGAGATCCACCTGCCTCTGCCTCCCGAGTGCTGCGATTAAAGGCATGTGTCACCACCACCCGGCTTGCAGGTGTGTTCTTGAGTTTCCACTCCAAGTTACATTTTCTGGGCAATTAGGTGTTTTATTTTATTTTATTTTCAAGACAGGGTTTCTCTGTAGTTTTGGTGCCTGTCCTGGATATAGCTCTTGTAGACCAGGCTGGCCTCAAACTCACAAAGATCCTCCTGTCTCTGCCTCCTGAGTGCTGGGATTAAAGCTGTGCGCCACCACTGCCCAGCAGGTGGGTTTTTATAGAGTCAGAAGCTGCAGTTTTGGGTTATGTTTAGATTTTAGATTACACTTTCTGGGTTGAGAAATACAGCTCTTGTGTAGGTGGAGTTTTTTATCAGGACCGCTGGCTCCCCAAAGAACAACATTGAGACTTATTAATTATGGATGCTCAGCCAATGGCTTAGGCTTATTACTAGCTAGCTCTTACAACTTAAATTAACCCATATTTCTTATCTGTGTTCTATCACATGGCTCAGTACCTTTCTTTAACACAGCATGTTCATCTTCTCTCAGAGTCTCCTCTTGACTCCACCTGCTGTGGAATGATCCTTCTGCACACTGTGAATATGTATTACTCTTATGGGTTAATAAATAAGCTTATTGGCCTATAGCAAGGCAGGATAAAGTTACGTGGGACAATCAACTGAGGATACTGGGATAAAGAAGGGCAGAGTCGGGGAGATGCCAGGTAGCTGCCAAGGAAGCAGGACATGTAGAAAATGAGGTAACAAGCCATGAGCCACGTGGCAAAGCATAGAGAAGAAATACAGGTTAGTTTCAGTGTAAGAGTTAGCTGGCAGCAAGCCCTAGCTATCGGCAAAACATTTATAAGTAATATTAAGCCTCTAAGTGATTATTTGGGAACTGGTGGGCGGGAGAGAAACATCTGATTACACTATCCTTCTTCCTCCCAGCGTTCCCCAAGAATGGTTCTCCTGCCTAACCTCTTTCTGCCTAGCTATTGGCCAATTAGCTCTTTATTAAACCAATGAGAGCAACACATCTTCACAGTGTACAAAGAGATTATTCTCTCCCCCCTCCCTTCTCTGAGAAAGAATCTCTCCATTATGTAGCCATGGCAATCCTGAAACTCATTATGTAGACCAGGCTGGCCTCAAATTCACAGAATTCTGCCCTCCTTTGTTCACAGAGTGCTAGATTTAAATGCATGTGCCACCTTGCCAGCCTGAAGCTGCCTTCTAAACAGCTATCCTCCCCTGTTGGCCTCCTGCATGCTGAAATTACAGTCCGGTGCCACCATGCCCCACCTTGGAGAGAATTTAAATGCTCAGTTCTGGGACAAGAGGCATGTGGGTAGCATGACACTGTAATTTTGGGTGAAGGTTTCTTGGAGAGGATAACAATCCAAGCTTAATTACCAACTCTCTCATTAACAAGGCAAGGCAGCAACATTGCTAGGCTGCTATTCTGGAGGCTAGGGCTGTCCAGGGCAGCACTGAGGAACCTGCCCCCTCACCCAGGAGTCCAGCCACACTGCCCTCAGAGGGTGATCCTGAGCCCAGCATCACCCAACAATTCCAGCATGCTTCCACAGACTGCCTGTCTGTCTGTTTTTGATACAGTCTTGATTTGTAGCACAGGCTGTCTCTGTAGCTTTGGTGCCTATTCTGGAACTAGCTCTTGTAGACCAGGTTGGCCTCGAACTCACAGAGATCCACCTACCTTAGCCTCCAGTGTGCTGGGAGTGATTATAGGCCTGTGCCACCACACCTGGCTTTGTAATGTTTTGTGTTATTTTGGCAAGAAAATTTATTTTATTTACTGAGCACGAAAATAAGAGACAGTGAACCATATACCAAACTCTGCATTGTAGATGTCGCTTAGACTGGGGTGATGGAGAAGTTTATTTTTTCATTGCATATTGTGGATTTCAGACTTTGTCACAGTGTATAAATTGTAAGTAGACACAAAGCAATTGCCGTGAGTTCCTGTGTTTCACTCCTTCCTTCCGTCCTTGGATTCCATGCCTACTATGCCACCTTCTGGTTATAATGTGGCTTTTGTGTGCATGCCAGAACCAAAACTCATTAAGTTAAAATCAGTCTCCTCTACCTGCCTGCCAAGGGAGGCCATATTTGGAGAGAAAGCCTTTTGTTTCCACCAAATGAGTGTTGAGTGGACATGATCAGGGAGAGACTGAGAGAGACGCCTTCAGCCGCCAAGAAGAAAGGGGTGGGGGACTACGCTGTGAGCTATGCTTTGGGGTGGGACTCAGCAACAGAAAGGGCCTTGTAAAGGGTGACCTGGGAAGCTGGGCCCTGGAACTGCTCAGTGTCCTTCAGTAAAAACCTCTAATTTCCCCTCTCCACAGTGCTAAGGACTGACACAGTCGTTACATCCTGCTACTGAGCCTCAACCCTTTGAGTCAGAGTACTGCTGTGTAGCTTGTGCTAACCTGGAATTTTCTATATAACCCAAATTGGTCACAAACTCACAGTTCTTGTGACTTTGCTCCCCAGGTGCTGAGATCACAGTCTGGGCTGCCATGCCTGCCTTCTCTCTGATGTTTCAAGATTCCTTGGAGAAGAATTTGAATCTAGCATTCTGTGACCATGAGGTTAAAGGTGAGAGCACAGGGACCCCGATTTCCTCCCATGCTGAGACTTTCTGGGGAAGAGAATATTCTGGTCAGCAGCACTCTTCTCCCCAAATGACTTGTGAACTTTCAGGGGCCGCATCGCTGGGAATCGGGGGCCGCATCACTGGGAATCGAGGGGCTGCATCGCTGGGAATCTACCTGAGAAATCGGTGATAGAATGCGGTTCCTGGTCCTGCAAAGGTGAGGACCAAAGTCTGTAGCAGTCACCCCACCAAAAATCTGCCTGCCACAGCCTTCCTAGACAAGAAATAGCACCTTTATTTGCTCTTTTATTTAAGAAAAAAAAAATTTTCAAGGCTAAGTGATGGTGGCACACACCTTTAATCCCAGCACCTGGGGGGTGGATAGAGGCAGGGGGATCTCTGTGAGTTTGAGGCCAGCCTGGTCTACCGAGCTTTTACACAGAGAAACTCTGTTTCAAAAAACCAAAACCAAACAAACAAAGAAAAAAAAACAAAAAAACAAACAAACAAAAAAAACCACCACCACCAAAGAAACCCCTAATTTTTTGACTCAGTGTTTTACTATGTAGATCAAGCTGGCCTCCAATTCAGAGACTGGCCTGCTTCTGGCTCCCTAGTGCCTGGCTTACTTAAGAAATACTTATATTAAATGCCAACCCGGGAACACAGAAAGGAACCTAGCCTTCATGGAGTTTAATATCCAAGGAATAAAAGACAGGGCACACATGAATCACATGCCGTACCTGTTGGGTTGAGGATGTAGTTTAGTGCTAGAGAATTTGCCTAGTGCGCCCAAGGCCCTGGGTTTGATTCCCAGAAGTACAAGCCACCACCACCACCACCACTTCCTCCATCACCTAAACTTGTGACTTTTGGGTTACTGTCACAGTAGCAGAGATCTATACAATGTCGTGAGAGACTGGAAGAGAGGATGACCCAGTCAGGAAGATCCACAGTGACTACAAGCCATGGAGGTAAAGAAGGGAGAGAAAGGGCTGGAAAGACACCTCAGCAATTAAATGTATCGGCTGCTTTTCCAAAGGACCTGGGCTGGGTTCCCAGCACCCATGTGGTGTTTCAAGACCATCTGTAATTCCAGTTCCAGAGGCTCCAAAGCCCTCTTCCAGCCTCTGTGGACACTACACACATCTGTACAAGTGTGCATACAAACACTCATATACTTAAAATAAAAATAAATAACTCTTAGAAAATGTAGGAGAGAAAAAGGGGGGAGAGGAGGAGGATGGAAGAGGAAAAAGAAGAGGAGGGAGGGAGAGGAATGTTCTCTGAGCATTTATGGAGGCCCTGAGGGAAGGGAGCAATGGAGAATTCCCAAGTAGGAAATAGGTATTCCAGGGCATACACACATTTGCACTGTAGAAAGACCAGTCTGGTCTGAGCAGACTCTCAAGAGACTATTTAAGCGGTCATTGTCCTCTCTTACTAGTGAATTTACTAGTGAATATACATTCTTTTTGGGTTTTTTTTGTTTTTTATTTTTTTGTTTTTTTGAGACAGGGTTTCTCTGTAGCTTTGGAGCCTGTCCTGGAACTCACAGTGCATGTGATTGCCAATGTTGGAGACAATTAGAGATCCATCATCAGGGTCCAAACGACTTCAAAATGTTGGATGTTTAAACTAAGCTTGGTGGCACAGGCCCGTAGCAGCCGCTTTCAGGAGGCTGAGGCAGGAAGAGTGCGAATTCAAAGCCAGCCTGGACGACATAGCTCATCTGCCTCAAACATAAGGAAGAGAGACTGATGGCACACTTGTTCTAAGTCACAAAGTAGACCTGGGGGCTGGAGAGATGCCTCCGTGCTTAAGAGTGCTGGCTGTTCATCAGACAGCCCAGGTTTGGTTCCAGAACCCAGATGGTGGTTCACAGCAATATGTAACTCCAATTCCATAGGATCTGACAGCTTCTTCTGGCCTCTGTAGGCACCAGACATGACATACAAAAAGGCAAAATACCTATATATATAAAATAAAAATTTTAAGTTAAAATTTAAAAATGTAGACACAAGGACAAGTCTTAGAAACAAAACAAATAAGGAGGACAGGTGTGGCGGGGAGCTAAATCCAGCACTCAGAGGCAAAGGCGGATCTCTGTGAGTCTGCAGCCAGCCTGGTCTATATATCTGACTCCAGGGTAGTCTGGACTACATAGAGAGACCATTTATCAAACAAACACACAAACAGACTAATGCAGGGGTATGGCCGCTCCATACCCTACCCCATGGTCCCAGCTATTCAGGAGCCTGAAGCAGGAGGATGGTTCTAGCCCTGGAGTTCAATGGCGGCCTTACTGAATCAGAAACAGATTCTCACTTGGATCAGTGAGATGGAGCAGAGGTAGAAGCACTTGTTGCCAAGCCTGCTGACCTAGATTCAATCCCGGCACCCTCCAGCAGTCTATCCTGTGATCTCAGCACAGCTGCCTGGCTGTGGCTGGCAGATGCCCACACAGGGCCCTAATGAAATACAGTGTAGTTTAAACATGCATAAGGAGAAAACAGTAACTGGGATTAGAGCAATAGGAAGCTCTTTTTGATTATTTTTAGGCTGGGTCTCTTGTAGCCCAGACTGTTCTGGAATTCCCTATGTTGCTGAAGGCATCCTTAAATTTCTGATCTTCATGCATCCCCTACCTAAGCACCAGACTGCAGACCTGCTCCATCACACCCTATTAACGCAGCTGGGAATCAAACCTGAAGCCTCGCACCTGCTATGCCAACTGAACAGCAGCCCTGGGCATTAGGAGGCCTTTTTGAAACAAGGTTTCACTATGTAGCCCCCGGCTGGTACAAAACTTTGGGATTTGCTATGTACTAGGGCTAGCCTTAAACTACCGGTTTGTCGTTGTTGATTAGGGGGGGTTGTTTGTTTTATTTTTTTTCTTTTTTTGGTTTTTTGAGACAGGGTTTCTCTGTGTAACCCTGGCTGTTCTGGAACTCATTCTGTACACCAGGCTGGCCTCGAATCTGGAGATCCACCTGCCTTTGCCTCCCAAGTGCAGAGATTAAAAGCATGCATTACCACCTCTCAGCTCAAACTAGGGATCTTAAATGATTTTTGTGTTATATTTTTATTTGGTGTATATTGTGCATGTAGGCATTCGAGTGCCACAGTCTGTGTGGTAGATGCATCTTTTTTTTCCCCCAAGACAAGGTTTCTCTGTAGTTCTGGTGCCTGTCCTGGAAGTAGCTTTTGTAGACCAGGCTGGCCTCAAACTCACAGAGATCCACCTGCCTCTGCCTCCTGAGTGCTGGGATTAAAGGCTTGCGCCACCACTGCCCAACAATGCCATCTTCTTTTAATTAAAAAAAACTTTTTTTTTTTTTTAAGGACAGGGTCTTAACTATGTGGCCTTGACTGGCTTCGACCTGCTTGCCTCTGCCTTCCAAGTTGAGGGATTAATGGCGTGTACCACCATTCCTGGCCATAATTAAAATTTTATTACATTTATTTATTTATTTATTTATTTATTTATTTATTGTGCATGCACAAATGCACTTCTGCCATGATGTGAGTATGGAACTCAGAGGTCAGCTTGGGGGACTTGGCCCTCTCCTTCCACCAGAAGGTTCTAGAGATTGAACTGTTGTCAGGCTTAGTGATAAGCGCCTTTCCCGCTGAGCTACCTTGGCATTGCTAAGAAGCTTGGCTCAGACTCCCTAGTGTTGGAATCAGAGTCACGTGCCACCACACCAGGCTAAAACCATAGGGAAACTCTCCAGACTATTTCTACTGTTTGAGGAGGAGGTGGGCCAGTCTTTGGAAAGTTCCTTGCTCCTCTAAGCCTTGGGAACCTGAACCTTGTTTCACACTACAGGTAAAATGGAGTCTGAAGTCAAAATGGCAGTACTTAGGACAAGGTGTTTTTGCCTTCTCCCTTCAGTACCATAAGGCATAAAACAATAAAACACACACACACACAAAACCTAACATATATAGAAAATCAGGAGTTAAAGACAAATTTTAAAATCCAACTGTCGGGAGGCAGAAGCAGGCGGATCTCTGTGAGTTCGAGACCAGCCTGGTCTACAGAGCTAGTGCCAGGACAGGCTCCAAAGCCACAGAGAAACCCTGTCTCGAAAAAAAAAAAAAAAAAAAAAACCAAAAAAAATAGTCAATGCTAACTCTCAACCTGGTAGGCACTTGAGAGATGGGCCTCTGGACATGTCTAGGGGAGGACCCGTCTTGATCTTGGGCAGAACTGTAGGAAGGATCCTGAACTCCATGGTAAGTTCTGGGTAGGGATCCCAGACTGAGCACTAGCAAGCAAGCTCCATTGTTTGTTTTTGTTTTTCTAGACAGGGTTTTCCTGTGTAGCCCTGGCTATCTTGGAACTCGCTATGTAGTGTGAACCAGACTAACCTTGAAATCAGAGATCCACCTGACTCTTCCTCCTGAGGAGCTGACATTAAAGGCATTATCCACCATACCTGGATGCATCTTTGCTTTTTTTTTAAAAAAATGTACATCAGTGTTTTGCCCAAGGTGCCCTGTGGGTGCTGGGATTTGAACCTGGGTTCTCTGGGAGAGCAGTCAATGCTCTTAACTGAAGAACCAAAGTTCCTCCATTTTGTTCTCCTCCTCCATCTTGTGTCTTGCATAAGCTATTTCCCGTAAAACATTCTAGTCCACAGAAATGGCTAGTGACAAAAGTAACAGGGTAGCCATGTGGAAAGTACGAAAACCACAGAATGTCCCCACCCAAAGGCCAACCGATAAGAAAACTTGACAAGAAACAGGCAAAGTTCGAAAGTAAAATTTTTGAAAAGTCCCTAGACACAAGCCAATCAGGATTGAACCCTGACACCCATACCTGGCTAATAAAACTTTTCTGTGTTTTGCCTTTAAATAATGCCTGCCCTCTAAAAGGGCAAGCTCCTCTTGCTGCTGCCACTGCACTGCGCTCCCTACTGGCTTGTAATGTGCACCCAATGAACCTTGCTTTTGCATTTTGATGAGTCAGTCTCCCTGGTGGTCTTTTGGGGTCCCCACGGACTGGGCACAACATTAACCTCTGAGCTGTCTCTCCAGCTCCAGTCGTGATAGTGCTCGCCAGTAGGATTTGCTGAAGGAGGCAGAGGCAGGAGGATCGCTCGGTTGAGGCCAGCCTGAGCATCTCTGCTTCTTCACTGTAGATGTCTGTGACTCTACTCCTGTGGTTGTGACTTCCCAACTTGATGGACTACATCCTGAATTGTAAGCAAGGGTTAATGACTCAGATGCCTCAGGGGAGCTGAGAAATTCTTGGCAGGACAGTTGAGAGGCCAATAACGTCTGCAAGCAGGTGGGAGCCAGTAGACTCCTGAAAAGGTCAAGATCTGAATATGAAATCTTCTCCTACACAAATTCCAAATGCCCCCAACCCACTGTACTTCTGTACGGTCCCCACTTCCAAGACAGGCGGCTGCCCTTCATTGTTCTCACTAAAGACAATCTTCTGTTGAGGTAGGTCTCTTGTTTTTATAGTCCAGGTTACCTTGATCAATCCTGATCAAATACTAAACCCAAATAAACCTTTTTGTTGTGGAATAATCTTTTTGTACAATGTGAAGATGTGTCTTTGCCAAGGTGCCTTCTGATTGGATTAATAAAGAGCTGAATGGCCAATAGCTAGGCAGGAAGAGATTAGGTGGGACTTCCGGGCAGAAAGAAAAGAAGAAGAAATGAATCTAGGTGGGGGAGTCGCCAGAGAAGATAGAGAGGAAGCTGACACACAGGAGGAGAGGTGAACGCCACGAGTCATTTAACAACACATAGATTAATAACAATGGGTTAATTTAAGTTATAAGAGGTTAATAAATAAGCCCAAGTTAAGGCCAAGCTTTCAAAATTAATAACGTCTCTGTGTCGTTTGTGAGCTGGCAGCCCAAAGAAAAATCTATCTACTTCTTTCTCTGTGGTTTTGGAGCCTGTCCTGGAACTAGCTCTTGTAGACCAGGCTGGTCTCGAACTCACAAAGATCCGCCTGCCTCTGCCTCCCAAGTGCTGGGATTAAAGGCGTGCGCCACTACCGCCTGGCCTTATGTTGCCTTTTTACGGGTATTTTTACTCACAGCGACAGGGAAAGTAATGAAGAGCACAACTGTGAGCCCTAAATGTCTTATAGTGAGCCACCATGTCCTTATTTGACTTTCAGAAGGGATAGTTGCTGTGACCTTAACAAACAAAATTTGTAGCAGGGTCTGGTGCAGTAAATCTGTAATCCCAGCAGCTGAGAGGCAGAGGCAGAGGCAGAGGAATCAGGAGTGCAAACCCCACCTGCCACAGAGACAGGTGGATCTCTGAGACTTTGAGGTCAGCCTGCTCTATAGATCAAGTTCTAGGCCAATCAAGGCTACATGATGAAGTACTGTCTATAACAACAACAACAAAAACTAAACAATAAAAATTATAGAGTTCTTTTGTTTGAGACAATGTATTTTGTTTTTCTATGTAATCCCACATAGGGACACAGCCTTTGTGATCAGGAGATGTCAGACATTAAAGCTTGAGAAACAACCTGTAAGAGCAACTTTTATTCCTCAAGTGACACGATGCAGCATTTGTACCGTGTAGCACAGCAAACATAAAGCTGTGTCCTAATTGCATTCCTTTGTGCCTTGGTCTTATAATATGGCCTGTTTCCCTCATAACCTCCCAAAAGGGAAGGTCCTGACACATTACTCTTTCTCCATTATACTATACCATTCTGATTCCTTCAATGTGCACTCCTATATATGGCAGAAGGGAATCAAGCCAGTCTAACTTTTTAACCAAATCTTTTCTTTGTGGGGCATACTAAATCTTGCCATACATCCAGTAAGCCACTAATAGTGAGCACTATTCTATACTTATTAACCGAACCCTTGCCCTAAACGGCCTCAGGCTCTGGATCTGTAACCACTGTTCCTCTCGATTGTGTGTTTTTCATCTCTGGGACCAGGTATGCCCAGTTAATAAATCTTTAACTTCTCGGGGGCTGGAGAGATGGCTCAGAGGTTAAGAGCATTGCCTGCTCTTCCAAAGGTCCTGAGTTCAATTCCCAGCAACCACATGATGGCTCACAACCATCTATAATGAGATCTGGTGCCCTCTTCTGGCATGCAGGCAGGCATGGAAGGAATGTTGTATACATAATAAATAAATAAATATTTAAAAAAAAATCTTTAACTTCTCTATTCTTGCTGTAATCAGGGGCCATAATGGGGAGTCTTGTATGGGAAGTAGGCAGAGTTATCATGCTATATAGTTCCACAGTGGCAGTGATTTGTCTGTTTAAAGAGACTGCCATGGTATATATACATATATATGTGTATATATATACATATTTATTTATTTATTTATTTATTTATTTATTATGTATTCAGTATTCTGTCTGTATGTATGCTTGCTGGCCAGAAGAGGGCATCAGATCTCGTTACAGATGGCTGTGAGCCACCATGTGGTTGCTGGGAATTGAACTCAGGACCTCTGGAAGAACGATCAGTGCTCTTAACCTCTGAGCCATCTCGCCAGCCCCATTGTATATATTCTTATCCTTCACCAAAGCTCACACAAAGTTTCCCAAAGGAACAGGCATAAGGAAACTCCCATAACACATAATGAGAATCATTACAAATGAAAGTAAGTGAGCTGGATAGGTGGCTTAGTGGTAAAGAGCTCTGGTCACTCTTCCAGAGGTTCAATTCCCAGTACCCACAGGGCAGCTCACAGTTCTCTGTAACTCCAGCTCCAGGGGATCTGACAGCCTCACACAGACATATATGCAGGCAAAACACCAATGAACATTTTTTTAAAAATCCTAGAAGGTAAAAAGGTGCTGGAAAGTTGTGATTTGCAATGTCAAAATGCTGGAACTTTGTCAAGGAACAGTGGTTGCCACGAAGTCCACAAAACAAAACAGAACAAACAGCTTTAGCCTGGCAGTGTAGGAGCACATCTTTAATCCCAGCACTCAGGAGGCAGAGGCAGGCGGATCTCCGAGTTTGAGGGCAGCCTGCACTACACAGTGAGTTCCAGGATAGCCAGGGACGTACAGAAAAACTCTGCCTCAAACCAAAGCAAATTTATTCTCTCTCTCTCTCTCTCTCTCTCTCTCTCTCTCTCTCTCTCTCTCTCTCTCTCTCTCCTTGTGCAAAGCCCTTAGAGGCCAGAAGAGGGCATCAGATCCCTCAGAACTGGGATTACAGGTAGTTGTGAGCTACCTGAAGTGGGTGCTGGAATTCTTTTCTTTTTTTTATTTCTTATTTTTATCTTAAAAAATAATCTTATTTTACATACTATTCCCAGTGTTCTCTCCTTCCCTTCCTCCTGCTACCCCCACCTTCTCCCCACTCCACCCCCTTCCATCCCTCAGAGAGGGTGGGTCCTCCCATGGGGAGTCAACAATGTCACAACATTTGAGGCAGGACCAAGGTCCTCCCCCCTGTATCTAGACTGAGCAATGTATCCCTCCATAGGGAATGGGCTCCAAAGAGCCAGTTCATGTACTAGGTATAAATGTTGGCTCCACTGCTAGTGGCCCCACAACCTGCCCAAGCCACACAACTGTCACCCACACTCAGAAGGCCTAGTTCAGTCCTATGCCAGTTCCCCAGTTGTCAACTCAGAGTCCGTGAGCTCCCACTTGCTCAGGTCAATTGTTTCTGTGGGTGTCCCCATCATGGCCGTGGCCCCTTTGCGCACATTATCACTCCTCCCTCTATGGCTGGACTCTAGGAGTTGGCCACGGCTCTTAGCTGTAAATCTCTGCATCTGCTTCCATCAAATACTGGATGAAGGTTATATGATGACAATTAAGGTAGTCATCCATCTGATTACAGGGGAAGGGCAGTTAAAGTACCCTCTCCATTATTGCATAGGGTCTTAGCTGGGGTCATCCTTGTGGATTTCTGGGAATTTCCCTAGTGCCTGGTTTCTCACTAACCCCATAATGGCTCCCTCTTTCAAGGTATCTCTTTCCTTGTTCTCCCTCTCTGTCCTTCACCTAACTCGATCTTCCTGATTCCTCAAAGAAGACCTCAACATAAATCCAGCCATACTGAACCTCATAGAAGAGAAAGTGGGAACTAGCCTTGAACGCATTGGCACAGGAGACCACTTTCTGAATATAACCCCAGTAGCAGAGACACTGAGATAGACAAAAAATGGGACCTCCTGGAACTGAGAAGCTTCTGTAAGGCAAAGGACAGTCAGCAAGACAAAAAGTCAACATACAGAATGGGAAAAGATCTTCACCAATCTCACATCCAACAGAGGGCTGATCTCCAAAATATATAAAGAACTCAAGAAACTAGATATCAAAATATCAAATAATCCAATTAAAAATGGGGTACAGATCTAAATAGAGAATTCTCAACAGAGGAATCTTAAGTGTCAAAAGACACTTAAGGAATTGCTCAACATCCTTAGCCATCAGGGAAATGCAAATCTAAACTCTGAGATACCATCTTACACCTGTCAGAATGGCTAAGATCAAAACACTGATGACAGCTTATGCTGGAGAGGTTGTGGGGTAAGAGGAATGCTCCTCCATTGCTGGTGGGAATCCGAACTTGTACAGCCACTTTGGAAATCAATATGGCAGTTTCTCAGAAAATTGGAAATCAATCTACCTCAAGACCTAGCAGTATCACTCTTGGGCATATACCCAAAGGATGTTCAATCATACCCCAGGACATCTGATCAACCATGTTCATAGCAGCAGTATTTGTAAATAGCCAGAACCTGGAAATAACCTAGATGCGCTCAACCGAAGAATGGATAAAGAAAATGCCGCAGATTTACACAATGGAGTACTACTCAGTGGCAAAAAACAACGACATCTTGAAATTTGCAGGCAAATGGATGGAACTAGAAAAAAAACCATCCTGAGTGAGGTAACCCAGACACAGAAAGATAAACACTATGGTATGTACTTATATGTTAATTTTAACAAGGAAACAAGAAGAACCCAAAGAGAAACACACATGGATCCCCCTGGGAAGAAGTAGACAAGGTCTCCTTAGTAAATTGGCAGCATGGGGGGAGGGGAAAGGGTAGTAGGAGAACAGTGAGGGGAAAGGGGGAGCAGGGTGCTAAAATTCTAATTCTGGTCCTCATGATTGAGCAGCAAGTGCTCTTAACCACCAAACCATCTTGACTTTTTAGGGGTTATGTATGAAATACAAAATACTAGGAAAGATACTTGGGGTGGGTGCAGTCCTGAGGATTGAAACCAGAACCATGCTAAGGCCATGAACTAGATAGGCTTCCAAAGAATACTTTTATTTTTTATTTATGTATTTTATTTATTTATTTAGTTAGTTTTTTGGGATAGGGTTTATCATTAGCTTTGGAGCCTGTCCTGAAACTAGCTCTTTTAGACCAGGCTGGCCTTGAACTCACAGAGATCTGCCTGCCACCGTCTCCGAGTGCTGGGATTAAAGGCATGTGCTGTCACTGCCCAGCCCCAAAGAATACCTTTATAGCTAAATATTTGCATGACCACATTCTTCATTTCCTGGGAAGATTCTGTAAAAATGTAACTTCTGAATCCAAGACTGCTTATTTGCGATTTAAAAATATTTTTGGAGGGGCTGGAGAGATGGCTCAGAGGGTAAGAGCACTGGCTGCTCTTCCAGAGGTCCTGAGTTCAATTCCCAGCAACCACATGGTGACTCACAGCCATCTGTAATGAGACCTGGTGCGTTCCTTGCCAGCAGTACATTGTATGCTTAATAAATAAATAAATCTTTAAAAAAAATTTGGATAAATTTTAGATTCACAACAAAATTTAGCTTAAAATTCAGAGTCCTCATATGCCTCCTGGGGGCCTTCTTTCCCTCTTCCCAACAATCTGATGTTTTTGTTTTCTTCTGGTGCTGAGGGTCTGGTCCTGTCACCTCCCACATGCTAGGCAAGGTTCCATACACGCTTTTTGGTTCTCTTGATTTATGTGAAAGCTTTTAGGGAAGTATGCAAAGACACGGAAAACAAACAAGCACTGTGATTTATTAAATCATGATTAAATAGTTTAGGGCACAGGTGTCAAAATAAAAACTACATTTCCCAGCGTGCAATGCATCACGTCACAGAGAAGTATCGGGCATGCGCAAAGGAGTCCTCCGCGCTCGACCGCGCTCATAAGAGAAACAGCGTGTGTGGTTCTTGACGTGCCGCGAACCTTCGAACACAAGTGCCATAGTACCCTGTGAAGAAGCGTTCCAGCGACTCTCCTGTTCCGGCTATCGCAGTCACCAGCGCGACGTGCTGTTTCGCCCTAGACTCGGTAGGTGGGACGGGACCATGGCAAGACACTTCCGAGCAGCGCGGGAACGAAGGGCCAGCGTTCCTGCCCGGCGCCCGACTCGCCGAGGCGGCTTCGGAGCTGACGCGCAAGCGCTCTGGACGGGGAAGGGGGCGGGGCTGTGGGGGGGCCTTCGCCCGGCTCCCTAGGTCTGCGCGTGCGCCTTGCGTCCCTGGCGAAGTGGGACGGCGCTGGAGCTGGCTCGACTTGGGGCGGGCACCTGATGAGGTCCTCGGCCTGTGAGTGCAGCCTGCTCCTCCCAGGACACCGACACTTTTTACTGCTCGCTCAAAAGCTCGTTGGTTTTGAGACGCTCTCACTCAGCCTGGCCTTGACCTCGCGATCGTGCGCCCCCAGCTCCAAGTGCTGAGATTACAGACTTGAGCCACACATTCCCTGAATGTGCACATTTACACAACAGTAACTTAGCCACTTCTGCTCACTCACCTGTCAGCTCACGCTTGCAGCCTAGGGCGGCGGCTTTTACTCATTAGCATCATCTCCCACCAGTCTCTATTCGGCTCTCTCCAGAGAAGCCCTGTCTCTTGTCATTCCAGAGAAACAGCTCTACCAAAGCCACCTTGACTTCTGGGTTGCCTAGTTCAGTGATGAAGGCTTGATAACACCCTCTTTCATTGCCTAAAACTCTTGCCCCATTTCTTTAGCTTTAATGGTTGTACCATCGAAATACGTAAACCCTACATCTTGCCTTTCTTTCTGTTCACTCCCCGGGCTTATCTATTTCACAGTTTAAGTATAAAAGACATTTATTTTGGTGCTAACTCTCGTTCCTATCTTTTTTTGTTTGTTTTGTTTTTCAATACAGGGTTCCTATATAAGAGCCCTCTCGGTCCAGGAACTTGCTTTGTGGGCAGGCCTCGAACTCACAGAGATCTGCCTGCCTCTCCTCCCAAGCGCTGTGACTAAAGGCGTGCACCACCATTGCTTGGCTTTCATTTCTACCTTTTAAAAGTCTTTAGTGTGTGTGTGAAGGTAGTCATGTTCATTCCATGCCATTGTGTGAATCTCAAAGGACAGCGTGGTTCTCTCCTTCCACCCTGTGGGCTTCTAGGATTGAACTCAGGTTGCCAGGCTTGGTGCAAGCTCTTGCATCTGCTGGGCTGTCTCACTGGCCCCTTACCTCGGTATTCTGTTGTAGCGTTCGAATCCACTAGGAAAGACCAAAGACTTAGACTCAATTCAAATTTAGACTAAATGAGTTTATTCTTTCTTTTTCTTTTTCATTTTACTTATTTATTTATTTCTTTTTTTTTTTTTTCAAGACAGGATTTCTCTGTAGCTTTGGTGCCTGTCCTGGAACTAGCTCTTGTAGACCAGGCTGGCCTCGAACTCACAGAGATCTGCCTGCCTCTGCCTCCCAGTGCTGGGATTAAAGGCGTGTGCCACCATTGCCCGGCTCAAATGAGTTTATTCTTACTACCAGCAGAAGGACAACAACCTTAGAGCCAAACAGCATACCGTGCCAGAGGGGCTAAAGGAAGGGTTTACAAAGGTGGATGGATATCAAAAGTGTACATTATAGTCAGCTACGTAATCCATAGCTGGGCAAGAAAATTTGCAACCTTCAGTTGTTTTCCTTTCCCATTGTATGGCAATAAAAAGACTACTCCATCCCAATCCCAGAGCAATAAGCAAGTTTACAAAAGCAGAAGGCAGGAACACCATTATCTTATTCTTGTCTCACCAGCAGGCCTTTAGGATCTCACAGGCATTACAGGAAAAGGTAAAGGGCCTGTAAGGGATGCCTAGTACCATATTTAGTTTCTTTGGCTGTCACAGGGACACTGTGTGTAAATTATTAGAGGTCTGGGTACTCTGTGGGGAGTGTCAGTAGTTGACTGGGGTAGAGCGAGCCTTCAGGTTAGTGCTGGCTGTCACATCCCCCAACAATTCTACCTTGAATTCAAGACTTAGGTTTATTTGTGCATTTTTATTATTAATTAAAATATTTTTGAAAGGTTTTACGGCCCAATAAACCTCTCCGCCAATGCAATAATCCAAATCAGACCAAACTAGAAAAAGCCGAGGTTTAATGGATGCCAGCACTCCCCCCAGACCTCCAGAGATAGAAACAGGAAGGAAGACCAGAACGAAGAGACAACTGGAAAGCCCACCTGTTCATTCTCTGGGGGGCAGTTTAAGTAGCCTGTGGGAGTGGTCTTGACCCTCTCTGGGGAGGGGTCACCAGGTCACCATTTCCCAGGCTTTTTTGGAGGTGGTATCTGGACTGAGGTAACTCCCAGAGGAGGGGTCCTGGAATGGAACACTCCACCCAAACATTCCAGACTCCCCAGACACATGGATACCAGGGGCTGGGTGAAGCCTCCAACCAAACAATTTTATGTATTTTTTAATTTGTTATCTTGAGACTGGTCTCCCTTTGCAGCTCTACCTGTCCATGAACTCATTATATAGACCAGGCTGGCCTGTAACTCACAGAGATCTGCTTGCCTCTGCCTTCCCAGTCCTGGGATTAAAGTCATGGGCTACTATGCCTGGCAACCCTTTATTTTTTTAAAGATTATTTTCATTTTATGAATTTGAGTATTTTGCCTGATGTATGTTTATACACCACGTGCAGAGACCACATGAGGTTATCAGAGCTCCTGAAACTGGAACATGGTTATTAGAAATTGAACCTGCATCTCAGAGGAACAGCCAGGATCTCTCTCTATAGTCCAGACTGACTTTGAACTCATGATGATCCCCCTGTCTTGGTCTCATAGGGCTGCAGATTTTTCTGTCCCTCGTGAATGTCTAATAGACATTTTAAATGTGCCCCAAACTGAAATTTTTAGTTTTGTTCTCCCGTGCTCACCCTTTCACTGGTGTCCCCGTTCCTCCAGATACTCAGGCTAGGAACTTGGGAGATGCTTGTGGTGTTCCCCCACTCCTCCCATCTTTGTGATAGAGCAGTCATTCTTGAGGCTTTGAGGGTAGGATTTCTCAGCACCTAATTGTATGTTGTCATTTTGTACTCTGACTTATCCATGCATAGTTTCCTTCCTGTTGCAGTGATAAGCACCCTGACAAAAACCAACTTGGAAGAGAAGGGTTTGTTGGGCTGACCACTCTGGATTGTAGGCCATCACTGTGGGGCAGCAGATAGTCACAGCTGCAGTCAAGAGCAGAGAGGTGAACTCAGAGTGTCTGCTCGTACTCAGGCCTCTCTCTTTACTGATGCAGTCCAGGACCTAAACCCAGGGAATGATGCCACCAAGAAAGGGTGGTTTTCCCATCTCTGTTAACACAATCGAGATAATCTCTCACAGGCAACCTGATCTAGACATTGAGAATCTTTTCCCAAGTGACTTAGATGTCAAGTTAAAACTAATAACCATCACATATTTATCTTCTCATGTGCTGATTTCACCATAAGAATAAATACACGGAGCATATGTTCACATAGTGATGGGAATGCACTGTTAGCTGATTTTGTCCTATGACCATTACAGAATGTTCTTATACAACCGTAGATTGTGTAGCTTACTACATACCTGTTATTCCTGGGCTACACTTATACATAGTGTGTTACTATAGCAAATAGTGTAGGTAATTTTCATAAAATGGACAGTATTTGTGTATCTACACAGAAAAGGTTCAGTAAAAATACTAGGTGAGGGCCAGTAAAATGACTCAGATGGCGAAGGCACTTGTCACAGCCTGGCAGCCTGCTTGTGACCCACATGATAGGAAGAAAACCAATAAACACTGTGGCACGTGTTCACACACAGTAAATAAATATTTGATAAAAAGTAGTGAAGTGATGGAAGTTTGAGCTTATAATCTTATATTTTTGAGTGTTAACTTTTTTGTGTTTTGAGACAGGGTTTCTATGTGTAAGAACCTTGGCTGTCCTAGATCTCCCTCTGTAGACCAGGCTAGTCTCTAACTCACAGAGATCCTCCTGCCTCTGCCTCCTGAGTGCTGGGATTAGAGGCGTCTGCCCCCTTACCTGGCAAATATAATAAATATTATAATCTTATACTAAGATTATATTAATAATACTAGATATTCAAGAGGAGATATAATGCTAGATCTGAATATACAAACCTGCATTATAATCTTATGAGACCACTATCGTAAGTTTGGTCTGTTGTTGGGTGCTGGTATTGTTTGACATGTGGCTGTATTTGTTTAATATCTATTCTGCATTGCTTTTCTTTCACTACTGCGTACCCTTCATGTCTTCGATAATTTTTAATACTACTGAGTGGAATTATGAAGGTTCCAAGTACAGAGTCTCTTGGAAGATGTTGGTGTTTACCAGCCTTTTCTGGAGACAGAGAACTTGAATAGCTTAGCTTCAAACTGTTGCAGTGTTCTAAGCTGAAAGACTGCTCTAAAAGGTGTTCGGGATTCAGCTCTGTTCAGCCATCTGATCTGAAAGCACTGTGTGCCAAGGCCTGTGCGGATCAGAGAGACTAGAGCAGCACTCCTGTATTCTCAGAGCTTGTGATCTGGTAGGAGAGCTGACAGTGAAACAGCTCATCATACACATGAATGACAAGTACAAGAATAGAAGTTTGTTCAGGAGGCTGAGGAATTCAGTGCCAACCTGGGCACAGTGAGGCCTTACCTCAGAAAGAAATAAGCTGGGCATGGTGGCACACACCTTTAATCCCAGCACTGGGGGGGGCTGAGGGAGGGCGAACCTCTGGGAGTTCCAAGTTAGCCAGATCTACATAGTAAGTTCCAGGACAAAACAAAAACAATAAAAACAAAACAAGAATAACGTTTATATGCAGGCCTTAGGAACTTTCCAGAAGTTTTGATTGGCCATGGCCATGACCTGGGGTAAATGGAAAAGCTTGTGGCTGTCTGTGAGCAGTGTTGTTTGTAGTGGTGTAGTATTTGTATTTTAACAAATAAATCTTGCCTGAAGACCAGGCTAAAGCCACTAGAGGCCAGGTAATAATGATATCATTAATCCCAGGATTTGGGAGACAGAGGCAGATGGATCTCTGAGTTCAAGACCACTGTGGGCTACACAAGTTAATACAGAAACAAATAGAGGTGGTGGTGGTGGTGGTCTGCACCTTTAATCCCAGTACTAGGGAGTCATAATCCTTTAATCTCAGCACTAGAGGGAATATAAAATAGGAGGAGAGAGACTTAGTCTGCTTAGTCTATGGTCACCCACCCTTGGTAGAGTAAGACTTCTCTAATGGCTGGCTTGGCTGCCTTGCTTTTCTGGTTTTTGGCTTGAACCCCAATTTCTGTCTCTGGGTTTTTATTGTTCACGCTACAGTTGTTCTTTCTTATAAACATCATGTTCTTGGTGTGAAAATAACTGATAAGCTCTACTTGTAGAAGCTTTTTTGTTTTTATTAGATTTTGGTTTTTCAGGACAGGATTTCTCTGCATAGCCCTGTTTGTCCTGGAATTCATTCTGTAGACCAAGCTGGCTTTGAACTTGCAGATCCACCTGCCTCTGCCTCCCAAGTGCTAGGATTAAAAGCATTCACTACCACCCCATCACTGCCCTGCTAAAAGTTCATTTTGACAACTGTAATTAAATCCTGAAAGTTGAATAAATTAGAGTGACCTAAAAAGGAAGAAAAGGATACCTTAGAGATACTTCAGACCTACAGAAGGAATAGGGGAAAGTGTGTTCTTGTTTGGTTGTGTCCTAGGGTAGTGTGGGTTCAGTAGGAGAGGTCAGATGAATCTGTAGTTTTAGTACCAACTTTCTGTAGCTAAAAGTGGGGACTGAGGACCCCCCCCCCAATTTCTAGATGTCTGTATTAAGATTCTTACAAAGGTTTTAAATTGGATCATCTTTGTTTAAAAAAAAAAAAAACCAAATTGGTTTCATTAAAATTTGTGACCACAGCCTATCAAGTAGAAGGTAGTTTGGTGAGCATTTACCATTGTCAGTTGGATGTGGATGATCATAAGGGTTGCTTGTACACTCAGGCTTAGGTTGTAGTTTTTTTTTTTTAAAAAAAAAAAAAAGGTTTTGAACCCCATCTTTGCCACTTCCTACTGTGGACCTTGGTAATTTATTTCTTCAGATCCAGTTTCCCGCAAGTACTAAATGAACAGTCCTTTGCAGGGTTATTAGGGAAATGCCCTACAGGAAAGCAGTTGGCACGTAGAACAGCCGTTATTTCCCTGCTAGGTTTTATAGAGAACCAGTAGGGTGCAGCTTAGAGGTGCCTGGTTGAGAAGTCTGATGCCATCTCCAAGCTGGAAGCCCAAGAAAGCCCCAGCGGAGCCATTCTAAGCCCAAAGCCTGACAACTGCAGTTTGGATAATCACCACTTCTGGGACCATCCTCACAAGCACCCCCAGAAACAATGTTTTATTAACTGTAGTATGTCAGCGTAATCAGCCGTTGTGTCTTCTTATCTGGAACTCAAACCAAGGCCTTGGACAGGACCTCTCCCCCTCCCCCAAGACAGGGTTTCTCTATGTAGCCCTGGCTATCCTGTAACTCTGTAGACCAGGCTGGTCTCCAACTCACAGAGATCCTGCTTCTGACTACCTAATACTGGGTTTAAAGGCACCTGCTGCCACCACCCGGCAGCCCTGTGTTCTCTTCAGTTGCTCCATTGACCATGGACATGCTAGTGATGTCCTCTGTAAACAGAGTGACAGATGATCAAATAGCAGTTTACAGGAGAGAAAATGTTTTTTTCCATGATTTCCTTTCCTGTGGAAAATGCTGAATTGCAGCAAAACTTGAACTTAAAGGAAGAGCTGGAATCTGCAGCCTGGTAACCAAACGCCAGTTTTACTGGTGTTCCTGAGTTACTGCCCTAACTTCTCACTTTCGGCCACAGAGAACTGTACCTTCGCTTCCCCCTTAACTCACCCTTCCACCCTGAACCTTCTTTCTGGTAGCTCTGTGGGGCATTTTCCTCTCTCCTTTTTTCTCACTCAGCAGGCAGCCTCTTTCCCACTAGTTCCTAAGGCTTTGGCAGCAGCGTGGAGGTTGGTTGTTCTTACATTTATCCCAGTCATCTCTATTATAAGCTCCTGATTCACTACATCCTATGATTCTAGATAATACAAGAATTTTTTTTTTTAAACCAGAGTTTACCAACCATTTTTACAACCTACGCTCTCCTGAGTGACCTGGAACTTGCTTTGTAGACCAGGCTGGCCTCAAACACATAGAGATCTGCCTACCTCTTCCTCCAGAGTGCTGGAATTAAAGAAACTTGCCACCATGCCTAGCATAACTGGACTTGTTTTTCTCCCAAGATTTATTTATATGTATAAGTGTTTTACCTTCATGGATGTATGTGTATCATGTACATTCTAGAATCTCATTGCTGGTAGTAAAATGGCCCACCCACTGTGAAAATAATCTGGCCATTCTTCAAAAAGGTAAATCCAAAGGATTCAATAATTTCATTCCTGTGAATAGACCTAGAGAATGAAAATATATGTCAACACAAAGCTTGTGTAAGCATGTGCACGTGGTAATACTGACTCCTTGGGTGCTGAGCTAGGGGGGTTACTTCATCTCAAAGGTTTTAAGGTCCACAAACATAATAAAGATCTTATCTGAGAAGACAGGCTGGGTGGGTGTCACTTTTGTAATCCCAGCACTTGGAAGGCTGAGGCGGAGCTGTGCATTTAAGTCCATTTTGGCTTCGTAGTGTGGCAGATGTTTTGGGGTCCCTTAGGTCTTGTCTCCTTGAAGGATGAATTCAATCTCTGTCCTTACTTGAGCAAACTAACACATCTCTTGGCACATGGTATGCATACTGATCTAGCAAATGCCTTTTTCTCAGTCCTGTCCATAAGCAATTTGCTTTCAGTTGGCAAGGCCAGAAGTATCTCAGCAGTTTTACCTCAGAGATTTATTTCCAGCCCATTATCATAACTTAGAGGGGATCTTGCTCATCTGTTCCTTCTCCAACTTATTAATTAATGCACTATATTGATGACATTTGCTGATTAGAACAGGCAAAAGCAACCACTTAGAACTCATTGGTAACCCATATTTGCAATCAGAGGATGGGAAATAAATCTAACCAAAACTCAAGGGCCTTCCACCTTAGTGAAATTCTTAGGAGTCCAATGGTGTGAGGCATGCAGACATTCCTTCCAAGGTAAAGGGTAAGTTACTGCACCTGGCCCTCTCTGTCACCAGGGAAACAGCACAGTGTTTAGTGGGCTGTTTGGATTCTGGAGACAGCACATTCCCCACTTGAGAGTGTGACTTTGGCCCATATACCAAGTGACTTGGAAAGCTGCTAGCCTTGAGTGGGGCCTGGAACAGTCAATCAAAAGGCAGTTTAAGCAGAAGTTTATTTAGCAAAGGAGACTTTGTTGTGTGATGTTTTATTCTTTTTTATTTTTGAGGGGCCTACCACCTGGTTCCCAAATAAATCACACATAGAGGCTTATTCTTAGTTATGAATGCCTGGCCTTAGCTTGGCTTGTTTCTAGCCAGCTTTTCTGAACTTGTATTATCCTGTCTACCTTTTGACTCTGGGATTTTCCCAGAAAAGAAAAGAAAAGTTTTAAAGCCGGGCAGTGGAGGCACACACCTTTAATCCCAGCACTTGGGAGGCAGAGGCAAGCATCTGGATCTCTGTGAGTTCAAAGCCAGCCTGGTTTTCAAGAGCTAGTTTCAGGACAGGCCCCAAAACTACAGAGAGACCTTATCTCAAAAAAAAAGAAAAGAAAAGAAAACAACAACAAAAAAGTTATATCTGATCAAATGAAAAGCATTTGTTAGTTTTATAAATTAGTTTATATTGAATGATCACACTGTTTGATGAACTATCACTTCTTGTAAAAGAGGTCTCTCTTGTTTGAATCTAATCTTTATAATATTTGCTTTATAGTTTCTTCTGAAATTTTTGTTTTCTAAAGTTGTTTTATCAATATCATTCTTTTACAATAGGCATTAGGTCCTTTAATTGCTCTGGGGAGAAGCTTCCCCCATGATGACAGGAAATATTTGAACCAAATTTGACATGGGGACCCCCAAGGTGTTTCCTGATGGCAAAGGGTTGCCCTGTCTGTCTCTTGTTGGTCTACATTGGTTCAGTGTTGGACTTTGCTGTATCGTCTGCATACTCAGAAGGCAAGAGCCTTCTGTTTCGATTATTCCTAGAAGAAGCATTGTTTCTAGGAAAGCCCTGCCTACAATCCCTTTTCAAGTGACCTTGTTTACCACAAATAAAACACCTAACATCTTGATTTTTCTTCGAGTTTCTGGAAATTACCTGTCCTATCTAATTATCATCATGGTTATTATATTCAGTATTGCTTTATCTTGGATCTAGTTCTTTATGAGGGCTGATCTTGCCTTTAAAGCCTAATTATCCTTTTGCATTGTGAATTAGCATTTTCAAAAGCCCAAGATTCACTTAGTATTTGTCTAGTGTCTGGATTTGGTATCATCGTATTTGCAGCTGAAGTCAGTCTTTGTAAAAAAAAAAAAAATCAGTGAGGGTTTCTTTGGGGCCCTGTATAAGTATAGTATATGACTCAGTTCTCTTTCTGACTTCTTCAATTCTGTCTCAAGCATTCACAGCTGCTGCACAGCATAAAGCCCAGGTGTGGTCATCATATGGAGCCTGTCCTTGTGCATCAGGATAATCATCCTCTCCAAGAAGTTGGTCTTGGGAAACTTTAGTACCTCTAGCCCTACTTCCTTGTTCAATGGTTCTAGCCTCATCTTTCCACCAGGTCCTCCACTGCAATTGAGGACCAGGTTCCAATACTGCTGTAACCAAGTCTTTCCAGTCTTATGGGATAATTCTATTACTAATTGACCATTAATTTAACATCTGATTCACAAAAGGTGAATGCATACCATATGAGACTATCACTTCTTTAAATTACCTCAAATCTAACATTTCCACAGGAATCCCATCAGCTCTTACCTAGTTTTGGGGATATCTGTCATTTGGAAGTTGGTCCTGTAAGGTTACTAGATAAAGGTTGGTTGTTCGATAACCTTGGGCTGTTCCTCTCTAATTTTATAATGTAATGGTGAGGTTGGTTCTCCTTTAATTCCTCTGTCTTTATCTGTTTTAGTAAGCTTTTCTAAGGCTTGTAACTTATCAGTCAAAATGGCATTATTTTCTCTAGTAACTATTTCTAAGGCCTGTATCTTGGCATTCATCAACTAATCTTGTTTTGTGGATAAAACAAGAATTATCAAACCAATAATGTATAATTAATATTGTATAAATCCCAGCGAAATTAATTATCCCCTCATTAATTGTTCCACTTTTAAACCATCCACTGTGGAATCATACAAAGACCTAACTCCCTCCATAATAATAGTGTTTTTCATTTTTTAAAATAATTTGTTTTCATTTTATGTGCATTGGTGTTTTGCCTGTGTGTCTGTCTGTCTGTGTGAGGGCGACAGATCTTTGACAGTTATGAGCTGCCATGTGGATGCTGGGTATCAAACCCGGGTCCTCTGGAAAAGCAGTCAGTGCTCTTAACTGCTGAGCCATCTTTCCAGCCCCCATGTTCTCCATTTTCCTAATGTGGGGAATAAACTATTTTTTTTTAACTAATTCCCCCCTTTAAGAATTCCCAGTTGTCCCACGAGGTCTGCTAGTGATTACAGCGCAGTGTGAGGCTGGCTGCTGCTGCACAGCACGTCTGCGTAGAGAGCACAGTTGTGCACAGCCTGGCTGAGGACAGCTGCAGCTGCAAGCTCTGCCTGGTGCCAGATGAGATGTCAGTCTTATTAATTTATCAATAAAAATGGGAGTCAGCCGGGGGGTGCACACCTTTAATTCCAGCACTCAGGGAGGCAAAGGCAGGCAAATCTCTGTGAGTTCAAGGCCAGCCTGGTCCACAGAGTGAGTTGCAGGACAGGCTCTAAAGCTACACAGAGAAATCCTGTCTCAAAAATAAATAAATAAATAAACCTTAAAGAAAAAAAAAAAGGAAAGAAAGAAAATCAGGAGTCACATATTGGGGTAAAAACATGAAAGTTCAGAATAGCCCGTGAGCCACCGTAGTCACTTCTGATTCTGTCATACCTCCATCCAAAAGGGGACTGAGATCTTCTCGCAGCCCCACCTTATAACTTCCTGTTTCTCCTCTGTACAGTTCTCCAGACATCTGTGATTAACTAGTGACTAGTTCTGCCCCCTGACCCTAAGCAAACTTTATTTATCAGATCACAAACAAAATATCACACAACACTGGGCCCATTTTTCTGGTATGTCAATGGGAATTATAGATAGCCATTTTGTCCCCTATGTCAGGGAGTTCTCTTTTGACTTAGCATTTCAGTTTATTAAGGGCAGGGGTCAAGGGGTAACAATGTATTTTCTTTCTGTAACTACTTCCAGCTGAAACTGGTGTGTTGTCCTCAGGACCCAGGGAGGTTGGAAGGCTAGTCAGAGGCTGGGCAGTAGAGCATTCATCAGAAGCATGTGGTTATCTAGCTCAGCTGTAGAGACAGGAAACAGTAACATTGCCTGGTGGGGCCACCTCAGCTTCAGCAGGTCCAGGGCTCATAGTCATTTGGAGCAGGTTGTAGTCAGCAGTTGATGTTTGGATGTGCCTGCCAGCCGAGTGGAGACCTGCTGAGACAAATAGAGACTAGGGGCAGAAGTTAAAATTTATGAACTTAAAGGAAATATGTTTATAGGTTTAATTAAGGAAGTCTACAAGAGCCCAGAATAAAGGATAACAAATATTTATTTGGGGGAAAACTCGCAATAAGAGTAGAGAGCCACCATGGTTCTATGCTCTGTGACACTGGGAGCTGCAAACAGAACTCAGAGCACCAGCCAAGAGTGAGCACACTTTCTGTCTGCACTATCAGTCCACACGTAGTACCTCAGACCTCACCCTTGTGGGCTGGTACCCAAAAGGCTGTTGGCTGAGTGAATTCCCACAACACTTTCTCCTTTGTCTGAAAAAGGATTCTAAATGTAATCCAAAACTATATACAATAAGAACAAATATCAAGTATTGTCCAGGAGAAAAAAGGCAAAAACATACACAAAAATAGAACTACAACCAGATGAACAGCATCAAACAAAAAACACATGCTGAATGTCCAGTCTAAGGTAGTTAGCAAATGACAGAGATGATTTCAATAGTTGTCCTATGCTGAGGCGTCTAATACTAAAAATGTCTTAACTAAGTTATGAGAGGAATGTAGCTATGGCCATCTAGTTTTCAACCCCATCGAAGACCTGAGAAGGAAATCAATATTACCTGAGTAAGCAGAAAGTGCAAGCAGGTGACTTCCAAAAAGTGTAAGAAATTACTGCCGGGCGGTGGTGGCGCACGCCTTTAATCCCAGCACTTGGGAGGCAGAGGCAGGCGGGTCTCTGTGAGTTCGAGACCAGCCTGGTCTACAGAGCTAGTTCCAGGATAGGCTCCAAAGCCACAGAGAAACCCTGTCTCGAAAAACCA
>NC_022015.1:19436679-19440182 GCF_000317375.1 Microtus ochrogaster
AAAAAAAAAAAAAAAAGAAATTACTGAGACAGCTGTCTAACTGAACAAACACCCAAAGCCTCTTTTGCAACGTTGGGGCAGCCAACTTTGGCTCAGGCCTAGGGTATCTGACAAACCATTTTCAGAGGCAGGAAAATTTGAAACACTATCTTACCCTGTCTTGGCAGTCGCTTTGCTTTTATCTTGCTTGTCCACTCTGGACACCATGCATATTGTCGGTAGTCTAGGCAAGGGCAGTTCTTTACCCAAGGCCAGTTTTGCCAAGAAGACAAGCTCCAAGTGGAGTGTCTCCAATGCCCAACATTCTCTCAGGAATAGATCAGTGCTGCCAGGAGCAATTGTGTCTCACATCAACAGGAGCCTGTGTTATTTAAATGCCATATTCTACAGTTCTTTGAAGTGTTTGAAGATTACCTATCTATGTGGAGCACATCTTTGTGTATCTGGAGAACCTGACAAACATAACTAAAATATGACAAACATGGGTGACTATTAACCTGTAATTTTTAAATTTTTTTGGAGCCTGTCCTGGAACTTGCTCTTGTAGACCAGGCTGGCCTCGAGCTCACAGAGATCCATCTGCCTCTGCCTCCCAAGTGCTGGGATTAAAGGCATGTGCTTCCACCGCCCAGCTTTAAAACTTTTCTAAAAGTAAAAATTTTATCACAAAATTTATAAGATTATATATATCCAGGTGAAATCATTATGAGGCCCATCTTCTTTCTTGAAATTTTAGAGATTACTATAGGAAAAATTATTGACCACTTTAGAGAACTTAGACATTATTAATATTAAAACAAAGTTTGAATTTTGATAGACATTTATCCAAGGAAAGATACCATAGAGACAAAAATAGGTATGGGGAGAAGTAGAATTTTTGAAAGCTTAGTTTTGATAACTTTGGTCCCGAGATTTTTATTTTCTTTCTGTCTCACACCAGACAGCTCTTCTGATGTAAGACAGAAACTCTGAATTTTTCTTTTAACAACATGTTTAGATTTAGAGAAGGAGAGAACCAAGTTCAACTTTGAATTTTAAGTGAGTCAGGACTACCACTATACTGAGAAGTAAGGAGATAAGTATGTTTAGGCAGTGAGATTTTACCCTGCAGAGAATATTAGTATCATAAGTCAGATTCTTGTCTACTTGGTGATTCTGTCTGGATAGCTATCTTTTCTTCTTTGGGTGTCTAGATGTCCAAGGTCTCTTGACTTCTTGAAGATGGGTATTTTCTGTTATCCTGCAAAGGCAAGAATAGAATCCTGCCCCAACCTTTGTGAGGTTTCCTTACAGTTTGTAGGATTGTCACCTCAGTGGATTGTTGAAGGAGCTGTAGGGCGCTTCCCACCACTCAGCTCCCGGCCACCGGCTAGCTTTACCAGAAATAATTACATGGAAACTGTATTCTTTTAAACACTGCCTGGCCCATTAGTTCTAGCCTCTTATTGGCTAATTCTCTCATCTTGCTTTAACCCATTTCTAATAATGTGTGTAGCCCACGAGGTGGCTTACTAGGGAAGATCTTAACCTGTGTCTGTGTAGGGTGGAAGAACCATGGCGACTGCCTGACTCGGCTTTCTTTCTCCCAGAATTCTGTTCTGTTTTCTCCACCTACCTAAGTTTCTGTCCTATCAAAGGCCAAGCAGTTTTCTTTATTAATTAACCAATGAAACAACAGATAGGAAGATGACCCTCCTCCATCAGTGGATGAGCTATCATTTCTCTTTACTAAGAGATTTCTCCTTTTCCAACCAAATTTTGATTAATTTTGATGGTATCATAGCTTTTCTTCTCCTGTGGAAACGAGCAAAACCCCTTCCCCAATGTAGCACATCTCCTGTTTTCATTCTGATGTCAACACATCCTTGAAGTACATGGGCTGATTTAATTCAGAAGTTTTTGTCTATTGTCCAATGTCTCTCTGTAGCTGTTGTTCCTTTCTCGTTAGCATTAAGAAAATTCAGGTTTAATAAGGCATTGTGTAGTCTATCTTTGGGGGTCTTGGTTCCCCCCACCTGTTTATTAAGCATTTCCTTTAAGGTGTGATTAGATCTCTCGGTGTCCGCTTGTCCTGTAGGATTATGTGATATACCTGTAATATGCTTTATGTTACAGTATTCAAAAACCTGTTTCATCTTGCCAGAGACATATGCTGGGGCACTGTCAGTTTTAATTTGTGCAGGTATACCCATGACAGCCATAACTTCTAACAGGTGTGTAATTACATCAGCCCTTTCAGAAATCAAAGAAGTTGCCCATTAAAATCCTGAAAATGTGCCTATTGTATGATGTACATATTTTAATCTTCCAAATCCTGAAAAATGAAGTACATCTATTTGCCAAATTTCATTTCTTTGCATACTTTTAGGGACGCTTCCTGCAGGTAAAAGAGTGGCTATAGAAGGCGCAAGCAGGACAATTTTTTATAATTTCCATAACTTGATGCCTTTACTATTGACATATTTTTTTATGAAATTCTGAGGCCTCCAGTATACTTCCTGTCAATAACAGGTCAATTCTATTATTACTTTCTGCCAGAAGCCCTGGCAGACCCATATGGAATCTTTTTATTTTTAGAGACTATTTGGAAGGCATGCAGATTGCCTTCTAGGAGGGATGTTCTATCTGCTAGCTTGTCATGACTCTTTGACAAATTATGATTGTCAGTTTCAGTAGTATAAGTCCTTCCAGCTAATCTCTCGGTACCATTCTGTAAGGTTCATAACCCATTGACATGGGGTGAGATTTGCCTGTCAAATTATGAGTACCATTTTCAATGGTATGAATCCTTTCAGCTAACTTCTCATTACCAGTCTGTAAAGTCTGCATCACTTCCTTAAGTTTCTCATTGTTTGCTCTGTTATCAAGCCGTTTCTTGTTTGTTTGTTTGTTTGGTTTTTCGAGACAGGGTTTCTCTGTGGTTTTGGAGCCTGTCCTGGAACTAGCTCTTGTAGACCAGGCTGGTCTCGAACTCACAGAGATCCGCCTGCCTCTGCCTCCCAAGTGCTGGGATTAAAGGCGTGTGCCACCACCGCCCGGCTCAAGCCGTTTCTTTAAGGATATAATATGAAGTACCAAACTAATAGCAGCTATCGCTAAAAAATGTATACGCCCAGGTATGTCGTATACCACTTCTAGTATTCCATCCATAGTAGAAACTGTAATGTTTTTAAATTCCTGAATGGTGATAGTATCCGAATCATCTTCGGCGTGGTTTACAAATTGAAAAAAATTAATTAATCTAATATTATTAAGTTATCAAATAACTTCTCTCTGAAATCCTCAGAAAACTGTCGTGGGTGTAATAATCCTGATTGACCAGTAGGTGGAGCTGGTGTTCGGTCGGCTGGTTCAGTTGGCTGAGAGTCTAAGGTGTAATAACTATGTTGACCAGCAGGTGTCGCAGTTGTACTGCCAAAAGTTCCGGCCTTACTTACCCATATGTTGCCAAACCTATGGATTTCTTTTTCTTTTTTTTCTTGGTTTTTCGAGACAGGGTTTCT
>NC_022015.1:19440565-19443624 GCF_000317375.1 Microtus ochrogaster
ACAAAGGGGAAAAAAACAGCACCCACAGTGCGCTGAAGGACTGCCAGACGCTGTTCAGGACAGCCATGTAGTGGGGGTGGGGGTGGAGCCCCTGAGCTGTGCAGGTGCGGACAGCCAGCAGAGCCTAGCTGAGCTGCGGGGTGACGGGTGGATGGAGGGGAGGAATCTAAGCCAGGCACAGGAAGCTGGGAGCACTAGTTTTTCTCCCAAACCTAGGTGGCTAAGTTTGGGTTCTGGCCATGCTGGGCACAAAAATGTAGGCTTGATTAAGGAAATCCACAGAGCCCGGAATAAAGGATAACAAATATTTATTTGAGGAAACTCATGATAAGGGTAGAGAGCCGCTGTGATCGTCTGCTCTGCGGGCAGTGGAAGCTGTGAATAAAACTCAGAGCACCAGTCACGTCTGGGCTTATCAGTCCACACGTAGTACCTCAGACCTCGCCCTCATGGGTGGTACCCAAAAGGCTATTGGCTGAATAAATTTCCACAACAGATGTTGTTACATTTGGAACTTTCAGGCCCATAGTCCTAGTAAGGATAGAATTAGGGTCCCCCGAGGAACAGCCAGTGCTCTTAACTGCTGAGCCATCTCTCCAGCCCTAACATAGATTCCTGGTCTCTGTGTTCTGTTTCATTAGTCTAGATTTTTTTCCCTAGCGCTATTATGCGATCTCAATTACCATTTGGGTACCTGTCCTGTTTTGTGTGTGTGTGTGTGTGTATGTGTCTGGTTTTTTTTTGTTTTTTTGTTTTTTTTTTTTTTTATCAACTTGATACAAGCTAGAGTCATCTGGGAATAAGAAAACTCAATTGAGAAAATACTTCCATAATATTAGCCTGTGGGCAAACCTGTAGGGCATTTTCTTAGTGATTAATGTAGGAGGGCCCAGCCCATTATGGGTAGTGCCAGGCCTGGGTGGATAGCTCTGGATTGTATAAGAAGCAGGCTGAGCAAGCCATGGGAACCAAGCTAGTAAGCAGCACTCCTCCATGGCCTCAGCTTCAGTTCCTGCCTTGAGTTCCTGCTCTGACTTCCCTTCATGATGGACTATAAGCTGAAATAAACCTTTTCTTCCGTAAGTTGTTTTTTTTTGTTTTGTTTTGTTTTGGGTTTTGGATTTTTGAGACAGGGTTTCTCTTTGTAGCTTTGGAGCCTGTCATAGAACTCGCTCTCACAGAGATCCACCTTCCTCTGCCTCCTAAGTGCTGGGGTTAAAGGTGTGTGTACCAACCCCTGGCTCCTAAGTTGTTTTTGATGAGCGTATTCTTTAGCACAGCAATAGAAACCCTAACTAATGGGGTTTGAGAGATGGTGCAGTGATTACAAGCACCTGCTGCTCTTCTGGAGGTCCTGAGTTCAATTCCCAGCAACCACATGGTGGCTCACAACCATCTGTAGTGGGAACTGCTGCCTCTTCTGGTATGCAGGTGTACATGCATATATACATGCAGATAGAGCACTCGTGCTTGGAAAGAAGGAGGGAGAGAGGAGATAAAAAGGGGAACCGTAACTAAGACAAATTGGTATTAGGAGTGGAGTATTGCTGTGACAGACCTAAGTATATGTTTTCAGAAGGACTGTAGACTTGGGCACTTTGGGCTGGAAAAGCCATTGGGTGCTTGCAGCTAATGGGCTGCTGTGTGGAGCTTGGGAGATAAGGAGCACTGGAGAGCGCGGATGATGGAGGTCTGGATGATGGAGGTCTGGATGATGGAGGTCTGGATGATGGAGGTTTGGCTTGTGAAGTGTGACAGTCCTTCAAAGACTTCAGGATAGTTTGTGTAATATATTTGAATGAAGACTCTAAGGTGTCTGGTCAGCTGGAGCTGAAAAGTCAGCTGTGATTATAAGAGACCAGCCTACTAAATAGGGACAATCAGTGCTGGTTAGCTGGAGTTGAGAAATAAACAATGATTAGTAAGAGATTAGCATCAGAAACTGTGGGCCAGAGAGAGCCACGGTTACATCTCAAGCTGGCAACCAAATTTGATAATGTGTAAGAGTCTTCCCAGCGTTGCTGGTTTTGGTGGCATGAGAGCTTCAGGATTTGAAGGGATCCTGGAGAGCAGCCTAGGCCTGCCTTTTTGAGAAGCCGTTGTTAATTGCAGCCTTAGTTGCAGTGGGAACTCTGGGATCGAAGGGGTCTTGGAGAGCGGCTGAGGCTTGGCACTGTGTGGCAGGGGCAGGGTCCCGGGCCCTGAAGAGAGCCCAGGGGAGACTATTGGTGAAGGTGCAGCCCAACTGCAGTGGAGACACCAGCGTATTTGGAGGTGCCATGGTCATGGGATGATTGCCAACGACAGCAACAGCCTTTGAAACAACTTGTGTTCTGTGAATGGCAGGTCTGGAGAAACAGAGCTGTGGGTGAAAATGAGAAGGATTTTATTGTTGATATGAGAGAGAATACAGCCAGAGGCATCTGGATCGAGCCAATGAGAGGAGATGGGGGGGGGGGGCAAGAGGACCAAGAGAGAACCAACAGAGCACCTGACCAAATGTCACGTTTCTATAGATAGGAGAAGCTGAGGGGAGAGAAGAGAAGCCCCTGGGCTAGAGAGGATCTAGTGAGAAGTGCTCTTGCTGAGCCCAGAGCCCAAGCACACACTTTGGTATGCTGATAGGCAACACAGCCATTTGTCCTGAGGTTTTCGGGGACCTAACATTCTAGCCTTTTTGTTGGTGATAAAAGGGGGCATAATCTCTTCTGTACCTGATTCTTAGCTGAAATTGGGGTGTGGTAGTCAGAGCCCAGGAAGGCTGGAGTTGTGGCCAAGGCCCAGAAAGGAGAGAGAAGTGCAGACTGAGGAACACCTGTTTTACACCTCCCAGGTTCTGAGGGACCACCTGGGGCTAGTGAAGCACAGGCCACTTTGGAGCAGTGTGGGACTCAGGTTGTGAAGGAACCCCTGGGGCTGGAGCAGTTTGCCCTCTTCAGCTGATTGGAACCCTGCGGGGACAGATACAGAGTGGGGACAGGAGTTAAAGTTTTTTTTTAACTTATTTTTTTTTAATTAACAATTTAACAATTTTTTAATTTATTATTTATTTATTTATT
>NC_022015.1:19443724-19466215 GCF_000317375.1 Microtus ochrogaster
AAGTCCCTCTCCCTCATCAGCTTGAAGAGCCATCAGGGTTCCCTGACCTGTGGGAAGCCCAAGGACCGCCCACCTCCATCCAGGTTTAGTAAGTTGAGCATCCAAACTGCCCAGGCCTCGGGGACAATTTTTTATCTTGGGTGTACATTTGTAACTTCCAGGCCCATGGTCCTGGTAGTTGGGGGTGTGGAAGCAGTCTCAAGACAGGAGTGGAGCCTGGGGTGGGGGAGTAAGAGATAGATATTCCCTTGGGATTAGGCAGTATAGGCGGGGAAGCTTAGGCTGTTGATTGGCAGGAGTACTTATCTGGAGTCAGTTTGACCTGTGATCAATAGGTCCAAGTCATAGCTCACTGAAGTTTACGTGAACCTTTTTAAAATATTTACAAAAAGAAATACAAGTTTTTGGTGTATTAGCATTACCACTGTTAGTAATCAGCACTGAAATCCTCATTGTGTCTGTAAGCCCCTGAACTGACTCACGCCTTTGAGTCACAGCAAATTTATGGTTTTGGGTTTAAAGCACAAACACTCTTTACTCTGATGTTTTCAGCACAATGAGAAGCACTTTTAAATATACTTAGAAGACAACCAAGAAAATTTCAAATTTTGAACTTGGGACTTGGTAATAGTAGACATTGCAAGGTAAACTGTCTGCCTTTCTTAGCAGGAGACCTAGTAGAAGGCTTGATTTTTACATATGAAATGAACTGTCTTAGGGTTTCTATTGCTGTGAACAGACACCATGACCACAGAAACTCTTATAAAGGAAAGCATTTAACTGGGGCTGGCTTACAGGTTCAGAGGTTTGGTCCGTTATCATCATGGCAGGGAGCGTGGTGGCTGGGGGGTATGGCAGCGTTCAGGCAGACATCATGCTGGAGAATTCAAAGGCAACAGGAAGTGAACTGTCTCACTGGGCATGGCTTGAGCATATATAAGACCTCCAAACCCCCCTCCACAGTGACACACTTCCTCCAACAAGACCAAAAGGCTACATCCCCTAATGGTGCCACTCCCTTTGGGGGCCATTTTCCTTCAAACCATCGCACGGACTGACCGGAAAACTGCAGGCTTGAGAGGAGGACCAGGTTTGTTAAACTGATAAAGCCACAGTTAGCTGTCAGCACCGTCACGTCTGAGAAGGATAAATTAAAGCAGGAAGTTAATTCAAATGGCTTCTATGTCAGTTGAAATGACAGAGACTCACTAGCTACCTGAATGGTTAACCTGCGCTCCTGTGGTGATCCCAGTGGCTTTGTTGGTGTTCAGCTGTCACACAGGACAGCATTAAATCCTCAGCCTTCAGCTGCCAGACCCAGAAGGTCTCGGGTTTTCCTGTGGAGGAGGGACTTGGAAAAACTAACCCACTTTAGCAAGGCAGAATAGAGCTCTCAACCCACCAGTGTCCATTTTGGGCAGAGCCCTGTCAGTGGGTGAGGCCTGGGGCAGTTCTTTTTACAATAGTTAATGCTACCACAGTCTGGGTGGAGTCACCGCCTCCTTTGGAGACCTCACGGTCACTGCTAGGAACTGGCATTTCTGTGTGTCACAGGAAGCTTTTTTTTAATTAAACAGTTGAAATACCATATTCAACAGATCTCTGAAGAGTTAGAGGCCCATTATCTATTAACACATTTCATACAGCTCATGAGTTTCCTCTTGCTTCTCGTGCTGTCTTTTAAGGACCATTAATGAGTGTTCTAGAGTGTTATTTTTCATATGCCATCTGTTGTAACCTTAGATGTCATTACACTATCTTGTCCACATCAAATGAAACGATTTCACTGGTGGAAATCATGCAAGTTGATCTACAAAAAACTATATAATTGCACGAACCCCTCAGGCACTATAATTGCATTGTGTTTTGGTCATTCGAATAGTCTTCATCTTCAAGTTCCTGACACTTTTAGAAATGTCCTCTCTCAGGAAAAGATTTTGGTTAAGATTGCATTGAGTCCTGCAGATCAGCAGGGGAGTGTTGCTGTCGGAACAATATTCTGTCTTCTCATCCATGAAAATGAAATCTAATAGGTCTCCTTCTCCCCATTTATATATGAGTTATATATAAAGTTATATTTATATATAACAGATGGGTGAGTGGTTAGTGCCTACCACAGTGTGCATGCAGAAGGCAGGACAGTCTTTGCGTGTTTACCTTTCCACCTTAAGACAGGGTCTCTTTGTGGTGATATAAAGCAGGTGGTGCCGGTCCTTTCTGTGCTGTGCATGCTTCTTGAGGTTCACCTGTCCAATCTCTCCCTTCCTGTAGGTGTGCTAGAATTTCAGCCACTTATACTACTGCCTCCACCTTTTACATGAGTTCCGGGGATCTAAACTCAAGTCAGTATGCCTGTGCAGTGAATAGTTTTACCCACTGAGCTGTCTTCCCCCATCCTTACTTAGTTCTTCTGATTTATTATTTGTTTTGGTGGCACAAGGGATCAATCCTTGCCAGGAATGATGGCACGTAATCTCAGCACTCAGGAGGCAGAGCAGGAAGATCACAAGTTTAAGAACATTGTAGACCACGTCATGAGCTCTAATTGAATCTAGCTTCATAGCATAACCCTGTCTCAAAAAGGGGAGGGGGACTGGAACAATGTCTCAGCAGAAGAACACTAATTGCTTTTCCAGAGGACCCAGGTTCAGTTCCCAGCACCTACATGATGACTAACAACCATTTGTAACTCCAGTTCTAAGAGATCCAGTGCTCTCTTTCTGGCTTCTGTCTGAATCAGTCACACACATGGTTCATAGATGGGCAAACACCATATACATAAAATAAGATAATTTTTAATTAAAAACAAAGAAACACAGGAACCCAAAGAAACATATGAACCCAGGACTTAGAACATGCTAGACAAGCACTGTACCGTTGAACTATATCTAGTCCTGATAAGCCATATTTGTTTTACAATTGCAGAGTGGCGTTCAGATAATAGACCAACTGTTTCATGTAAATTGTATCACAGTTGAAGATAACTGTCTCTCCAGGGCAGTGGTTGCACACACTTTTAATCCTGGCTCTTAGAGGCAGAGGCAGGCAGATCTCCATGAGTTCTTGAACAGCCAAAGCTACACAGTGAAACCCTGTCTTGAAAATCAAACAAAAAAAAAAGAACTGTCCCATATAAAGCTAATCAACTGTGATGTATACCAAGAAGAACTTGCTTCAATTTCCATGCCAGTTCACAATCTTACCAGGAAAGATGGATGGCTCTTGAAAATACCTCTAGGACAGTGTTATCTAAAGCCAACATACATGCTAACTCCCTACAAGGGACTCTACATAGCCTTCCATCCTAATCATTGTGGGGATTTTAATTTTTTAACTTTTTAAAAATATTTATTTATTTATTGTGTATACAATATTCTGTCTGTGTGTATGTCTGCAGGCCAGAAGAGGGCACCAGACCTCATTACAGGTGGTTGTGAGCTACCATGTGGTTGCTGGGAATTGAACTCAGGACCTTTGGAAGAGCAGGCAATGCTCTTAACCTCTGAGCCATCTCTCCAGCCCCTAAGTTTTAACTTTTTGAGACAGGGTCTCATATAGCCCAGCTAACCTTACACTCTTGATCTTCTTGCCTCAGCCTCCCAAGTACTAGGATTGCAGGTATGTGTTACCATACCCTGCTTTGTAGTTTTGTTTTCTTTGAGAATGAGTTGTATTCCAGGAATATTAAATGAATTATAGACACAAAAAAAAAACCACTTTACCTTTGTCTTCATATTCCTTTGTGTCATCTTTTTCTTGATCTTTTCAGCCTTGAGAACTATTTTTCTTTGAAAATTTCCAGGACAGGCTCCAAAACCACAGAGAAACCCTGTCTCGAAAAAACCAAAAAAAAAAAAATTTTTTTTAAAGATTTATTTTTTACATATGAGTATTTTTCTTTTATGTAAGTGGACAATATACATACCTGATGCCCTCAGAGGTCAGAAGAGGGCATCAAGTGTAAGCATTGCAGCTCATAAGGAAAGGGATCCTGGCCGTGTGGAGCCAGGGAATACTGAGTGTTACAGCTCTGGTGGCGGAGTGCTCTGGCAGCTGGGAGCCAGGGAATAGCACAGACCACAGTAAGTGTAGCAGCTTACAGTCCTGCTCTAGGGAAAGGCTTCCCCAATGTAACAAGTCTGTTTCTGCAGGAGAGGGCTTCCCCAGCCAAGTTGTTACAGCTCAGCTCTGGCGCTCCAGAGTGGAACAACTCAGCTCTGCTAGGGGAAAGTTTCCCCAGCAAAAGTGTTACAGCCCCACTCTTCTCTGTCTCTGGCTTCCCCAGCAAAGCTGAAGTTGTAACAACTTGGAGCTCCTTGTTCAAGAGATTTCTTGGGAGGGAAGAACCAAGAGATTGGCTGCCTCTACCAGGTGGAAGAAGAGCAGCTGCAAACTGACAGGTGCAGGGCTTATATAGGGCTTCTTAGGGGCGGGTTTTCCCAGGGAGAAGAGGAATTGGTTAGATTTCCCTGCTTAGGGATTGATTAGTTTAGTTGGTCAGGGGCAGAGATAGTTGATTTCAGAGCCAAACTGTGTTTGGCCTTTTTAAGTTTTTTGGCTCTAGTTTAGTGTCTCAGATTCAAGGGCCACAGTGTGTTTCTTTGATCCTGGTTTTAGAGTTGGTGTATTTCTTTGGTTCTGGGTTCAGAGTTAAAGTATTAAACTATTCTTTCACTGGCTCTGGTTTTGGGGCCAATTTCTTTGGCTGGCCCTTTCCCCTACAATCAGATCCCCTGCAACTGGAGTTAGAGATGGTTGAGTCACCATGTAAATGGTGGGAACCAAACCTAGGTCTTCCGCAAGGACAGCCAGTGCTCATCTCTCCAGCACCCTATACACACACACACACACACACACACACACACACACACACACCTTTTTTGCATAAGGTTTTCCTATATATAGCCCAGTAGGCAGCAGTGTACCTCTATTATTCTTTGTGCACAACATCTTTTTTCAAAAGGCTGCTTGTCACCTGCTGCTCACTCTCTAACCCACCAATGCCTAGGAATGTGCTCTGTGTGCTTTTCACAGACCCACGAGGGGACTCCTCTGGTACCAGGTCATTTCTTGTGGTAAACCTTGTCTTTTGTCTCTATCCCACAAGGCCTTCTACCTTTCTGGGTCCTTCTTAGAAAATGCTGAGACATGCCTGGAGTTTCTAGTTATATTCCACTGGGTGCTTTTATACAAAGAATGGACATGGGACGTTTGCCTCTTGCCTCCTTAGGGTCTCCACTGTTCATCCTTTGCTCATCGGGAGTGAGTCACATTAAAGCTTTGTTCACCCTCGGGATTGGCCGTAGGGCCTGTGCACACTAGGCAAGCACTCTACCCCTAACTACACCCAGTATTTGTTTTGTTTCTTTTTTTTTTTTTGAAATTATTTGTTTGTTTTGTTTGTTTGTTTTATGTAGCTTAGTCTGGCCTTTAACATGGAATTTCCCCTGTCCCTCCTGAGTAGGTAGAATTGCAGGTACCTACCACCATGCCTGGCACCAGAACAACCCTTCTAAGAAACCAGTATTGTACAAAATTCCAGCACCCATCCAAAAAAAACTTCCTCATTCCAAGAAAACTTTATTTTAGATGTATCTATCTTCAACTACTCATAACTTTCTTTTTACCTTTTATTGTTTTTTTCTAATTACTTTTTGTTATGCAAAAACATTTTATTACAATATATTTAAGTTACCTTGGGAAAGATTTTTTTTAGTGATTTCTCTTTCTAGTAAGAAAATGATGTCCATTTGACTTGGAAATCATCTTCATATAATGTCTTATTTAAAGTAGAATGTGGCGGTGCTTGGCTATCACTCTGGCCACTCTGAAGGCAAAGACAAAAGCTTTCAAGTTTAAGGCCAACAATCACTTGCTACATCACTCCAGTCTCTGCCTCTGTGGTTATCTTCCTTTTGAGTGTGTTTGTCTCTGATAAGGACACAGTCACTCCAGGCACTCCAGGTTAAGGTCTTGTCTTACTTCTGACTTCCATCTGCAAAGACCCAGTTTTCAAATACATCCTTAACATGCGCCAAGGGTTAGGACTTCACACTTCAGAAATAAAGCTCAACCCACATCAGACAGTGACAGCTTTCCCTCCGTTCTTCCCTCTGACCAGATGTCCTTCACAGGCCCATTCCATGGCCCTCGTTTCTGCTGATTCCCGAATTGCAGAGCTTCTCACAGAGCTCCATCAGCTGATCAAGCAAACCCAGGTAAGAGTGAGTGAAACACGGGCTGTGGCGCGAAGCTGTATGGAGGTGGGGTCATGTTCAGAGAGACCACTATCAGCTAAGATGCTGGAAAAGGGCGGCAGGAGGGAATCTTGTGTCTGACTGCCATTCCTTTTGGGTTTTCTGTCCAGTACAAGATTTCAGGGTTCCTTTTGTTTAACAGCCGTCTGAAAGACAGATCACATCCAACACAAAGCTCCTATTGGAGGCGTTCAATTTAGTGATTGTTTTAGAAATTTAGTCACACAGTGGTCACCACTGTCAGCTTTAGACCTGTACCCATCAGCCATCACTCCTCTTCCTCCATCTCCAAACTCCAAAAAATCGCAGATGTTCTTATGAGGCAAGGCAATTGAAGGACTTAGAGTTAGCTTCCAGGATCTGGTCAAAGGCACTTTAGAATGTGTGGGGTTGAGACAACCCAGGCCTGCTGAGTTAACCCTCTGCTGCCCATGGCCACATATTTCTGAGCTTCAGATCAAATATGAAAACAAAACCAGTCACCTTGCCTCAGTCCAGACAGATCACCATGCGTTACATACTGGAATCTGCTACCTTCCTTTGAGATAGGCGCAGGCGGTATTTAGGATCATTCTTATTGGTGTCGACACAGCAGAGGTTGTTCTGTTAGCTGGTTCAGGAGCAGCCCTAGTGCTTCACTGCATGACAAGTGCCCTGGAGCTCTGTGAGACTCACATAAGTATGCCCATGGGCTGCAGCAGTGAGGGCTTGTCTGTGGCTTCTCTGGTCTCTATCTGTTCAAAGTACCTAGCCTGTTCTGCTGCGTCAGTGTTTAAACCCTTTCTTTCCCCATGATGGATGGTTTTAGAATTACCTGGCATTTTTGCTGGTCCTGCCTGACTCTAGAGGCCCTCACCATTTCTAGATTAACCTTCGTTCTTGGCCTTTTTCCTGTAAGAGAGCTCAGGTTGATCATCTTATTCTAATCAACAAATACTCTTCCTCTGAAGGCAGCTCCTCATTCGTCAGGAATCTGTCTTGTCCCACAAGGCACAGGCCGTCATCTGCTGGTTCCCAAAGCCCTTTCTGTCTGTGGGCCAGTGTTTACTTTGTGCTCGTGTTGCAGATGTATAATGATGGCCTAGATGCAGTGACGTTCATACCAGAAAATGTGCAGTGCCCCATCCTAGGACTAAAAGGTGACAGTCACATGCACATTTGCTTGTCCTGCATGTGGTGCCAAGAACTGAATCTGCCAGGTGGTAGCTAGTTCTCTACTCTTTTTTTTTTTCAGGCTTGTTTTTATTTATGATTATGGTTGAGTGCCTGTCTGTATGTTTGTTCACTGCATGCGTGTTTGGTGCCCTATAGGCCAGAAGAGTTTGTCAGATGCCCTGGAACTCTAGTTATAGGCATTTGTGGGCTGCCACATGGTGCTAGGACTAGAACCTGGGTCTTCTGGAATAGCAGCCAGTGCCCTTAACTGCTGAGCCATATCTTCAGCCCCATTGTGCTGTAAATCTCATTCCTCCTATATATTAAAATACCTTTTCTTTCGTTCACTAATAAAGCATGGTGTGTTTGTGTCTGTGACATACTGAGGCATGTTGAGCGTGCCATTGCTCTATTTTGTCCATTATTGCCTTTTCAGACATTTACTCATTGAAGTGTGTGTGTGTGTGTGTGTGTGTGTGTGTGTGTGTGTGTGTGTGGTTGTATTGTTTTGTTTTTGAGATAGGATCTTTCTATGTGGTCCTAGCTGGCCTGGAACTTGCTATGTAAAGTTGGCTGACCCAACTCATAGGTGGGGCCTATTTGCCTTGGTCTCCTGAGTTCTGGGTTTAAAGTCATATGCCACCATATCTGGCTTATTGATGTTCATAGCCACACACTGGTTATTCTGCTGGACCGTGTGGTCCAGTGAACCAGGAGGGAGCAATTCCCAGAAACTCCTCTCCAGAACATACCCTTTGTAGTTGGTATTCCCTGAAAAATAAGGATCTGAATATTGGCGCATATTTGCTAAGTGAAAGATCGCAGTAGGTTATATGCTATACACACACACACATACACATTCCAACTGTGTGACAAAGTCCAGAAAAGACAAAGCTAGAGACAGTACAAGGGTGTTATTGTCAGAGCCTGGGAGACTTGGGGTGGGCTGAAAGGATGGGAGCTGCATGGAGTGTGTTTAGGGGTGGAGCTCTTGGGTATGATATTGTAAGGATAGGTATATCATGAATCGTCTGTCAAAAGCCACAGACGGGACAGGGTAACACAGAGGGAGCCTTTTGTTAGGGCGAGGGTCTACCTCATGGCCCCTTGACCTCATCCTTACAGGAAGAGCGTTCGAGGAGTGAGCACAACTTGGTGAACATCCAGAAAACCCACGAGCGGATGCAGACTGAGAACAAGAGTGAGTAACTGAGGGCAGAGAGACAGGAGGTGGGACGGGCTGGGATCAGGAACATGACCTTACTGTGTCATCAGAGGGATTTTTGCTTGTATCTGCATGTTCTAAAATTGCTCTGTGGGGTCATTGTTCTTTGGCTGAATGACCTAAAATGGCAGGGACTGATGGCCTTGCACCAAAAGACCTCAGAGTCTCTCAGCTCAGGACTGGAAAAGCAGCCTTGAACTCACCCTTAGAGCTCATGGGCACAGGGCTTTTCTGAAGCAGAGTCACCCATGGCTTCTGAATATTCTCCAAGGCAGGTCACCTGTGCCTGGTGCTTTCTAACTCAGAATAGCCTTGGACAGTTCTTTCTTCTCCTTGGTTCTCTGCACCTGCCGGGTATCGACAGGTTAGAAGGTGCTGAGAATGGTGGCGGCATCTTTACCTTATGGAAATGTGACCCTGATGAAAAGACAGGGAGCACTTTCTTAACGTGCATCGAGGAGGCTGTAAATGCACGTGTATGTGTATGTGTGCAGAAGAAGCCAACTTCATGTTTTGTTCTTGGACACCATTCGTTTTTTGAGATGGTCCACTATATATAACAGCCCTGGCTGTCATAGAACTCAGTGTTTGAGCCAGGCTGGTCATGCCTGATTTGTTGTTTGTTTGTTTGTTTGTTTGTTTTTTGAGCTTGGGTTCCTAAGTACTTCCAAGGAAAGTACTTTCCCTACTGAGCCATCTTACTAACCCTTTGGGAGCGTGTTTGAACTCATAAAGCTGAGAACCCAGGCCCTGGCCTTGAGCCTCTGCAGGCTGATTCTGATGTCCTGGAGTCAGGGTTACATGTTGCCACCTCCTCTTGCTCATGCCTCCTCATGCTTGTGTTTATAGTTTCTCCTTATTACCGGACAAAGCTGCGTGGCCTCTACACAACCGCCAAGGCCGATGCAGAGGCTGAGTGCAAGTGAGTACCACCCACAGAGCTGCCCTTCTCTGCCTCCCTCTCCCAAGCTCTTCCCTTCTACTTACTGCTCTATAGATGGCAGTGAAGCAGTGTCATACCCTGCTGACCATTTCCTAGTGTGTGAACTGAAGTCGATTCGGCCAAAACTCCCTTGCCTTGTCGTTAAAATATAGGTAATAACTCTACTGGATTGTGAACATACTGTGGGGTTATGAGGGGAGAAGGCCAGATTCTGTGGCCCGTACTGACTCTCCCCTGCCGTGGGAATATGCTGACTACTGCAGCCTGTGATGGGAACAGGGACCACTGTGTGGCGCTGCTGTGCTCCTGCTACCATTCATTCTAAGAACTTTGTTATTTTTTATTTTATTTTTTTATTATTATTATTATTATTATTATTATTATTATTATTATTATTATTTGAAACAGAATCACACAGTGTTGCTCTTCTTGCCCTGGAACTCACTACATAGACCAGGCTGGCCTCCAGCTCATAGAGATTGGCCTGCCTTTGCCTCCCTAATACTGGGATTAAAGATGTGTTCCACCATACCTGGCCCAAATACTTCTGTGTTAATTTACTTCACTTGATCCTCAAAGCACTCCTTTGATGTAGTTTTTAGGATTGTCCCAATTTACTGTTAAGAAAACAGACTCATAGAGGGATAATAAAATCTGCCAAAACTCGTACAACTAGTAAATGGGGAAGTCTGGTTCCTAAGGCAGAAGTCCACAGTTAGTACTCTGCTAGTTGCTGACAGAGCTCTGCTTATTTTAAATGAACACATCTCACAGGGCTCTGATAGAAGTCACAGTTAATGTGCCGTTATGTGTAGCCAGATCTCTTCACTTTTTAATGCAAGTTATAGGCAGAAAATTAATTGTCCTAATAAGTCTTAGTTTGCTCTTTTTAGTAATGGCTGCATGTTTAGGCCCTTAAGGAGCCAGCTGTGGGGAAAGGACAAGAGTAGCCTGCCTGGCTCAGAAGCAGGGGAGGGGGGTTCACAAGGGCCTGAGTACCACAAGCCTCACTCTAGAGGCCTTGGGGAACAATAAAGCCTTAGAGTTGCAGTGAAAAAGAGTTAGAGAAAGATTCAAAGCCAGTTAGAGACCAAGCCCACAGTGCTGGTAGAGCTGCGGGAGCAGTGGGAGAAGAGCAGAGAGCAAAGCCAGTGCAAGAGCAGCGATGTTTTGAGATCTATTTAGGGAACTAGTTGGCAGAAGGGAGGTTCAAGATGGCAAGGTTTCTAGTTTGGATGGAGGGCTCTGGCATGGCTCCCCATGTGAGGTTGGGGCACAGAAGAATGGGTTCTACTCCTGAAGAAGAAACAACATGAATTCTTAGGAATGCCTAGCCCTTCCCACTCACCTGGGCTGGAGTAACTTGCATAAGTTAGAGTGCTGCAGCCAGGCAGTGGTGGTGCACTCCTTTAATCCCAGCGCTCAGGAGGCAGAGGCAGGTGGATCTCTGTGAGTTTGAGGCCAGTCTGACCTTTAGAGTGAGTTCCAGAACAAGCTCCAAAGCTACAGAGAAACCCTGTCTCGAAAACCAAAAAAGAAAACGGGGGTGGGGGTGGGGGAAACCCAGAAGGCTGTGTGTTTCTTTTTCTGGTTTTTGTGTTTTTTCCTTTTGTAGTACTAGAGATGGGACCCAGAGCCTTGTGTGTATTACACCCCAAATCTTCATTTGAGAGTAAAAAGCAAACTGCCCTTTCTGTCCTAAACGCTGGCAGAGTGAAGACTCAAAAGAGTTTGGTACGGAATGATTTTAGCACCACCTACCCAGCAGTCAGCACTCAGAGGCCTGTTAAGTAAACATGGCCTGCTCTGAAATCCTTTTGTCACCCTGTAAACACCCAACCAGACCTTCCCAACACAGCAGCTGGGAGAGACAAAGCAAGCAAGAGAGATGACGCTACTCCATCTAGGTCAGACAAACCCATGCCGCGGGTGCTACTGAACTCATCTGGATAAGTAATAAACACTATAGTGTTTCTTTTTTTTTTGTTGTTGTTGTTGTTGTTGTTGTTGTTTTGTTTTTCGAGACAGGGTTTCTCTGTGGCTTTGGAGCCTGTCCTGGAACTAGCTCTGTAGACCAGGCTGGTCTCGAACTCACAGAGATCCGCCTGTCTCTGCCTCCCGAGTGCTGGGATTAAAGGCGTGCGCCACCATCGCCCGGCTATAGTGTTTCTTATATAGCATATAAACTAGGATATCAGCTCAGACATAAAACTGTGACCCAGAGAGCTTATTCATATTTCATCATGAAAGAGGCCCTGTGCTAGTGCAGATCTCCATTGTGCAAATGTCTCCAGTTTTCTTTCACCTGGATCAGTTTTTAATCTCTCTTATCCATCTGCGACTTGACCTTTTGAAGGCTATAGGTTAGTTATTCTGTAGAATGACCCTCTCATGGGTGCATTTAGTGCTTCCTTGCTTCTAGATTCAGGCTTGACACTTGAGGCATTGGTAGCACAGTGGTAGCCTTCTATTGGAAGGCCCAAGATACTGTGTCTCATTACTTGATGTGGTTTCTCCCAGGGTCTGTTTTCTTCTGTGTAATTAGCAAATGTCTTATGGGGAGATGCTTTGTGACTGTTTGAAAATCCCATTTCATGTCACCAATTAGTTTGAGTATCCCGGGTTTTTTTTAAATATTTATTTACTATGCATACAGTGTTTTGTCTGCATGTCTGCCTGCAGGCCAGAAGAGGGCACCAGATCTCATTACAGATGGTTGTGAGCCACCATGTGGTTCCTGGGAACTGAACTCAGGACCTCTGGAAGAGCAGTTAGTGCTCTTAACCTATGAGCCATCTCTCCAGCCCTTGAGTATCCCTCTATGCTTTTTTTCTGACGCATTGGACTAGGTTCTTGGTGGGGTTTGTTGTTGCTGTTTCTTTTGATGTAGACTGCAATTTTGGATGTAGGACATAAAACTATGAACTCCAAACAGGCCCAGCAGCAATATCAGCCTTTCACAGTATCTTTGGCCTCCTGACTGCCATTCTTTGTCTGCTTTCTGGGTGCCTCACTGAGTCCCAGCACTCCCAGGCTAAAGCGTTGCTATGGAAACAGGATAAAATGGCCCACAGTGGAGTTGTTCCTGCTGATTAAGGTTGAAGCCTTCTCTGGGAGACTTGGAGAACCTGTATAGTGATATCCACTGCCGGCCTTCCTGCCAGCTTGGACCATCTGTAAATTGACTTCTGGAGGTTCAGGCTACAGGATTACACAGGAGTGGGAATGGCTTTAGTCTTACAGGAGCAAGTTCCTGTAACTGGAGCTATTCTTAGCTTGCCTGCTGTCTCTAGGGCTTCTGCTTCTCCTGCTACCTGGACCAGCCCTGGAGCTTCACTGTTACTTACTCCTTACTGTAATAAATCTCCCAGAAGAAAGCACTTAAGGACAGAATGGTTTATTTTAGCTTCCTGCTTTGAGAGGGTTGTCTGTCATGGAAGGGAAGGATGGCAGCAGGAGCATGAGGCTGCTGGTTACACTGCATTGTACTGAGGAAGCAGAGAGCTAGGCCAGAGCACAGGTCTGGCCCTCCCCAGCCACTTCCTTTAGCAAGGCCCCGCCTCCTAAAGGATCCACAACTCTGCAAAAAGCCACGCCTACTAAGGACCACCTGCTCAAACACGAGCCTATTAGGGGCGTGAGGTGCTCAAATCTGATCTTCCATTCCTGTCACCTCAGGGCTGAGTCAGAACTTTGGTGGGGCTTCTATAGTGTTGGACAAGGCCGTATTAGTCACCTCTCAGAACGCCTGCTTTCTCCAGGGGTTGTCCTGACACTTTCTGCTACATTGCTCCTTATACTTTTAATTGAAAAATAGAGTTGAGGCTATCACTCAGTGGTAGGGCAGTTGCCTAGCTTTCCAGTGGCCCTGGGTTCCATCCTTAGCACTGAAAAAGTTCACAGTCATTAGTTAGTTAACTTTCTGAGCCCTGCCATTGGTGAATCCCACTGTGAGTATCACACAGCATTGTCACAAACTTAGATGCATTGACACTCGCTGTGGCTTCTTACACAATAAAGACACCCATGAACATGAAATGTATAATGTAGCTGCCAGTGTCACATGTATTTTGTCAAAAATATAATTTAGTAGATTTTTATTTGTTTTGTTTTGGTTTGGTTTTTTGAGACTGGGTTTCTCTGTGTAACCTTGACTGTTCTGGAACTCTGTAGACCAGGCTGACCTCGAACTCGAGATCCACCTCCTTCTGCCTTCCAGGTGGGTGAAAGCGCGTGTGCAGGCTACTCGTTGATATTGGACGTCTTCCTTGATTATTGCCCACCTTAGTTTTTGAAACAGGGTCCCCCATGAACCGGAAACTGATGAATTTGGCCAAGCTGTTTGGCCAGTGAGCTCCCAGGATCTTAGTGTCTCCAACAGTCACCCAGCACTGGGATTGCAGGCACCATGTCTGGCTCTCAGATGGGTGCTGGGAATCTAACTCAGACCCTAAGTTTGCATAACAGGTCCTTAATTCACTGGGCCATCTCTAGAGCCTCTCCTTTTGTGTTTGAAGCAAGGTCTCACTCTAGCCCAGGCAGACCTGGAGCTCATTGTGTGGCCAAGACGGCATCAGACTCAACACGGGATTGCTGCCGCCGCCTGTGGGCCAAGATTACAGGTGTCAGCCACACCCAACAGCATCTGGAGTTTTAGCATAGACTTGGTCTGGGAGCCCAAATTGCCAAGAAGCCCATGCTGAGTGCCTCACCCAGCACCCTTTTCTCCCTTCCCTGCCTAGCATCCTCCGCAAAGCGCTGGATAAGATAGCTGAGATCAAGTCTCTGTTGGAAGAGAGGCGGATTGGTAAGTGGGAGAAAATGCAGGGCGTTTCTTAACCAGGCCAGGTGTGGGTTTGGGGGAAAGCAGTTATGGTCCTGGCAGGCGAGGATCATGGGACATAAGTTGGTGGAGTCACCTGACAGGTGTCTGAGACAGACTCAGAGGCAGAGAGTTTGCCTAGGTCTCTGCCCAGACCCAGGAAATTGTGCCCCACCCCTCACACTGCCCTTGCTCACTTTAGCCAGGGCTGGTCACCTCTCCTTTGAACCACTGCTCCCTCTGTGGCATGCTTTGGTGAACACATTTGAAGCAGGGTTAGCCCTCGGCCTTATAGGTCTCCTTGGGTGCCAATGCCTTGGTTTCTTGACATCTGTCTTGCCCCAGATGCAACTCTTTTTCCCCTTAGTGTGATCATGGTACCATTTTTGTCTGTTTTCAGTTGAAGAGTGTGATGAGCCATGGCTGATGAAGCCAAGAATTCACACTAGATAATCTGTGCAGCGTTTGCTGAAATGCAAACACGAGTAGAAAGGAGATCACAGAAGGATCTCACTCCAGGAATTTTCATTGACCCAGCACGTTTACATATCCAGGGCCCTGGTCAGGAAACAGAATATAGTCTGCATCCTAGGACCTCCTTTTTAGTTCCTCTCCATGACAGTAGCCACTGTCCTGATATCTCACCCATCTGAGAGTTGGGCCTGGCCATTCCCAACCTTAGATATCTGTTAAGAAGGGGCGTGGATGGTTTGGGGATCCTGGTATAACATGGTCTAGCTCAGAGCCGTTGCTGGGATGTGACTGGGTCAGGCACCATCCACAAGGCCTCAGGGCTTCCCTTGCTCCCACAGCGGCCAAGATCGCAGGTCTCTACAATGACTCGGAGCCCCCACGGAAGACCATGCGCAGAGGGGTCCTGATGACACTGCTGCAGCAGTCGGCCATGACCCTGCCCCTCTGGATCGGGAAGCCTGGTGACAAGTGAGGGCGGGAACTGGCCAGAGAGGGCTGGTGCCAGGGGCCCAGACTAACAGGCTTTCTCTCACAGGCCCCCACCCCTCTGTGGAGCCATTCCAGCCTCAGGGGACTATGTGGCCAAACCTGGAGACAAGGTGGCTGCTAGAGTGAAGGCTGTGGACGGGGACGAGCAGTGGATCCTGGCTGAAGTAGTCAGTTACAGCCACGCTACCAACAAGTGAGTGTGTGCCTGGCCACATGCTCACCACGCCAGCTTCTGCAGCTCCTCTTCGTCCTCTCTCCTGCTTCCTCCTGGATGCAGACTGTGTCCTTTGTTCCAGCACTGTTTCCCTTTGGTTTGCCCACAGGTATGAGGTAGACGACATTGATGAAGAAGGCAAAGAGTGAGTGTCCAAGTGGGGAGCAGTGGAGTCACCAGGCTTCTAGGAGAAGCCTCCCTGGTCACGGCCTGTATTTCCCCCCAGGAGACACACCCTGAGTCGGCGGCGCATCATCCCACTGCCCCAGTGGAAAGCTAACCCTGAGACAGACCCTGAGGCCTTGTTTCAGAAGGAGCAGCTGGTGCTAGCCCTATATCCCCAGACCACCTGCTTCTACCGTGCCCTGATCCACACCCCCCCACAGCGGGTAAGGAGCTACCGTGGAAGGTCTTGGACACCAGAACCTTAAGGGTTTTCCCCATCTTTCTTCAGGATGCCTCCTTGCTGCCTTGTAGCCCTTCATCTCCTGAACATAGGCTTTCCTGGTAGCACCAGGAAGAGAGTAGAGTGGAAGGCGGGAGAGGCGGGAGATGCAGCTGGGGCTCTGGGCAAGGAGAGGCTGCCCTGGCCTAGAAGCATCTTGATCAGGCTTCCTATGTGTACCCTGCAGCCTCAGGATGACTACTCAGTCCTGTTTGAAGACACCTCCTATGCAGATGGCTACTCCCCTCCTCTCAATGTGGCCCAGAGGTACGTGGTGGCTTGTAAGGAGCCCAAGAAAAAGTGAAGCTGGCTGGCAGGCTTGAGTCTCATGGGAAAAGGCAACAAAGGAGTTCCTGTAATCAAATAAATACTCTTCCTCTCACCATGTCTCCTGGGCCTCACTGCTTCAGACCCTCTTGCCCTCCTCTGTCAGACACATGGGATTGATGGCCACAGGAGGGAGAAGGCCCAGTCATTTATTCTTTCAGGTAAAATACAGTTTTTGTCTTCTTCTCTTGCATGTTTGGGTTCCTTTTCACTGCGCGGATGGATTGCTTTCCTGACACATGTTGATAAAACCCTCTTCACTCGTGTACGGCCCCAGTCCTAGTCATTCTGTTGGCTCAGATTTCCTGTAGGCATACAACATGGATGCATGATATTTCATTCTTGAGGTCGTAATGGGTTATGTCAGCTTACCCCCATTCCCAGGATAGCCATATATATCCACTTACAGATTGCAACGGAATTTGAGATTGCAGCCTCTCATCATCTTAGCATAGTGGGCATCAAAGCGCTCATTCTGAGCTACAGTGAAGGTGTTTTTCCAGTCCCCAGTGGTACCCGAAGAGGAGAGAGGGAGAGAGAGAGAGGGAGAGGGAGAGAGAGAGAGAGAGAGAGAGAGAGAGAGAGAGAGAGAGAGAGAGGCTGTAGTCACAGCCACAGGACCCATGGGACTGCAGGCTTTATTGGCTGCATCTGACCTCCCTTCCCCAAATCCTCCAAATGCCCATCCAGGCCACTACCTACCTTTCCTCACGAAGGGAGAAACATCATGGTCCATGACTGCAGAGGGGAGAGTGGTGTAGTTAGTCATGGGGTTCTCCTTCATTTTCTTGAAGGATGTGTGGTGAACAATGAGATCCACGGTCTCCTCAGGCAAAGAGCGCCCCAAAAACTCCAGGACCTTCTTGATCTCCCTTTTTGGATTCTGAAGCATAGAGATGATCTCTGGGTGTTCATTGGGATAAGGTTGGGAGAGCACCCATAGGGAGCACCACTTCTACCAAGGAATTCTCAGACCCGACCCCTTGACTGTGAGCCTCTTGCCCTGATGCAGAGTAGGTAGCTTCCTACCCTGCCATCTTGGCATGATCTCTGTGGGTTCACTCTGAGAGAGGACAGGGACAGACTTTGATCTCTGGTGTCCAGACTTGGAGAAGGGAGAAGCAAGAGCAGCAAACCACCAGATCAACAATGGCGCATGAGTGACACCTGCTCCAAGATAAAGGCTGTGCAGCGCCCTCTGATGAGCTGCACTGAGGGCCTAGCCAGGAGGAAGGATGGGAGGGGCTGGTTTGGGGTGGGGCCAGGACAGGACCAGGTGAGTGGTGCTCCTGCCTGTGACACAGAAAGAAGTGGCAGCAGGCAGTCTCACCTCCTTCATGTCTTCATAGAAGAGATAGAGAAGAGGGTGAGAGTGTGTCAGCTCCCACCACTCCTTCACGTGCTGGTACCACGACCCATAGGACACTGGGGAAGGGAATGGGGCACAGACATGCCTGTCAGCTCCAGCTGTGCCCTCAGCTCCAGCCCACTCTGTGCTACAGACTCAGGTTCACCTTTCCCCTCCATGAAGTTCTCCAGGAAGCTGTCCCAGGTGCCTGGATCAGGGTGCACCTTGGCCATGTTGTAGAAGTTATAATAGGAGACGGCCACGTCCTTTGCATTTCTGGCAATGTAGATCATCTGCAGAGGCAGACACTCCCTAGTTCTGGTTCCTCCTTCTGCTTTCCTGTCACCCTGCACAGGACCCAGAGAGGTGCTGTGCCTTCTAGCACTTGGGAACTCTCGGCATTTCTTTTGGGGATGGCAGAAAAAAAAATAGGACTAGAAGCTGACTTGTTGAGATATGGTAGGGGTACCATTGACCTAAGATTACACCTTTGATGCCAAAGTCCTGGCTATTCTGTGAACTATATCTTATTTGACTCCTTTATTGCCAGCACATCCACATAGTAGGTTAGAGTTCCACCAGCCCCTTCATCTATGTCCTGTGTGTAGCTAGACTTTGCATCTCTAGTTTACACTGAAGAAGTCCATTTTCCTTGTTATCTGAGCCCTGCCAGGGTGACAGCCAGAGACCCTCCTTACAGGATGAAACAGGGCTTAAGTAGTCCCACGAGTTCCAGCAGAGCAAACCAAAGCTAGAATGACCCCCAGGGGCCCCTTGCATCCTCTCACCCCTTCCCTTCCCTCCCTCCATCTGTCCTTCCCTTCTTTCTTTTTCCCCGTGTTTTTGAAAGAGGGTCAGATACAACTCAGACTGGTCTTGAACTTGCTGTGTAGCAAACACTGGCCCTAAACTCCTGGTCCTTCTGCCTCTACTTCCCAAATGCTGGAAGGTACTACCATAACTGGGGTTGTTGTTGTTTGTTTTTACCTTGGTCTTCTGATCCAGCAGACTCTGAGGGAGCAAGGAAAGTGGCAGATGTGTCTTAAGGAGCCGCGGGGCTGGTGTCTCCGCCAAAGATTCAAGACCTAAAGTTGAGCAGAGAACTTTGTTAAGCTAGGGCTTGGTCCTACCTCTCTCCACTTGTGTCTAGCACCCTAATGCTCATACTTGAGGGAACTCCCGGGCATCCAAACTCAAGGAAGGGCACCCGGACATGGATGGGGGCCCGGAGACACTTTTCTACCTTGCCTCCCTGGTAGATCATATCCAGCATCTCACTCATCCAGGTAGTACCTGGAAAGAAGGGAATACAGAGTCTGGACCTGCTTGCCAAAATGAGGTCTATAGGACATTGGGGGACCCTCTGTTGCTTACCAGACTTTGGGTATGTGCTGATAAGCAAGTCATCAGACCAGGGAGTGAAGTTCTGCAATGGCCCAAGAGCCTCCGCAAAATATTTGATGAGTGGGATACCCTTCACATACACCAGTGGTGGACGGGAGATATCTTCAATCAACTCCATGTTGCATCAACTGCATTGAGAACAGTGAAACTCACTTTTTTTTTTAACATGTTCACCACAATACTGCAGATTCTTGCTTTTAGATTGGGATCCTAGTCGGGCGGTGGTGGCGCATGCCTTTAATCCCAACACGAGGCAGAGACAGGCAGATCTCTGTGAGTTCGAGGCCAACCTGGTCTACAAGAGCTAGTTCCAGGGTAGGCTCCAAAGCTATAGAGAAACCCTGTCTCGAAATCCCCCCTCCAAATAAAAAGATTAGGATCCTGTCACTGAGCAATGGTAGCACCCACATTAATCCCAGTACTCGGGAGGCAGGGCAGGTAGATCTCTGTGAGTTTGAGACCAGCCTGGTCTACAGAACAAGTTCCAGGACAGGCTCCAAAGCTATAGAGAAACCCTGTCTCAAAAAAGAAAATAAGATTGGGCTCCTGAGGCTCTGAAAAAGTCCAGAGAAAGTCACTTCTGTGGCTGTGTCACTGCTCACCTGCAAACTTTCTATGTCCCTGGGTCCCAAGCATAGTCCAGACATTAAAGCACTCTGAGGTAGAACCAAAACAGTGTTTGGTATTTTTGGATAGATACCAGCATGTACTGAGGACACTCGGGGAACCAGCCCTGGGTCTCTTACACTTCCTGGTGCAGCTGGATGGTCAGCCCATGCGCATATGCCTCTCCCTACTTTTCCTCCTTCAGAAACGCCCCAAACCATCTAAACCTATTTTGCTAGGAGACAAGCATAACCAGTTTAGCTACTAAGCTTTTTGCAGGCTGGGGAGAGATTTTCTATTTAAAAGGATTCTAAAACCAGCCAGGGAAAAGAGGAGAAACTCAGACAAGCTATAGTTGCCCTTCTGAGGTGGAGTATGCGCGGGGAAAGGAGAGCAGTTAGAGGCCCAGGCAGGGGTTCAAATAGACTAGTGGAGATGGAGCAACTATTTGGCCCTTGAATGTTGGAAACTGTAGCTGGGCAGGACTATGGGGGCCACCCCATCCTGCCACTCACCTGGTTTTGTGCTCTGAGCCTCACCGCCCCGGTGCACAGTGATAGGGATCTCTCTATGTGGGTGTTGCGATGTAAGGGATGCACAGTTGGACTCTGAGCTGAATATTTTGTAGGACCCAAGTGGGAGGGAGTAGAAGCAGTGCTAGGACTGGCTGTCCTCCCAAAAAAACGGGGGCGGAGCGGGGTGGAGATGGGGCAGAACCCTGTAACCCCCACTAATGGACTGTGGCTTTAGCCTGGAGAAACAAGAGGAAAAAAACACACCAGAAGGTTAAAAGGAAAGTTAGTGTTATTTTTGCATTGTTTCTGGCTCCTTCCTTACTTTAAACTTCAGGGTAGATCAACAGACAATTGACACAGTCTAACAAAGGGAGGGAGGTGGCCAGATGAGGGCAAGGCTATTCACATTCCTGCTGGCTCCAAGCCAATCTTGAGGACATTTTCAGTTCAGATCTGAGCAACCACAGCAATACCGCAGTTGTGGGTGTGCTCAGGGAAAATCCAGAATGATTAGAGGGAGCAGGGTCAGTGACCTGGAGATGCAGCAAAGTAGGAAGGCTGTTGAGAGGAAAGACCTGGAATTTAAAGGCCCTGCAAGGTGCCCTGTCTCTTGGCTGCTGAGCTACCTCACCTAGTACTGACTCATGACTGGTGAAGAACAGTCCCCAGAAGGGTTTTTATCCTTTTTTTTTTTTTCTTAACTTGCAAACAGCTCTGCAGACAGGAAAAGGCTGCAGCTGGGAGAGTTATAAGGCCCCAGGAAGGGGAAGAACCCCGCCCTCTTGATCTTTGTCTTCTGTTAGGATGAAGATGCAGCAGTAAGCTGCCCTGGAGCGGCAGAGGCTCTCTGCATCACAGATGCTCATCTGCTGACCCTTGCAGAGTTGTAGCCTCAGAGGAGAGCTGTGGCAAAGCAGGCGACAGACCCTCCAGGAACAACTTAATTTCCTTTCTTGCTGGGCAGTGGTTGCGTGGCCTTTAATCGTAGCACTTGGGAGGCAGAAGCAGGAGGATCTCTGTAGTTTCGAGGCCAGCCTGGTCTACAGAGTGAGTTACAGGACAGGCTCAAAAAGCTACAGAGAGCCGGGTCATGGTGGCACACGCCTTTAATCCCAGCACTTGGGAGGCAGAGGCAGGTGAATCCCTATGAGTTCAAGGCCAGCCTTGTCTACAGGAGCTTGTTCCAGGACAGCTAGGACTGTTACTCAGGGAAACCCTGTCTCAAAAAACAAAACCAACAAACAGACAAACAAATGAAAAAAAAAGCTACAGAGAAAGTCTATTTTGAAAAACAAAAAAAGTTTCATTTCTCTAAGGGAAGGTATAAACTGATGGCATTGGTGAGGTGTCTGCTCCAAGGTGTGAATGGGGGGAAGGTTTTTATTGTAGATATGGGACAGACTCAAATCATGATTTCTTTGACTTTGATATTGTGATCACTTACAGGACTTTAGAGATAGGGCCATAAGCATAGAGGTATATTTTCCTAAAAGGGATAAGACACATAACCTCTACCCATGGCCTTAAACATTTCATGAAAAGGAGTCAGCCTTGGCCCTGAGCACGAGGCTATGGGGCAGTGTGCCTGTGTGGATGGGTGACTGGGCTATGCAGCCTTGTTGTTGCAATGTAGCAAGGCTGCCAGCCACAGTTGTAGGGGACAGATGTACCCCAATAGGATTTCAAACACTGAACAGAGAATCTGGGGTTAATTGCTATGGCTGGAGAGGTTAACAATATCCCCCCCATGCTGCATACCACCCTGCCCCTTCCCATGCTGATGGGAGTGTTCCCTCTGCCTGCCCTGGGGGCTATGTGCCTCAACTTCTGATCAAACCTGACCAAGGTTTGGCTCCACGGGCCAAGAACTCTGGCTATAGGTGTTGCTTCATTGGCCATGTAACATTATAGCCAGGCTTTCCTCCACCAGAGCTGCTTTGATCATTCAGCATTTATAGGGGCTGGTTACAAGTTATTATTGGTTAATGTATGAAAAAAAACCTATTGTTGGTTTCAAATATTTCACACTGATACAAGATTTTATGTGATGTAAATTTAAAAGTTCTTTTATTATAGTATGTACATATTTCTGTTCTTGTTTAAAATATTGTAGCCATACAATATATCATACACCACTGAGGAAAACCACAAGAAAGCCTTCAGTAAGAGTTTTTATGTTGTCTAAAAAAGTTATAAAAGGGCCGGGCGGTGGTGGCTCACGCCTTTAATCCCAGCACTCGGGAGGCAGAGGCAGGCGGATCTCTGTG
>NC_022015.1:19466315-19476789 GCF_000317375.1 Microtus ochrogaster
GATCTCTGTGAGTTTGAGGCCAGCCTGGTCTACAAGAGCTAGTTCCGGGACCCGTACCAAAGCTACAGAGAAACCCTGTCTCGAAAAGCCAAAAAAAAAAAAAAAAAAAGAAGTTATAAAAGGTCAAAGCATTAAAAATATTAACTAATGGTTTAAAAATGTATTTCTTTTGCTGTGCGGTGGTGGCGCACGCCTTTAATCCCAGCACCTGGGAGGCAGAGGCAGGCGGATCTCTGTGAGTTCGAAGCCAGCCTGATCTACAAGAGCTAGTTCCAGGACAGGCTCCAAAAAAAAGCTACAGAGAAACCCTGTCTCGAAAAAAAAAAATGCATTTCTTTGTTCAAGGTCTATTAAGGCTTAAAAATTTCTGTTTAGCCTCCTTGTCTTTGCTGACTTTGTTGGGTTTAAGCTATTTGGATAAACTGAGTCATAAATTTTTGTATTGATACTAAGAGGTTTGGACCTCCTCTTCTGGGGAAAGAATGTTTCTCTGCCAATCACTCTGGGGTAATTAGAGATTCAATGGCCTTGTTAATGATAGAGAACAGAATACTCACAGGGAAGCTGGATGAAAACTTGTTCAGCTGGTCTCCTTGGTTACCCACTTTACTTTCAGCTCTAACAAGCCCCTGATGATCTTGCTTCTTCTTATCAACAGACTTGATGGCTTTTGTTCAAGAACAGGTCAATAATGTTTGAGTGATGGTATTGAAGTCCCAGTATCACCCCCTTGAGCCCCTGGGCAGACTGAGTCCTGTCACAGATACTTGTGAAGGGGAAAAAATGTAGGGCCCAGGGCAGCTTTCCCAGGGCAACTTGGTACACACCTGCCAAGATGGGTTCTATAGATTAGCATTTGCCCTAGGGAAATGCTAGTTCTTAGATTCCTTCCTGTTCCCATTTCACCTTGGGACCTGTTCCTTGCCTTTGCAGGAGACAGCATTAACAGCTAGATATAGCTGTTCTTGTCCTGTATTTACCCTTGGAATGACTAATTCAGTTTCTTTATTACCTTTAATTCAGAATTGTTACAGAGTATAGAGTTATAGTCTTGTGAAAGCTGCTAACTTTATAGACTGTTAAAAAATAAAAGGCAGTCAGTCATCTTTAAAGTACTGATATAATCAGTTACAGAAACAAGCCTTATTTAGTTCTCTGTATATGTTTTCAAAGTCAAAACAAGTAATGAAATGCAAAGTTTGTCTAATCAGACATACCTAGGCAGCCCTCATACTTCAAAGATCTGCAGAATATAGCATTTAAAATAATGATTAACAAGCTTGCTGGGCAGTGGTGGCGCACGCCTTTAATCCCAGCACTCGGGAGGCAGAGATAGGCGGATCTCTGTGAGTTTGAGGCCAGCCTGGTCTACAAGAGCTAGTTCCAGGACAGGCTCCAAAGCTACAGAGAAACCCTGTCTCGAAAAACCAAAAATAAAAATAAATAAATGAATAAATAAGCTTATTGTATTAGAGACTCTGAGATCCTAGCAGGAACCCAAGGTCTACAAAGATTATGGGACACCATGATGTCTTCACCTGGATTACGCTGACCACTGGGCAAGATGCCCCAGTGCAACACTGGCTGCCAGGACCCTGTCCAGACTGTGGACAAACAGCAGGACATTGGAAAATTGATTGCACCACTTTTTCCTAGACAAAATAAAGTCAGTCTTTTCCATAGGAAAAATATTCACCTTACGGGCCTGGCTAAGACTGTAAGACTGCTGTTCTGGATACTTCTGCCGTGCTGTGGAGACCTGGATATAACTAACTGTTTATGGACTCTGGTCCCTGCCATTTTTAATAGATTCAGAAACTATTTGGTCTGTACTCAGATATACTTTATTTATCCTTCTGAGATCTCTGATAGTATTAATAGTTAGGGCAGTTATAATATGTCAGTTTAACAGCAAAAGATATCCAGATTCTTCCACAAAGCTATAGCCAACTTGGTAGCTCATTCTAAAGCCACCATACATGGTTCTCTGGACAGAAGAAAAATATACATGCTTCTAACCAAAGTCTGTAGCTTTTGCTAGGACTCAAAGGTATGAATCTATTCCTTCTGTTTACAGATACCTGTTATCTGCTCTTTTTCTAAATTTTAATTTCTGTTCCTAGCTTAAACTTATCTCAATAGGCTTCCACTTGGCTGACAGACGCATCTGAGCATCAGCTGCTGACTACAACCTGCTCTGAACAGTGGCGAGCCCTAAACTTCCTAAAAGCTGATGTGGACCAGTCCAGCTGATATGAACACCCCCCTGTCCCTTCAACAAAGTCTGATGAGTGCCCTATTGCCTAAATTTCCTCCCTACCTTTGGCTAGCCTTTCAACCTACTTGGACCCAGATAACAATGCCCCAATGTCAGCTTGAGGTAGTTGTGGAAAGGAACACATCATCCCATGCTCCCTGTAAGGATTGTTCTGTCTCTTTAACAGACAAGCCACGCCCACTCTCCCCCATCTGCTGAGGCAGGCTGATCTTCAGCTTCTGGCCTGAGCTCGCTCTCTTTTTCTGTCTTCCTCTCGAAGAGGCAGCTTCTGCCTCTCTCTCCACTTCTCCCTTTCCCCCTCTTATGTCTCTCTCTCCTCTCTCCTCTCTCTCTCTCTGCTCTTCCCCCCTTTTCCCTTCCCACTCCATAATCCCTTGAATAAATATCCAACCTCACTCTGCATGGTGTGTCTATCCATGTCTTTGTCTCCTGCCCGTCCGCCATGTGTCTCCCTGCCTGGGACCAGCCACTGCTCGGGGAACTGCAGCTGTCTCTGCCTGGGATTGGCTGCTCTCGGGCCCCGCTGCCTGCCACCACATGGCCACTACCACCGCTTGGGGACCTACAGCATTTTTAATTTTTCCATTACAGGATCACCTGCCAGGATATGCTCAACAGGGCACCCCTAGACAAATGTCAGCCAATCAGGGGCCCTGAACCTTAAGAAACCCCTCACCCCCACCTCTACTACTATAAAAACCCAACTCTAACTGTGGTCAGGGATCTCTGTTTATTCCAATACGTTGGACATGCAGAGAGACTGAGTTTGCAAACTTGCATAAAATAAAGGCTCTTTGCTTTTACATAAGGGATTCTGTCTCCTTGTTGATTCTGGGGGGACTTCACGGATTTGGGCATAACACTAACTCTGGCTCATATTTAGCTAGCTTTCTTTTGTGGGTATGGGTATTTGACCTGTGTGTGTGCTTGATACATGCAGAGGCCAGGAAAAGGAGTTGGATCTTCTAGAACGAGTTACAGATGGTTGTGAGCCACCACGTGGGTGCTGGGAATCAAACACAGCCTCTCTGGATTAGCAACCAGTAGAGTCAGGCAAGGGGCTCATGCATTTAACACCAGCACTCAAGAAGAGGAGGTAGGTAGGATGACATAGTAAGACTCTTTGAGACAAAGTCTCTGTAGCTCTGGAACTCAATATGTAGACGAGGCTGCCCCCAAACTCACAGAGATCTGTCTGCCTCCCAAGTGCTGGTATTAAAGTTGCATGCCTGTCTGAGGCTGTCTTTAAATAAATAAATAAATTTGGTTTCTAAGAAAAACCTCATTGGCAATGACACATACACAGACTGAACAGGAAGGGATGGAAGTCAAGAGGCCAGTATGTATTAATAAAGGAAACAGAACAGTTGTAAATATATATGCACCAAATGTTGGGTTTTCCGGTTTTTTTGTTTTTTGGTTTTTTTTGTTTTTTTCGAGACAGGGTTTCTCTGTAGCTTTGGAGCCTGTCCCGGAACTCCCTTGGTAGACCAGGCTGGCCTCGAACTCACAGAGATCCGCCTGTCTCTGCCTCCCAAGTGCTGGGATTACAGGCGTGTGCCACCACCCCCGGCAGGGTTTTCCAGTTTTATAAATAGTAGTGGGTATAAACGGACAGATGGGTCCAGATACAATAATAGTAGATGATTTCGATACCCAGTAGTACCAATAGGTATGGCATCCAGACTAAAAACAAGAAAATTCAGGGTTACATTTAAATGACATCTATTCAAAATTCCCACCCAAAGCTATAGAATACATGTTCTCAGCCATCCATGGGATCGTCTCTAAAACTGGTCACATCTTAGTCCAAAAGCTAGCTTTCACAAATAACAAAATAATTAGAATAAATTTTTCTGTCTCTCAAAGTCAGTCTTACTACATTGCGTGTGTATGTTTAGGCAGGCCAGCACGAGAGCACATGCCATCGTACAAGAGGTCAGGACGTCTTGCAGGACTTAATTCTCTTCCACCATGTGGGTCATGGGGTTGAGGTCAGGTTGTTTGGCTTGGGACAAGTGCAGTCACCCAATAAGCCATCTCAGTGACCTGTTTTTTTTTTAATCTGGTTAATTGGGGTTTTTGGTTTTTTGTATCTTATAAGATCAGACTGGAATAAAGCAAGATAAATGACAAGAGCTTACAGAAACTGTACAGGCAGGTGAGGTGGTGTATGCCTTTTATTCTAGCTTTTGGGAGGCACTGTAGATAGATCTCTGAGCTATGTATCAAGTTCCAGTACTGCCTTAGAGAGACCCTGTCTCAAACAAAAGTACTACACAGATACATGGAGATTGAACAATAGATTTTAGAAAAACCAGTGTGCATTGAAGAAATCAGAGAGGGTTAATAGGTTTCTCTGCTGATGCATTGAATGGGATCAAGTCTAATTGAAAAAGTATAACAACAGGTTTATTTGAGCAAAGCAACTCCCAAGTGGGTTCTTCAGTCCCAGAGATCAAGGCTGGAGAAGCCACCCCCACAAAAGAAAGCAGGGAGACTTTATAGGTTGTAGGCGAGAGGTGATGACATGTCCACCACAAGCGGGGGTTGTGGCCAAGTATGGTCAAAGGCTGAGCATTTTAGGCAGGCACTTGGGCAGCTGGAAACATCAGGGAGGAAGATGCAGTAGCTGGTAAAAATGGGGAACTGGACTTTTTGGCACCTTTCCTTCAGAGGCTCTCTGAGCGGGTGAGGTTTGGAGGGAGAGACAGGAAAGGGGCTTTCCCGATTCTGCAGGAGCGAGCTGGAGGTTCCAACAGAACAAGGCTATTTAAAAACTCCTAGGAATTGGGGCTGGGGGTATGGCTAACTGGTAGAGTTCTTGCCTAGCATTCATGAGGCTGTGCATCGCAAGGCTTAGAAGAAAGTCCACCCACAAATGAGTAGATGAGAAGAACAGGACAGGAATTAAATAGATGGAGCCTGAAAAAACACAGGGTCAATGAACCTGCCATGGGTTGGTTGTGGAAAGAGAAGACTGACATTGTTAGTCATACAAGTCAAGAGAAACAGAAGGGTCAAATAAAATTGAGGATTTTTCGGTAGTGGTAGAGGATATCCCAACACAGCCACCAGCAGCCTATCGTGCTCCTATCGGCCTTGGGGACAGCCACTAGGTAAGGTCAGATCCATGCCTGCTCCGGGAAAGAATTGTAGGATGAGTTAGAGTGAGGCGGTTAGTGAGCTTATTATGTATTGAGGCAATCACATAGGAAAAGGACAATATACATCCCATGACCTGGGCGTGGTCTACTTAAAGAATAGTCATGCGTAGATTTCTTTACAGTGGCTATATGATCCTGTGGTTTTTCCAAGTCACATTCCTGAAAGGATGCTGCTGCATCCTGCACAGCTTCAGTCCCTGAACACCTTTGAGGAAATAAATGACACATGGAAACAAGTCCAGAAAAGCTGGGATTGGATCTCCCTGAAGCACTCCAGAAGTGCAGCCTGTTGATTCCAGTTGAACTAGGAGGTGGGGTTGTTACGTCAGATAAGGAGGCAGATTTAGCTAATCATGGCTGGATTGGTCTGCAGGCAGTAAACAGGTGGGGGTGGACGTTTTCTGCAAACACTCCTGCTGAACCATGAGTCTTTGATATGGCCACGCTCAGGCAAAGAGCAAACTCACTTTGTAGAGTACCACCTGCTTTGTAAAAACAGGATTCTCAGAAATTACAGCTGACCTTGCTCAACTTGCCTCAACCCAGAGGAATGCTTGCACAGAGAACCTGAGTCCCAAGATAATGTCTTGTTCGAAGCAAACAACTCCAAAAAAGAGAGATGTCAAGCCCCGATACAACCCCGCAGCTGCAGCGATGTCCTCATCTCCCTCGCAGACCTCTCCATGTCCCCGAGGGAGAGAGGCTGCCCCTCTCTGTGTGTGCTAATGAACAGTCTTGTCTGAGCCCAGACTCATTCTGTCTTCTGTTTCTTTATGCTGCCTGCCTCAGTTCAAGACCAGCCAGGTCTACAGAGTGAGTTCCAGGACAACCAGGGTTACACAGAGAAACCCTGTCTCAAAATAAAAAGGAGGAGGAGAAGGAAGAAGGAAGGAAGAAAGTAGAAGAAGAGGAGGAGGAGGAGGAGGAGGAGAAGGATCCTGGTGCTAGAGAGACAGCTCAGCAATTCAGAGTGCTTGAGTTCCCAGCAACCACATGGTGGCTCAGAACCATCTGTAATGGTCTGATGCCCTCTTCTGGTGTGCAGACATACATACAGATAGAGTACTCCACATAAAATAAAAAATCTTTTAAAAGTGTTTTTTTGTTTTGTTTTGTTTTTTTTTACTTTTTTGAGACAGAGTTTCTTTGTGTAACAGCGCTGGCTGTTCTGGTACTTGCTTTGTAGATAAGGCTGGCCTCAATTTCACAGAGATCCACCAATCACCATTGCTTGACTATTTACCTTTCTTAAAGATTTCCCTTTGTAAAGTTGTAAGGTGGCAGGGGTAGTGGTGCACACCTTTGATCCCAGAACTCTGGAGGCAGAGGCAAGCAGACCTCTGAGTTCAAGGCCAGCCTGGTCTACAGAGTGGGTTCCAAGATATTCAAGGCTACACAAAGAAAGCCTGTCTCGAAAAGTTGTCTGATGGTTACCTGAAGTAGTCGGGTTAGACTTGGGAATGAGGGGTGTTGATACGGTAAAGGTCAGGGTTACAAAACATCCTAGTCCTAAGTAAGCATGGGCCATTTTGGTTTTCATATCCTTGTTTGGGATGTCTTTAGAAAAATACATTTTCAGCTGGGCAGTGGTGGTGCACGCCTTTAATCAGGCACTCTGGAGGCTGAGGCAGGAGGATCTCTGTGAGTTTGAGATCAGCCTGGCCTACAAGAGCTAGTTCCAGGACAGCTAGAACTATTACACAGAGAAACCCTGTCTCGAGAGAAAAGAAAGAAAGAAAGAAAGAAAGAAAGAAAGAAAGAAAGAAAGAAAGAAAAAAAAGAAAAATACATTTTCTCTGTAGCCAATTTTCACTTTATCAATCTGTTGAAGTTTATTAATAAAATAAGGTTCCAGTGGGATGATTCTGTTGGTAAAGGCACCCACCTGCCATGCAATCTGATAACCTGAGTTAAGGTCAGCCTGGGCTACAGTGAAACTGTGCTTTAAAAGGAGGGGCTATGTTTGAGGAAAAGGGGGCTTAAGGCTTGAGCAAGAGTAGTTAAAGCCGGGCGATGGTGGCGCAGGCCTTTAATCCCAGCACTCGGGAGGCAGAGGCAGGCGGATCTCTGTGAGTTCGAGACCAGCCTGGTCTACAAGAGCTAGTTCCAGGACAGGCTCCAAAGCCACAGAGAAACCCTGTCTCGAAAAACCAAAAAAAAAAAAAAAAAAAAAAAGAGTAGTTAAGAGCACTAGCACCCTCTTGGGAGCTCACGACCATCTATAACTGTAGTTCCAGGGTTGTTTTTTTTTTTTTTTCACCCTCTTCTGGGTCCTCCAGACTGCAGCCCTGGTCTCTGGCCGCCCTAGTGGGGACTAACTCACCCCCAAGCCCCGCAATGTGGCCCATAACCCGAGGGTGCGCCTGCCTTTGTGGTTGGGCATCCGTCCTCTCCCATCCCCACTTCCTGGAGACATCTCTGATCTCCCTGATCATGCTGTCCTCGGAGCCCACCACCGCAGCCGAGGGCGGACATTTCTCATTCCCATCTCTCGCCCAGGCTGGTGAATGAATGCCTAGCTGAAGAGCTCCCGCACATCCATGCCTTTGAGCAGAAAACTCTGACCCCAGAGCAGTGGACCCGAGAGCGGCGGAAATGAGGGACCTGGGCCTGAACAGCCATTAAATTGTAAATCAGGTCAGCTGTATAGCACCTTGTGTGTGGAGGGGCTCTGAGGTAACTAAGGGACTTGGCTTTTCCTACATCCCCTCCAACCATTGGGTTTAGGACACTTGGATGGATTCCTCTCCCTACCTAGGTCTTTTAGATCCCAACTAAGAAAGAGAGAGAGAGAGAGAGAGAGAGAGAGAGAGAGAGAGAGAGAGACAGAGAGAGAGACAGACAGAGAGAGACAGAGAGAGAGAGACAGAGAGAGACAGAGACAGAGAGGGAAGGGAAAAGGAGGAAGGAAGGAAGGAAGGAAGGAAGGAAGGAAGGAAGGAAGGAAGGAAGGAAGGAAGGGAAAAGAAAGTTCTGTCCTAAGTCCCTGCTAAGGTGCCTTGCAAGCCCTCTCTGTCTGCTCCTGGTCTGTGCTGCACCACCCATGTAGCCTCCAAACCACAGGGTGTCCTGCTGCCAGTCCTCTAGGAGGGAGGGAGGGCTCAGACTTTCAGACCCCAAACACTAACTACACATGCCTCTCTCCTTCTCAGCACCACAGTGAATCACGAGACACGGACTTCTGGCAGGTTCTACAGGCCTCACAGGAGGCAGTGTTGAGTCTCGCTCCTCACGTGGAGTGCGGTTTTCTGGCCCGTGGGAGGCAACCCCGTGGAGCTCAGATCTCCACATCTTTAGGTTTAACGTGGCCACAGTTGCCCCTGGCTGCTCAGTCACAGGGAATGTGAACATTTGGGTGCCTTCTCCGTTAAAGATATTGCCAAACAGTTGTTTGGCCCAGAAAGGGCGCCAAGGACAGAGTAAAGAAACAGTTCCACCAGGTTCCAGTTTAGTGAGCTAGGGAGTTACCTGGGGTGACTTACAGAAGCTTAGGTGACAAGGCAGCCAAATCCCTGGAGCTGCCAGCACCGCTTGCGCTTGCTGCTGTCCCAGCTGTCAGCCTCTGTCCCCCGGCAGGTGGTACTGTGTGTAGTCTCATGGAGGCCTTGTGCCATGTAGGGTGTGGGTATCCTGCTCCTGTTAAGCTTCATGTACATTCTGAGTCTTATGAGCTTCAGTCTTCACTTCAGAAGGGAATTTTAAGACATAGTCTCGGGGCTGGAGAGATGGCTTGGTGGTTAAGAGCACTGACTATTCTTCCAGAGGACCTAGGTTCAATTCCCAGTACCCACAATGCTCACAACTGTCTGTAAATCCAGTCCCAGGGGATCTGACAACCTTTACACCAATGCACATAAAATAAAGTTAAATAAATCAAAAAAAATCCTTTTAAAAAAAAGGACACAGTCTCATTATCTGTAGTTGAGGATGGCTTTGAACTGTGAATCCTCCTGCCCTGATATGCCACGTGCTGAGATTACAGATTCATTGGTTTTTTTCAGGCTGGTATACAAGTCATAGATTTTATCATGTGTTGTCATAATGATGCCATTATACTTTTTTTTCCCACATGTGCTTCTCTCTCTCATATTACCCCCCTGTGGTTCTCCCACAACCAGTTTCCTTCCCTAAATCCCAACTTTTGCTTTTCCTTATCTTTTGTTGTTTGTTTTTCGAGACAGAGCTTCTCTGTGTAGCTGTGACTGTCCTGGAACTTGCTCTGTAGCCCAGGCTGGCCTCCTGCCTCTGCCTCCTGAGTGCTGGGGTTAAAGGCCTGTGTCACCACCATCCAGCTGCTTTTCCTTTTATTTAAATACTTATTTTATTATTTTTATTTATGTGTAGGTGTATATGTCTGCATATGGGCATTGCACATGAGTGAAGGTGTCTGTGGAGACCACTTGCATCTGACTCCTGGGGCTGCTCTCACAGACAGTGGTGCCCCACCTGAGGTGGGTGCTGGGAACTGAACTGAAGCCCTCTAGGAGAGCAGCAAGTGCTCTCACCCTCTGAATCACCTTGCTAGTCCTTTCTTTTTCTTTTAAAGAACTGTATTTCTATTGTTATTTTACTATTTTTTAAGAGTTGTATTTACTTATATATTTGAATGTTCTGCCTGCGTGACAGAAGACATCAGATCTCATTACAGATGGTTGGGAGTCACTATGTGGGTGCTGGGAATAGAACTCAGAACCTCTAGAAAGAGCAGCCAGTGCTCTTAACCCCACCAAGATTTTTGTTATTTTTAATGTGTGTGTGTGTGGTGGTTGTGCCTGTGAGTGCAGGCGACTGTGAAGGACAGAGGTGTCTGTTCCCTGAAGCTAGTGTTACACACTGTTGGGTAGTGCCCAACGTGTGTACTGGACAGAAATCAGGTCCTTTACTAGAGCAGCAAGTACTCTTAATTGCTAAGCCGTCTCTCCACGCCATGGGGCTTAGGCTTTATTTGGTTTTAGAGTTTACTATCTGGTGATTCCTCTCGCTTCTCCTCCTCCTCCTCCTCCTCCTCCTCCTCCTCCTCCTCCTCCTC
>NC_022015.1:19477099-19480165 GCF_000317375.1 Microtus ochrogaster
CTGTAGACCAGGCTGGTCTCGAACTCACAGAGATCCGCCTGCCTCTGCCTCCCGAGTGCTGGGATTAAAGGCGTGCGCCACCATCGCCTGGCTCTCCCTCCGCTTTTTATATTTGTCTAAAGCAGCAGTTGTCAACCTGTGGGTTGTGACTCCCTTGGGGGCCTCATCCGCCCCTGGCACCCATCTTTGGAATGTTGGGTGAAAAGTTCCATTTCAAGCCCCCTCCACTGGAGTTGCCTTAGTCCAAATTCCACCTCTGAGAGGGTCCACCAAGCAGTGACCCTTCCCCAGGGAATGTCAAGGCCACACCCACAGGCTATTTAAACTGCTTCCCAGAGAATGAACACGTGGTCTCCAGGTTTCGCATGGTCTCCCCTTTCCTTTGTCCTTGGAGAACATCAGCCTAAAAGCAGTGTTTTCTGAGTACAAGAGGCCCAGATATTTTCCTGTAGGGGGAAGATTTAGTCTACTGTCTTGGCAGGATGAGAAGATCAATTCCCCAGGTGGCATCCAGGAAGCTGAAGAGGTGGAAGGCCACTTTTTGCTGTGTGGGTGGTTTTGCCAAACCTAAAGGCAAGCCTCAAAGTGAAGGTCTTTTGTAACCACGTATCTTCTTGGAAGAGCTATAGGATGCTGCGGCATCCTGTAGCTGGAATGTCTCTGTGTTAGAAGCTCTTTTGTTAAATGCCATACTCTCAGATCTATAAAGGCACTCGAGATTTGGGCACCATTACCTGTTATATTTAAACTGGACATATAAGCTAAATTTAGACATGTATTTTACCCAATTAATTACAGCTTACCAATGCTAGTAAATATAAGAAGATTAAAAGGGACATTTTAATTTTTTGTTTGTTTGTTTTTCAAGACAGGGTTTCTCTGTATCTTTGGAGCCTGTCCTGGAACTAGCTCTTGTAGACCAGGCTGGCCTCGGACTCACAAAGATCTTCCTGCCTCTGCCTCCTCCCAAGTCCTGGGATTAAATGCATGCACCACCACTACCTGGCTAAAAGGAATATTTTAATAAGTCAAGGAATACTAGCACGCGTGGGGTAGTCTTACCCAAGATGGTGGGGGGTCAAAATAGGGATTACCCACATCTTTGTATTTTTCCAGAGCTGTTGAAATCTGGAGTTATAAGTTTTACAGATCTTAAATCATGCACACATACACACATAAAGACATAAAGCAGGCATACTATGAAAATGCACCCACATACTCACAGACATACTGTGGCCACGTTATTCTAATAGGCAGATAAATAAAACTTTTATGAACATGTGTTAGCTGGCTAACTTAAAAATCCTGGTGTAGGTAGGCGGCAGAAGCCAGGGAAGCACAGAGGTGGTCCCATTAAGGACCAGATTAGTGGAGGCTGTAAGGGGGAACAAGAACAAAAGGATGGAGGAACTCTACGGTGTTAGAGGGGAAGGACAGGGGAAACAGATCTGTTTTAGAGAACCCCAGAGTGAGACCAACAGCAAACAGCAGGGAGGGATGTAGTGATGAGGCGAGCAGGCCTGCTTTTCGTTGTACCCCGCTCCCACATGGTTAGCTTTATACCCAAAATAACAACACACAAATTGTATTCATTTAAACACTGCTTGTCCCATTAGCTCTATCCTCTTACTGGCTGCCTCTCACATCTTGATTAACCCATTTCTAATAATGTCTGTAGCACCACAAGGTGGTGGCTTACCGGGAAAGATTCAGCATGTCTGACCTGGCAGCTGGCTCCATGGCATCTGGCCCAGAGAGGAGAGGCATGGCGATTGCCTCACTTCCCTCTTCCTCCCAGCATTCTGTTCTGCCTACTCCACCCACCTAAGGGCTGGCCTATCAAATGGGCAAGGCAGTTTCTTTATTAACCAATGAAATCAACACAAAACAGAAGACCCTCCCACATCAGAGGGGGAGGGGGAAGGGGAGCAGGGGTGGGAGCACAAATATAGTAACCATGAGCTTTTGGAGCCTTGCCTGGTTTTATGTTAAATGTTAGATAGTCTTAATTTAAAAGGATTTTTTTTTTTTTGGTTTTTCGAGACAGGGTTTCTTAAAAAAAAAAAAAAGAAGTTAGAGCTAATGGGTGAAGCAGTGATTTAGTTAATGTAGTTTCTGTGTGATTATTTCAGGTCTAAGCAAGCCAGGCAGTTGGAAACCAACACGCGGTCTCCTACTACATGTGGTGTACCAACGGGGTGGACTAAATCTATTTAAAACCTAAAAAAGCTTGAAAAGGAACTCTAGACACAGAAAAACAAAGTTTAGCCTCATTTTTTTCAGCTGGTGGCATGCTGCAGCTCCCTTATGGGAGGTTTTTCTGATTCAGCCATAGCAGAGAAAAAGCCACATGGTTTTAAAATGTGGCTTCCTGGGCTGTATTGCCAGCGCAAACTCTGGCTATGGAGCATTTGAATGGCATTTGTGGGCCCGGGTGTTTGTGTGCCCACTCAGGGTCAGGAGGAAAGTAGCTGAGATCATGCCCATGACTCAGCACTCCCCGCCTGGGCAGATGGTGGGATCAGGTCTGCCAGGCTTGCACAGGCAGGAGAACATGGCAGGTTCCCAGCACCATACATATACAGAGATATTTCCAGGATGCACTGTGCTCTGCATGGCAGATTTAGCTATTACTCAGATAAAAAAGGTTTATGTGCTGCACACTTATTCTCAGAGTTAGAGTGCTGAGCGTGGTTCCTACCTAGCGGCCCCAGAGCTGGCAATAATGGTACCTCCACCATTTTGAAAGTGGAGAGAGGTGGAGCCAGCACTCAGGGTCGCTGCAACCAAGCTGCTTACCATTCTAAAAGCTCTTCAAGACACAAAATAATTACATATATGCAATAAAGACAAATCCAGGTATCAAAGACCTCTAAATGAGTCACAGTGTTGGATAAATGTACATAGACTTGGGAGAGAGAAGAAAAAGAGTATAGAGTTGGAAAAGAAGTAAATCATTTTTAAATAAGTCTTTAAAGACAGTCATAGATTAAAAAGAGTAAAGAAAAATAAAGCCAGGCGGTGGTGGCACACGCTTTTTTTTTTTTTTTTTTTTTTTTGGTTTTT
>NC_022015.1:19480299-19487591 GCF_000317375.1 Microtus ochrogaster
GGCGCACGCTTTTAATCCCAGCACTCAGGAGGCAGTTCCAGGACAGGCACCAAAAAGCTATGGAGAAAACCTGTCTTGAAAATAAAAAAAAAAGAAAAGAAAAGAAAAAACAGCCACATAAAAATGGGAAATTCACAGAGAGTCTGGATTATGTATATTATTGTGTTATCTTTGAATTTTTTGAATGTGAATGAGCTAAGTACAGAGAGACATTGCATTGTATGGTCTGCTGAGCTAAACCAGTGTGTATATTATAAAGGTATCATGACTTCAAAATTTGGGTCTAAGGCTATGTTGCTTTGGAAAAGAGGTTCTTCTTTTGTTTCCATAGAGGATGAGAACCTGTGGATTCCTTCCAGACTAATATGGTATGATAGAACAAGACCCTTCGAAAGTTTTATGTGAACAGTCCCCCAAAGAAAATACTTTGCCCAATAAACCTCGGGAATCAGTTTGGAGAAACTATGCCCATTTTTCCAAATATGTTTATAAATGTTTCTTTACATTTAAAGGGGGATATGCTATAGAGATGGATACTTTGCATTAGTGTGGATCTTGGTCAAGTTTTAGGTCAATTTTGTTATATGTATATTTCTGCTCTTGATTTTTTTTGGGGGGGGGGTTTCAAGACAGGGTTTCTCTGTGGTTTTGGAGCCTGTCCTGGAACTAGCTCTTGTAGACCAGGCTGGTCTCGAACTCACAGAGATCTGCCTGCCTCTGCCTCCCAAGTGCTGGCAATAAAGGCATGCGCCACCACCGCCCGGCCTTTTTCTCTCTTGTTGTGTTTGTGCAGTTCATTTAAAAATGTAATGTATAGCCAGGCAGTGGTGGTGCACGCCTTTAATGCCAGCACTTGGGAGGCAGAGGCAGGCGGATCTCTGTGAGTTCGAGGCCAGCCTGGCCTACAAAGCTAGTTCCAGGACAGGCTCCAAAGCTACAGAGAAACCCTGTCTCAAAATACCAAAAAAAGTAATGTATAATTAAGAAATATAGGTTAATAGATAATCATCTATAATAGTCAAGATTGTAGTCATGTTAGTTAGGTTTTCTAGATAGACAGAGATATATTTCAGTTAGTTAGGTATTCTTCAACTTTTTCAGAGACCTTCAGAATATGGCATTTAAGTGTTTTATGAACTTAGGACTTTTCATGACAGTGAGACACATCTGCTCCTGGCAGCACCAGTCTACTTCAAGAGGAAGAAGGGCATTCAAAGAGGCTCCTCATGGAGTTTTTTAGCCATTTGGGCAAGAAACTGCTCTTGCCTGGACTGTTTGATGAACTGAACATGCAGAACCCACAGAGAGAGGACTGCTAAAGTTGCCTAAAGGTGAGACGATCTTTGGGTTTCCTGCTAGAAATTCTGCAGGACACAGAAAAATGTGACGGACAAACTGCCAACATAGGTGGAACTGTCTTTGAAATTTCCTGCTTCATGGGAAAGTCTGCTGGATACTACGGGCCTGTGGGCTGAAGATGGATGCCCCAATGATACAGAAGAACTTTGGGTGACTGTCCCGGCAGTGAGATGTCTCTGTCAATTCTAGAGTTTTGGAAGTTGCTTACAATGTACTTCCTGCTTACTTAGTTAATATATATCCTTCTGGAGTCTTTGATGGAGTTGAAGAATTTATAGTTATAGTTTTCCTTAGTTATGATAAAAGATAAAGTAGGTATAAATATTGTAACTGTAATTCTTTTTTTTTGTTTGTTTGTTTTTTTGTTTTGTTTTTCGAGACAGGGTTTCTCTGTGGCTTTGGAGCCTGTCCTGGAACTCCCTTTGTAGACCAGGCTGGTCTCGAACTCACAGAGATCCGCCTGCCTCTGCCTCCCGAGTGCTGGGATTAAAGGCGTGCACCACCACCGCCCAGCTGTAACTGTAATTCTTGCTTGATATATGTTTTGTTATATGTGATTTTACTATGTTAAAGTTAAAGCCTTCCTTTTTGTTTAAACAGAAAAAGGGAAATGGTATGGGAGGTCATTCTGTTTATGTGTTGCTTTTATTGGTTATTGAATAAAGAAACTGCCTTGACCTGTTGATAGGGCAGAACTTAGGTAGGTGGGGAAAAACTGGACTGAATGCTGGGAGAAGGAAGGTGGAGAGAGAGACTCCATGTAGCCATGCCAGAGACAGATGCCGGAACTTTACCTGGTAAGCCAAAGCCATGTGGTGAAGCACAGATTAATTGAGATGGGCTAAATCAATATGTAAGAGTTAGCCAATAAGAAGTTAGAGCTAATGGGTGAAGCAGTGATTTAATTAATATAGTTTCTGTGTGATTATTTCAGGCCTAAGCTAGTTGGGCGGCCTGGAACCAACAAGTGGCCTCCCACTACACTGGAGTTTAGACTAAGGCAACTCCCAGGCGGGGGGGGGTGGGGGTTGGGGTGGGGGGGGGCTTGAAATGGAACCTCCTGCCCAGTATTCCAAAGATGGATGCCAGGGGCTGGGATGAGGCCCCTGACTATAATAAGGACAGGGAAAGACTTTGATCTCTGGTGTCCAGACGTAGCACGTTGGAGCAGGAAGAAGCAAGAGCAGCAAACCACCAGATCAACAATGGCGCATGAGTGACACCTGCTCCAAGACAAGGGCTGTGCAGCGCCCTCTGATGAACTGTGCTGAGGGCCTAGCCAGGAGGAAGGATGGGAGGGGCTGGTCTGGGCTGGGGCCAGGACAGGACCAGGTGAGTGATGCTCCTGCCTGTGACACAGAAAGAAGTGACAGCAGGCAGTCTCACCTCCTTCATGTCTTCATAGAAGAGATAGAGAAGAGGGTGAGAGTGTGTCAGCTCCCACCACTCCTTCACGTGCTGGTACCACGACCCATAGGACACTGGGGAAGGGAATGGGGCACAGACATGCCTGTCAGTTCCAGCTGTGCCCTCGGCTCCAGCTGTGCCCTTGGCTCCAGTCCCCCTCCGTGCTGCAGACTCAGGTCACCTTTCCCACTTCATGAAGTTCTCCAGGAAGCTGTCCCAGGTGCCTGGATCAGGGTGCACCTTGGCCATGTTGTAGAAGTTATAATAGGAGGCGGCCACATCCTTTGCATTTCTGGCAATGTAGATCACCTGCAGAGGCAAACAGTCCCACACCCTCAGTACCAATCCTCACACACCAAACCCTACCCTAATCCTGGTGCCACCATGTGGTGTGTGTGTATGTGTGTGTTTTACTAGAAAGGGATTGGTATATTTCTTTTGCTTTGTTTTATTGTTTTGTTCAGGGAGGGACAGAGTTCCCTATGTAGTCCTGGCTGTCCTGGAATTCTCTCTGTAGATCAAGCTGGGCTTAACCTTACAGAGATCTGCCTATCTCTGATTTCTTAATGCTGGGATTAAATGCATGTATCACCATGTCTGGCTGCCGTTTTGTTTTGGGAAGAGTCGGGTAAACAGGGTCTTTCTGTGTAACCATGGCTGACCTGGAACTCACTATGTAGACCAGGTTGACCTTGAACTCATGAAGACCTATTTGCTTCCACAGTGCTGAGATTAAAGACATGTGACACCATGCCTGGCCCATCCTGTGTTCTTGTCACCCTTCACAGCACCCAATGGGGGAATCGTCTCCCGAGGTAGCAAAGGAGAAACAGGCTGGACTGTTGCTATCTTGTGGCATGGGTACCACTGCCCCGGGATTTATCCAGTGCTTGTTCCTGGCATGGGTTAGTTATGAGGGCGCATTTCCCCAAAGCTCTCTGTGGAAGGCTTGGCTGTAGTTGCGCAGCAGCACTGGGAAGTGACTAGCTGGTGAAGGCTGACCTAATGCAGGGATTGGTCCTACATGTTTGGTGGCATTCCTGGGAGGTGCTGAGTGCCAGGAGGTTGGCTTGGCAGGAAAGATGTGCAGCATCAATGCTGTTGTGGAACCTTACTGATTCCCCATGCACTTCCATCATGGCATCCTGCCTCCCCGCAACCCAGAAAAAAGATTCACTGTGTCCTGAAGCCATGAGTCAGAACAGACTCTTTTATTCACATTGAGGATAAACAAGCTAACACAAGTGTCTAAAGCCAGGTTAGTCCCCAGGCGTGGGTCTTGCCAGCTCTCTCCCATGCTCTGTGAGAACCTTGTTCTGTGGCCCCCTTCTCTTAGATCTGCACTCTGAGCCCACAACACTGAAAAATGGCCTCTCCCTTAATGAACCAGCTGAGACCTCGGCAACACAGGACCACGGTCTATCCAGGACTAATACTGCCCTGGCTTCTCTCCTTGACCTCATTCAGCAAGCTATGGGGGACCAGAGACATGGGCAAATTTGTCTTGAGGCTGTTGTGGGGCTGGCGTGTTTCCCAGAGCTTCAAGACCTAAGCGTGCATAGGAGAGGGCTGGTGATCAGGACCCTCAGGGCTTCATTTCCCCAGGGTTCCCTCACATACCTGAGGGGACACTGGGGCTTTTGAACTCTAGGAAGGGCACCCAGATATAGATGAGGTCCACTGCCATTTCTCTGGGTTAACATCCTGATAGATCATGTCAAGTATCACTGACCCAGGCGGTACCTGGAGAGGAGGAAGTGGAAGGTGAACAGGCCTGAGGGCTCAGCTCTGCCTGTTGCAGGTGGAAGCTGCAGGCCTGGTGAGGACACTCTTCTGGCTTCCCAGACTTTGGGTGTGGGCTGATGAGCTCATCAGGAAAGGCTTGCAAGTTTTGCTGTTCAGCCATCCCCTTGGCAAAGTATTTGACCATCAGGATGGTCCGAAACAGCCCACTTCTGTTAGCCACCTAAGGCACTCCTACCTGAACATAAGGAGCAGGAGGCGTTGGGGTGCCGAACACTCAGCTGGAGCTCATGGAGCCAGCAAGTGCTAGGGCCGTGTGACCGGAAGGCTGATCTAACTCGAGGGCAGTGGGTACCATCTGGCTGTACAGCAGTTCACCTTTGTTCATATCATCACTCCTTCCTCTCTTCAATTGTATTCCAGGAACTCGGCCCAGAGGTTAGTTGTGGATCTCTGTACCTGCTTCCATCTGTTTCTGAATGAGGGTTCTGGCTTCTCTGGGACTGTGGACTGTAGACTGTTAGCCTTTGCTTTATGTCTAATATGCACTTATGAGTAAGTACATACGACATTTGTCTGGGTCTGGGTTACTGCATTCAGAATTTTTTTCCTAGTTCCATCCATTTGCCTGCAAATTTCAAGATGTCATTGTTTTACTGCTGAGTTCTACTCCATTGTATAAATGTACCACATTTTCTTTATCCATTCTTCAGTTGAGGGGCATCTAGGTTGTTTCTAGGTTCTGACTATTATGAATAATGCTGCTTTGAATATAGTTGAGCAAGTATCCTTATGGTATGATTGAACATCCTTTGGGTATATGCCCAAGAGTGATATTGCTGGGTCTTGAGGTAGACTGATTGCTAATTTTCTGAGAAATGGCCATACTGATTTCTACAGCTGCTGTGCAATTTTGCACTCCCACCAGCAATGGAGAAGTGTTCCCCTTACTCCACATCCTCTCCAGGAGAAGTTGTCATCAGTGTTTTTTTGTTTTTTTTTTTTTTTTTTTTTTTTTTTTGGTTTTTCGAGACAGGGTTTCGCTGTGGCTTTGGAGCCTGTCCTGGAACTCCCTTTGTAAACCAGGCTGGTCTCGAACTCACAGAGATCCGCCTGCCTCTGCCTCCCGAGTGCTGGGATTAAAGGCGTGCGCCACCATCGCCCGGCTCATCAGTGTTTATTTTTTTTTATCTTAGCCATTATGATTGGTGTAATATGGAATCTAAGTATTGACAGAGGTTTCTGCCTCACCAGGTCCCACGGTCGTTCAGTCCCAAAGAAATACACAGAGGTCTACATTAATCATAAACTGGTTGGCCTAGTAGCTCAGGCTTCTTTTAATTAATTCCTACAAATTATTACTTAATTCTTACATCTTAACCCATAATTCTTGTCTGTGTTAGCCACGTGGCATTCTCATCTGTGTCCTCTATGTCTGGGTGACAACTGTAGACTGAACTTTCCTCTTCCCAGAATTCTCCTGTTCTTGTTGCCCCGCCTCTACTTCCTGCTGGGCTACTGGCCAATCAGCATTTTATTAAAAATAATACAAGTGACAGGATAAAAGACCATTGTCCCACAGCATCTAAGAATTGTTTTGATTTACATTTCTCTGAGGGCTAAGGATGTTGAGAATTTCTTTAAGTGTCTTTTGGCCATTTGAGATTCTTCTATTGAGAATTTTGTTTAGAAATGTACCCCATTTTTAATTGGGTTATTTGGTAGTTTGATGTCTAATTTCTTTGAGTTGTCTAGTTTCTTGAGTTCTTTGTATATTTTGGAGATCTGATGTTGGGTTGGTAAAGATCTTTTCTGATTGTGTAGGTTGCCATTTTGTCTTGTTGATCATGTCCTTTGCTTTACAGAAGTTTCTCAGTTTCAGGAGGGCCCATTTATTGTTTCCCTCAATGTCTGTGCTACTGGGGTTATACTTAGGAAGTGGTCTCCTGTGCCAATGTGTTCAAGTGTACTTCCTACTTTCTCTTCTAGAGGTTCAGTGTGGTTGGATTTTTGTTGAGGTCTTTGATCCATTTGGACTTGAGTTTTGTGCATGGTGACAGATATGGATCTATTTGCATTCTTCTACATGTCGACATCCAGTTTAGGATGCACTTCTTAGATCCCACCTGCCCAGCCCATTTTCAACTTGGCATTAGGACAGATATAATTAGTTGGGGCACTGAGCTTGTTTGGAGGTCAGAGGCTTCTGTGTGCATGAGCAAAACTGATGGTTCACTGGGGTTGCCCCGCTGAACTGGGATAAGCATGAAGAAAGAGCATAGATGGGAAAAGTCCTGGTGGAGGTCAGATAGGAGCTGCCCATATAACCAGAGCCAGCCTGTGGAACATGATGGAGCAAGATGTTAGGCAGGGCAAAGGCCGTCTGTCTTATCCACCCACCTCATGCAGGCACTCACCTGACTTAAAGAGGATCTGGCCTGTGGCCTTCTGGGCACACAGCTTATTGGGTACACAGCCTGGGGAGTGCAGGCTCTTTCACCTGTTTGTTTTGTGGAATGTACCTACGGGTGGGCTGTTTTTTAGAGTGCACCCACGGGTGGGCTGTTTTGTAGAGTGCACCCATGGGTGGGCTGTTTTGTAGAGTGCACCCACGGGTGGGCTGTTTTGTAGGGCGCACCATGAGTGGGCTGTTTTGTAGGATGCACCCATGGGGTGGGCTGTTTTGTGGGATGCACCCACGGGTGGGCTGTTTTGTAGGATGCACCCACAGGTGGGCTGTTTTGTAGGATGCACCCACGGGTGGGCTGTTTTGTAGGATGCAC
>NC_022015.1:19489989-19493454 GCF_000317375.1 Microtus ochrogaster
CGGGTGGGCTGTTTTGTAGGATGCACCATGAGTGGGCTGTTTTGTAGGATGCACCCACGGGTGGACTGTTTTGTAGGATGCACCCACGGGTGGGCTGTTTTGTAGGATGCACCATGAGTGGGCTGTTTTGTAGGATGCACCCACGGGTGGACTGTTTTGTAGGATGCACCCGCGGGTGGGCTGTTTCGCTTCACCAACAGTGCTCTACACCTGGGTTGGCTCTGGAAACTCCACAGCTGCAGGACAGGTCCTTTTCTAACACACCAGGTCAAGGGAGAGAATGAAAGGAAGGACAAGATGGGTGGGGCTAGTTTCCTTTCAGTGGGCTGCAGACCAGCAGTGAGGAAAACAAGAGCTGAGGGTAGGGCTTCCTCAGGTTTTTCTAAGAACTGCCTGGTTTGTGAGAATTTGAAATCAGAGTGATAGGTGTGTAAACATCTGTCACAATCATTCTGCTGCTGTCTAAAACTTCTGTTTTCACAAACCCAAAGAATTCTTGTGAGTTCCGGGGAGTAGAATAGAAGGATCCACCTCAAACAGGTCAGATATACCCTTATTGATTCCCTAGTCCTAAAAATTTTCCTAAACTTAACTTTGTCCTCTGTTCTGCCAATAACTTAAACAGGTGTAAGAGACACCAGACATTTCCATACCACAAACCCTGGACAGGAACAAAGAGACCAACTACCCCAGGATATGACCAGCACCCAGCTTTCTCAGGTTCCCCCACAAGACAATGCCCACAAATAAGCAGGAAGCAGTCTTGATAATCAGCCTCCCTAATTCCTTTAACCTGTTGTGCCTAACCTCCTGCCTTTTTATTATAAAAGAGATGGGAATGTAATGGTCCGTCCTGTCTCTTTAAGAGGCAAGCCACGCCCACTCCCACCACCCCACCACCGAGGCAAGCTGATCTTCAGCTTCCAGCTTGAGTCCCTCCCTTTCCATCTCTCTTGAAGAAGCAACTTCTGTTTCTCTCTTCTCCCAACTTCTCCCTTTTCCCCTTCTCTGCTCCTCTCTCTCTCTGCCTCTCTTTCTGCTCTTCCCTTCTCCCCTTCCCTTCCTTCGATAACCCACTAAATAAATATCCAACTTCACTCTGCATGGTGTGCCTAACCATCTCAAGTCTCTCACCCACCACACGACTTCCTGCTTGGGACCCGGCTGCCTTCATGGCCCGCCATAGTCTCGGGACCCGCTGCCCACTGCCTGCTGCTGCTCGGGGACTTCAGCATAGTCTCATGGCCTGCTGACCACTGCTGCCACTCTGGGACCTACAGCATCTTATTTAAAGCATTACAGGGTGGACCTCATGAAGGGCCCATGGGTGGTTTAGAGCAGGGGGAAGCTGAGGAAATTACAGGCATCTAAGGGTCCTACGAGGACCCTCATTAGAACAGAAGGCCCTAGAAGGGAGCCCCACCTCATGATCCCTGGGAAGGGAGCCAGAGAGCAACATGTAGGTGAACTATAGGGCTCTGTGGAGAGCAGGAAGCCTCTCCCACCATTTTGGTCTCAGTGTTTATGTAACTGGCATGGCAGACATGATAGACCTAGTAGACTCTTGTGTCTCTCAAACCATCTCTTAGACTATTGAAACAATGGACCCTGAAGAAATGGAAATTTCCTCCAGAAATATCATGCTGGGAAAAGAAAGGAGCCAAGCAAGAGGGACAAGCTGTCTCCCTGAAAGAGATCTCACATAGTCCAACACCTCGTCCAACCTCCTGACAGGATGAGATGTCAGTGGTGGGTGTGACCAGACCTTGACAGGGACTGCGTGGGTATGCATATGCTTGGACATCTATTTAAACTCAGTGAAGGACCTTGAAGATGGACTCAAGGGGTTTGCTGGACCTCTTTATCCCTCTTCCCACTATAAATTTCCCTTTTCTGCTCTGAACTTTTACTTTGGCTCTTCTGGTTGGATTACTGAGAACGGGTGGTCAGACCGACGTGGTATAGGTTGGGACTCACGGGTTCAGTAACACCTGGATTGAGAGCTCGCAGCAAGCTTTGCTCTGAGGGCTTTCGGGGCTCCCTGCAAACATCAGGGTTGGCGAGGAATGGCACGTGAGACCAGGAGGAAACACATGGCTCAGCACAACTCAGTAGATGCTGTGGGTTCAAACTTCAAGAGTTTTACACCAGGCAGCTCACTGTACACGTATTAAAGTGCAGTACAGTGTTGGAGAAAGTCTCCTTGTGTAACACAACCCTGTATGCGCAAAGAGACATGATTACACAGAAAGTCTTCTCAAAGTACCTGACACTTCATGAAGATGAGGTTGATAGGCTGCTGCTGCAGTATCTTCAGCTGAGGGGAGGGTCTGTTGTGGTCTCGGTCATACAGATAGTGTATGGTCATCTGGGCTATTAGCCACCTCTTGTCCTGGTTGTGGGAGTTTTGGGGGAGCCAGGTACAGAGTGACCCTACAGATAGGACAGTGGCTACCCAGACTGTTAGCCACCTCCATTCCCAGGCTTCTGGGCAGAAAGCATACATATCTTCCCTTGAAAAGGCAACCATGTGTGCATAACCTGGCTCCCCTGGTGCTTCTCTGTGAGCACAGGACCTGTGTGCTCTCCACAGAGGCACGCAGGCTCCAAGCCACAGGCGCTGGTCTCCTGGGCTTTGGCTGTCAGCTTTGCATAGCCCAGCCTTACCTGAGGGATTCTCGATGGGGGACTGCCTCAGCCAGATGGACCTATGGGCATGTCTGTGAGGGCGTTTTCTTGACTGTTGATTGAGCTGAGCGGGCCCAGTTCACTGTGGACAGTGCCACCCCTAGGCAGGTGGTCCTGGGTTGTGTAAGAGTCACTAAAGCACCACCAGAAAGACTGAGCCAGTAAGCAGCCTTCTCCCAGGGTCTGCTCCAGGTGCCTCACCGATGGGCCGTTACCTGGAAGCATAAGAGGAAACAAGCTCCTTTCTCCCCAAGTCCCAGGGTTTATCACAGTCACGGGAAAGCGCATGAACACAGTAACTGTTACCTCTGAGAAAAGCAAGGGAGTAGCAAGGCCCCATGGTCAGGTCCAGAGCCTCAACTTCACTTCATCCCTTCCTGCCCTTCTCCGAGAAAACACCAGAAGGTACCCTGAACTGCCGCGGACTGACTCTCTTGGAGATCGAAGACCGAGGGAGAACAGGGGTGAAGGCTTAGGAGAACCCAGGATTCGGCGAATGACAGACACAACTCTAATGAGATTTGAGTCTGCTGCAACTTTACTAAAATTCAAGCATCACTTTTAAGAGATTACAGAAGGAAGTTGGCAGACATAAAAGTTTCCATAGAAAAATGATTACAGACAATTGATTATTCTCAGCAAGTCTTGTGGTCAGGGCCAGGTGGGCAGAGCTGTTCTTTGAAATTCGTCTTACACCACTAACCAACTGTGCTTTCTCATGGCCCTAAATCATATCTGCCCTCAAGGTAACCAAGGTAACCCAAACACCATTCTTCA
>NC_022015.1:19493844-19498852 GCF_000317375.1 Microtus ochrogaster
CTCCTATCATGAGCTCTTTCTGTTCTAGGGTATCTGTAAATTCCCCCAGAGAGCGAGCCAGAGTCTTAATCATAACATTAATGGCCTGAATCAAGGGAGGGAACTGATGCATCAGTTCCTCCGTATTCAAGGAGCCATTGGAAATGTTTCCTGAATCCCTGAACAGATTAAGTTTTTATCAAGAGAAAAATAGGACAGAAGAAAGGACAGCAGAGTCAATGCAAGAAACCATCGCCAGGAACAAAGTGAACAAGTTCGTTGAGGCTGATCAGGCACCTCAACTCGAGCAGACTGCCAGGGAACCGCCGGGGAACAAGCTCCAGGAAGCACGAACCCCTCATTTTGAGAAGGCCACCACCTGAGAGGCATTTTGTCACACAGGCGAGACAGCCGTGGATGTGGCACTGAACTCAGCTTTCTTTTATTATGCTCAAGTAAAAGCTAACAAACACTGAAGAGAGAGGCAGAAAAGGACCAGGGGTGAAAGTTGGGGACACGTGGGATCAGGTCTCTAGCAAGTCTGTCCAGTGCTCCTGGAAGGACAAAAGGGTAGGTCAGAGGTCATCTAGGAGGACTGGGGGAGGGTGGGGCCAGAGCCTGCTCTCACCTCTTCTAATTCCAAGTCCTCTTCCTCCTCAGTGTCCACGTGGCACTGCCCGATCAGGCTTCCCCAGAGCAGAGACTTCTTACAGCTGCCATAGGGTGCAGTTGGTAGAGATGGCAGAGTCAGACATCCCCAGGCCCCTCCACCTAGGCCCTGAGTGTCAAGGTGAGGTTCCCTAGTGAGGACTGAAACACGGGGCACCTTCTTTCCAGACCTACACAGGCTGGGAAGAAGCCTGGACTCACCTAGGACAATGACCCTCTAGGGGCAAAAGCTGCCCCGGCTCTTCCCGCAGGAACTCCGCTGCCAGGCAGATGATATGGGCTCTGAGGGGACAACCGGGGTGGGGGCAGCACAGGGGGCCTTCTTCATCCTGTCAGAGATGGCGGTAAGGAGACATGGGAGGAACTTGAAGTAATCAAGAGCAGCACGCAGCTCGTGAGACAAGAAAGAGACAGAAAAAGCAGGAAGCACACAGAAGAGCTATGACTTCAGGAGGCCAGGAAACAGCCGCAAGTACCATCGTCCTCATGAGACTGGGTCAGGGTAGGCAAACTCTGGGGTCTCAGCCCCGATGTGCCCCTACCTGCAGCATACGTGCACACAGCATGCAGCTGCCCTTGGCGCCTCCATCCAGCTGGCGCTCGCTGTCAGTCTCACTTGCAGTGAGTCGCTTGGGGACCAAGGGCTGGGGTGGTACTGGCCCAAAGGCAATGGGCATGTGTGGTGGCGGCACTGGAGAAAGTTCATGGCGGAAGTCAGGTCGCAGCCAGCGCAGTGTTAGAGGGAGGCGCACCCACGGAGGAACTCGGAGCATGTGTGCCAACACACGCAGGTGAAAGGCGAAGGGCGCCTCGCTGCGCAGGCGCGGCCCCACGTGAGTCAGGCGGCGTGAGGCTTGAGGATGCTGCCAGGCCCATTCAAACTATAGGAAGGGACACAAGTCAGGGCGGTCCTGGGCAAGGTCCTCTAGACAAACTCTAAACCCCTGGGCCAGCCCGTCTTTAAGACACCTTTCTTACCCGAAGGGCGGCTACAGCAGACGGAAAACCGTGCAGGATCAGCACCATGTCCCTTGGGAGGAGAGGGCAAGGCCAATGCGTGAGTCCCTATCCCACCTCAATCCCGCTAGCAGCTCAATGCCCCACCCCCACCCCGACCTGTGTTCCAGTTCACAGCACTTCACACCTGGTCATTAGGGCTTGAACCTTTCATGGGGATGTAAATCCCACGCACCTGCACCTCGGCCAGTCCTTGATTCCTGTCCTTTCTAAGTAGTAGTGTTCTGGCCCCAGCCTTGCTGACCACCGCCCCTGATTCCAGTCTTCTCCCCTTCCCACCCCCCCAGACAGGGCTTCTCTGTATAACCCTGGCTGTCCTGGAAGTTGCTCTGCAGACCGGGCTAACCTCGAACTCCCAGAGATCCGCCCTCCTCTGCCTTCCAATAGCTGAGATTAAAAGCGTGCACTACCACCGCCCGGTCTTTTTGTTTTGTTTTGTTTTTCCTGAGTCCAGTCTTTAAAACAATTTTTACTGGTGTATATTAACTGTACAAAGTAACAGTTGCATCGACATTTTCCTACTTATGTAATGTATTCTGACATTACTTATTATAACCACTTCCCCATTTTTTTTTTTTTTGGCCTTCTTCCTCATTCCAAATAGTTACCTTCCTACTTTCATAACTTTTTCTTTAAATTCCGCATGGGAAAAAAGTTGAGATATTGTTATATAACTTAACACGGTGACGTCCAGTTCCATCCACTTTCTTTCAAGGGGTATAATTTCATTTACCATTATGGCTGAGTCAAATTGCATTTGGGGGCTGGAGAGGTGGTTCAGTTAGGAGCACTTGCTCTCGCATAGAACCTGGGCTCTGAACTGTCTGTAACTTCCAAGCCAGGGGATCTGGCGCCCTCTCCTGACCTCTGCGGGCACTGCATGAACATGTTGCACTTAGGATGAAGGCAAAACACTCAATATGAATCAAATAAAAATAAACCGGTTTTTAAAAACTACATCCTGTATATGTCACGTTTTCTTTCTTCTCCCACTCCCCTGTTAATGGGCTTGTGCCGGATAGTTTTATGTAAACTTGACACAAGGTGTCGTCATCAGAGAAGAGGGAGTCTCAACTGAGAAAATTCCTCCTTAAGATCGAGCTGTATGCAAGCCTGCAGAGCATTTTATTAATTAGTGATTGATGGGAGGGGCCTAGACCTTTGTGGGTGGTGCCATCCCTGGGCTGGTGGTCCCAGGTTCACAGCCTCTGCGCCAGCTCTTTCTTGTTTGTCCTGACTTCCTCCAATGATGAACAGTGCTTGGGAGAGTAAGCCAAATAAATCTTTCCTCCCCAGGAAGCTTTTTGGTCACGGTGTTTCATCACAGCAATAGTAACCCTAAGACAAGCACTTTGGCTGACTCCATAACTTATCTTTTATATTTAATTTTTTTCTTGGATTTATTTTAATATTTTATGTATATGAGTGTCTTTGCCTCTATGGATGCAGAGGTCAGAAGAGGGCGTTCCATACCCTGGTACTGGAGTTACAGACCAGCCCTTAGCTTCTGATCTCGTTCCCCAATTAACATCCCAAATCTTAACCCAGCGTCCACAGAGTCCACAAGGTGCCGCCCTCCCGCTACGCTCGCCCGGGTGACAGGCCAGGGACTCAGCACCGCCCGCGATCACAGAAATGGTCCCGCCTCTCTCTTCGGGCTGCTGTCCAGGCGGCCCGCCTCCAATCCGGAGCCTTCCGGCAAGACTTCGGCGCCCTCTTACCAGGGTCCTCGCCCGCTGGTCCGCCAGGCGCCACCTTTTTTGCGACCGGCGTTGTGTTGCCGGACGCGACGAGCAGGATTGACAGTGAATCCCACGTACACGCGGCCCCGATGCCGAGGGTTCTGGCAGTAGAGCAGGTAGACACCGTAGAAGCGCCCCGGTCTTGCTGTTTGTCCCATCGAAACTTTCTGGGTTGGAGGTCCGAAGTGGGGGTTGGTTTCTGGGACCGCGGACCTCGGAAAGGGCTGGGTAGCCAGGACTGCAAAACGTTTGTTTAGGAAAAAGCACTCGAGGATGATCGTCCAGCGCGCTGGAAACCCGGCAGCGCCGCTTGGTGCGCCGCCTGCTGGCAGGAGGAGGATGTGCAAACGCGGCCGCAGCGCCCGCGGCCCCCCAGCCCGGCTCCGATTGGCTAACAGCTGGGGCGGAGCCTCCCAAGCGTTGCGACTTCACCTGTGCTAGGAGACGGAAGTGCTGCTTTCCAGGCCGCCTCAGGAAGGGCGGAAGTGAGCGGCATGGGAGGAAGTGGCTTCAGTGAGGGCGGAAGGCGGGGCTCTGGGCACGCCTGCCTGTTTCCCCGCCGGGCTGTGGCTATGGAACTCAGCGCGGAGTACCTCCGCGAGAAGCTGCGGCGGGACCTGGAGGCAGAGCATGTGGTGAGTGCGGGGACGGGGACTCGGGCGGCGAGGAAGGGCTCCAGGGCAAGCGCCCCATCGTCCGGGTCTTCTGCCGGCTAGGAGGTGGAGGACACGACTCTCAACCGTTGCGCGACCAGCTTCCGAGTCCTGGTGGTGTCCGCTAAGTTCGAGGGAAAGCCATTGCTCCAGAGACACCGGTGAGCCCCCGGGAGCCCCTCACCCAGCGCTTTGGGCTCGGGGCGGTAGCCCCGGTCTTTGACCGCTCGGGTGGGGACTAACTCACCCCCAAGCCCCGCAATGTGGCCCATAACCCGAGGGTGCGCCTGCCTTTGTGGTTGGGCATCCGTCCTCTCCAATCCCCACTTCCTGGAGACATCTCCGATCTCCCTGATCATGCTCGCCTCGGAGCCCACCACCCCAGCCGAGGGCGGACATTTCTCATTCCCAATTCTCGCCCAGGCTGGTGAATGAATGCCTAGCTGAAGAGCTCCCGCACATCCATGCCTTTGAGCAGAAAACTCTGACCCCAGAGCAGTGGACCCGAGAGCGGCGGAAATGAGGGACCTGGGCCTGAACAGCCATTAAATTGTAAATCAGGTCCATTTGATGTCAGTGTGCTGTTTGAGGTCTCTGAGGCTGAGTCAGGTACTTGGCTTTCCCCTCCCCCTCCTCCATCATTGTTTGGGCATTGTCCTGCCCTTTAGTCTCTGCCGAGGGTGTCTGTCTACCTATGTGGTCTCTGTACTGTCACCAAGGTCCGCCCTCAGAAAGCAGGGTGTTCCTGCTCTGCCAACCGCCCAGGACCAGAAGCCCTCAGCCTTTTCTTACAGTCTCCTCTCCAGACTCCTGGAGGTATCAGAGAGAGGGAGAGACAAGATACACGATTCCTGTCATGCTGTCAGTCTCTTTTTCAGGCCTCAGGGGACATGGTATACAGTCCAGTTCCTCCACATCTAATCTTCTTTGGTTTTGTCTTGTTTTGAG
>NC_022015.1:19498952-19518777 GCF_000317375.1 Microtus ochrogaster
ACCAGGCTGGTCTCGAACTCACAGAGATCCGCCTGCCTCTGCCTCCCGAGTGCTGGGATTAAAGGCGTGCGCCACCATCGCCCGGCATTCAATGTGTTTTCCAGACTGTTCTTAGATTCATGAACTCAGATGGTTCTCTCACCTCAGTCTTCATGCAGCCGTGACTCAGATGTCTATCACCACACTCAGTTCCTCTCCATATTGTCAAAGCCTGTCTCTGACACTTAGCGCTCAGTTACCTCCGCCTCCACCTTCTCATTCTTCCATCAAAGAAATTGGTCCAACTGGAGTCATAGTCGTCGCTGGTCAGGCCTTCTCCATCCCCAGGATCATTTCCTGAACGTTTTTTCTTCCTCTGGAGAGGCAGTGATTCACAGGAAAGATGCCTAGACTATATCTCTAGAGGAGTGACCCCTTCATTCCCCAGTGACGGCCCTCCAGTTTATAGGGGAGAAGGGACTTGCCCAGGATCACATGTCCTGCCAGAGGGTGAAACACAGCTGGGCAGGCAGGCCTGTTTGTGTGCCGTTCTCTATATCCAGATAATTTTGTGGCATGCTGAAGAGGAAAGGGCTGGGGTTCTGGGCGTTCTCTGGACTGTATGGATTCAGCCTTGGCACAGCCACGATACCCTCCTGAGCCCTTCTATATCATTGCAGCTCTGGAGTCTCCCATCCACTAGGCACCAAAAGCTATTCCCATGCCGAGGATATAGCTGTTGGTGGAGTGCTTGCCTAGTACATGTGAAGCCTTACGTTCAATCCTCAGGGCCACATAAACCAGGCATCGTGATGCACCCTTGAAATAGCACTTGAGAGGTAGAGGCAGAAGAGTTAGGAGTTCAAGACCATCCTAGGCTGTGTGAGACAGTCAGAAACACACAAAAACAAACACTCCCTCCTATAGACAGGGTATAAGAGATCTGTTCTTCCCTGTCTTCCTCAGACTCCAGGTCCTGTGAAATCCACAGGAAATGCTCCAAGGCTGCAGAATGTTGTGAATGAAAGGGGGTTTCTTAAACTGGAAACTCAGAACTGCCCCTCAGCCAGCCCTCGTCTCTGTGTTTTAGTCCAGGGTCAGGCTGTTTCCTGGTTTCTAAGCTTTGCCTTTATGGGATTTTGTCTTTGTTTTGTTAGGTAGTTTTTGTTTGTGTGTGTGTTTGTTTGAGACGGGGCTGTCCTGGAACTTAGAGATCTGCTTGCCTCTGCTACCACAGCTAAAAGCACAGCTCACTAGGTCTGGCTTATTTGTCTTTGTGGACTTGCCTGTAGTTGCTTGCAGAGGGCGTCAAGTTTCATAAAGCTGGATTGCAGGTGGTTGTGGACCGCCTGATGTGGATGTGGGGACCTGAACTCCGGTCCTCTGAAAGGGCCGCTGATCTACATGTCTAGCACAAGAGTTATTTTTACTTATGTGTATGTAGTAATGTGTGTGTATGCAGGTGTACATGCCTGTACACGTGAATGGAGGCCAGAAGAGGATGTCAGATGTCTTTTGTCACTTTCTACTTATTCCTTTGAGGCAGGCTCTCTCCCTGAAACTGGTGCTTGTATCTCTGTTAGGCTGGAAGCCAGCCAGCCCCACAGTCCTGTCTCTATCCACATCAGACCTACTGGGGTTACAGGTGTTTGCAGGAACACCCATGCTGTTATGTGGGTGCTGGGATTTGGTTATCATCCCTCACGATCGCAGAGCAAACACTAACCCACTAAGTCATCTTTCTGGCCTTTGTTGTTGTTGTTGTTATTGTTGTCTTATTACAGTTGTTTTGAGACAGGGTCTCCATCTTAGGCTGTCTTTGAACTTCTGATTCTCCTGCCATCACCTCCCAAGTGCTGAGATTACAGGTGTAGGTTTCCACACCTGATTTCTGCAGTGCTGGGATCAAACCCAGGACCTGGCACATGCTGCCAACCAGGGTACATCCCAAACTCTATTTCTGGTTTGGTTTGGTTTTTGAGGCAGTATCTCAATTTATCACCACTTTCAACTGAGTTTCTGGCTTGAAACCCCCAGCAGTTGCTCAGTCTCCCAAGGGTTTGGATTGCAGGTGTGAGTCAGGTCCGATCAGAAGTCTTGTTTTTGTTCTTTGAGTCTATAGTCTGAAAAACGTCACCATGTGCTGGTTGGTTTCGCCATAAGCACCGGTGTCAGTACAGTTGTATGCAGTTTGTGCGCAGAGTTGACCAGGAAATGCTAATTTGGGGTTCGGGGCTAGGGGTATAGCTAGAGTGATAGAGAGCTCACCTTGCATGTGAGTGGTCATAGCTTTGGTCCCCAGCACTGCCATAGAAAACATAAGAAAAGACTTGGGTGGATTTGGAAAATCTGGGGCCCTAAGATAGGGATTTGGATGACTCAGACCTTCCACTCCGAGATGGAGCTAGGAAGCAGAACAGCTCTCAGCTCCATCGCTGGGTATCCATCCTTCCATCCAAGGCCCCATTCATTTGCTACAGTGCATTTGGAAGTGACCTGCAACCCTGCATGGGATAGTGCATTCAGAACCATCAAGGGGAAGCCGTGGGGCTGGTCAGTTCACCAGAGTCAGAGAGGTACCAGAAAATAAAGCCATTTTATTATTTTCGTCTTATTCACCATATGGCCTGAGGGTGGGGTGGGAGCAGAGTGAATGGCTGGCCCCGCTGAAGGCTCTGGGGTGCTCTACTTGGCCTGAACAGTCTCCTCCAGCCTGTCCATGCGCTTCTGTAGCTCTTGTACCGTGGCCTGCAGGTTCCTCATCTCTTCCTCCAGCCGAGACACAGTGTCCTGGGGGAGCCAGACTGCATTAGACCCCGCTTTTCTATATATTCCCTTCCTCTGACATCAGCTAGCCTTTCCAAGAACCCCAAAGCTTGGCCCCCTTTGGTCCCAGCAGCTACTACTCAGATCACTGCATTTGATTTCTAAGGCTGCAGGGTCACCCACTCCTTGTCCTCCCAGAATTTCCTGCCATTCGGAGCTCAGACATCTCCACAAATACATCTCTGTGCCGATGAGACACTGAGCACACCCATGCAGCCTTTGCCCTAATCTGTCTTCCTGCCCTGCTACCCCAGCTCCCCAGCTCCCCACTAGCCCTACCGAGCTGGGAGCGCCACTGGCCTCTGGTGTGGCTCTCTTGCGGACACTGTCCAAGCCCCTGTTGACTCTCAGCTCCCGGCTCTTTGGGGGCACATAGCCATCCTTGAGGGAGATGAGGAGGGGGCCAGCATCCCGGCCACCCAGCCACTCCTCAGCTGTGAGGGCAGGGTCTGGTCCTGCAGTGGGTGGATACAGGTCCTCCTGGAACAGGTCCGACTGTGGGCAAGGCCAGAGCTGGTCACGAGAGTGTTTATGTTCCTGCCCCTCCTTACAAGCCCAGTGGTCAGTTCCTACCCTGGCCCAGGGAGGAGCATAGGAACATCACCTTTCTAGGCACTGTCATGGCGATGGGCTCACATTTCCGCTCATGAAGCTTGTAGAACCTGCAGAAACAGGAAGGTGAGCGGCACGGTGCAGCACGAGTGGGCACTGAAGGTCTGGTCAGAATTGGGGCACTCACCTGGCAATCTCACACTTATTCACTTCCAGGCCACGTTTGGGCATGTAGCCCATACCACGCTGGGACTCCTTGGAACTGAACATGGAAAGATAGTGCAGGAACGGAGCCTCAGAAGTGATCTCAAAATACCGGATAGAGCTGTCACCCTGTAGGTGGTGCGGGCAAGAGAGTCAGTGCCAGCACGGACCACCAGCCTTTGTGCTCACTTACCCACTTCCCTGCCCCCAGTCACCTTGCCACAGAGGTAGACAATGTTGGTGTCAGGGTCAAAAAAAGGCAGCAGAACTCCGCTGCTTGTGTCCAGCTCCTGCAGGGACAGCGGCTCTTCTAGGTGCTTCTGTAGAGACAAAGGGGGTAGCAAGGCTGAGCCATGACAAGTCTTCACTAGACAGCAAGCAGTCGAGGGCCCTCAGACTAAGCAGTAGAAACTTCCCATCTAATAGGTAAACTGAGGCCATGGTCATGTGGTAGGGTTGTGACAGCCTCCCTCCGCCTCGGTTCCAGTCTAAAGACTCCCATTTCTGAGCACTCACTGTGTCCCACAGCGCCACCTGCCGCTCACTCCCATTTCTGAGCACTCACTGTGTCCCACAGCGCCACCTGCCGCTCACTCATGCGACTGAAACCCGTGGTTAGGATCTTCCCTTCTGATACAAACACAGCGTGCACTGGCCGAGTTCCCTCATGAGGACGGTCCTTTTCCTGAGAGACAAGCATTGTGGTCAGTCAGCTTCTCTCGGTCTCACCAAGAGACTAGAACCTCGGTGGCTGCAGGGAGAGCAACATCCTGGGGCCAAGATTTAAGGTTTAACTTACAGCCACCACAGTGCCTTTCCGAGGCTCAATGATGCGAACACGCTTGTCGCGGCAGGAGGTACAGATGAGACCGCCATCCCGGCTCCAGTCCACACTGTAGATCGTGTCCGGGTGCACGTCGGGACCCAGTGTCAGCACAGCTTCCCCAGTGCCCACATCCCACACCAGGATCACATTGTCACAACCTGCACAATTGTCCAGCGTGGAACTATGAGCGTGTGCCCCCGCCAGGCCCCCAGGCTTCCCCTCCGCACCCTTACGGCACCTGCGCTGAGTAGCACATTCTGGGCTGTGGGGTGCCAGGCCACGATGCCCACCCGCTTGGTGTGACCTTCCAGAGTGACAACAGGCTCCCTCAGGGGCAGCACCAGGCCCCCATCAGGGATCTCCCACACCTGCAGAGAGGGGCACGTGAGTTGCTGGGGCTTCAGAAGCCAGGTTCCTCTGGAGACCCCTCCTGGCTCACTGTCCTACCAAGACTCACCATAACTGTGCAGTCCTCAGAGCCACTGGCAATGACATTGTCATTGTGTGGGCACCAGGCGATGTCTAGCACAGGAGCAGTGTGGCCGCAGACCAGGGGCACGTTCTTGTCCACTCGTCCAGTCTGGAGGGCACAGCAAGGCTTCTGATGGAGGTGTTTTTACCTCCAAACCCAATCCAACCTCCCCTACACCCCTGCAAAGGGACACACAGGAAAGTGTGGGGTCCCCAGGGGCACTGAGGTGAGGGTTTGTCCCATCCCAGGAAGGCTAGCACCAAGCTGCCTGAGATTCTGATTCCTCTTACTCCGTGTCATCTGTGGACGACACAGGCCCTGGGCCTAGGACAAACCCTCTCCTTGGGGTCCCCAAGAGGAGAGTGTGTGACCAGGGGGCTATGGGATGTGTCCTGTTGGATAGATAGACGCCTGGTAATCTGTCCCCATGCCCCTGGACAGCAGCAGTTTGAAAATGGCCTCTTCGAGGGCCAACTGCTTCCTGTGTAGAGAGCTGCACAGGGTGCAGGCCCAGCTTCACCCCGACAACCACTTCCTCTTCTCCTCGGCTTCCATCGGCCCTTTTAAGGTAACAACTCGGGGCCTATCTCCCCTTCCTGTTTCACCCCCTGAAGAGTCCAGGAGAGTACTGGGGCTGCAAGCTTAGAGAGTAGGAAAAGGCTTTTTGCTTCATCTCCACCTGTGAGGCCCAGTTCCTCACAGGTCAGCCCTGGAGAGTACCCTGGAGCAGCCATCCCTGAGCAGAAAACCCCAGGCTGAGACTTAGGAGGCCTTTCCCCCACCCCCTTGTTTTGTCCCCAGAGAGCTTAAGCGAATGGTCCTGTCCCGCTTTACAGATGACAACGCGCCGAGGAAGGCTTGGTACCGGGCGCCTCCTCAGGCCCACACAGTCTCAGTGGACGCCAGGAGCCTCCTCAGGAGAGCTGCTGTACCAGAAGCTCACCTTGCCTAGGGGCAGCACCAGGAAGGCCCCTCCCCCACTGGCCTCACAGATCAGAGCCATGAACTTGGGGTTGACGGCACAGAAGCCGCTGTCCCAGGTGGTCTGCGAGACGCGCACATCCTCGTAGCACTGGTCAGCTTTGGCTGGCTGTCCAAACACGTGGCGGAATTTACTGGAGCGAACCACCTGCCGGCTCATCCTGAGGGACACAGATTGTAAACTTTCTCAATTCTGGCCAAACACTGTCAGCCCTAGAGCAGTCCTTGGCCTGCCTTTTGGGGTTCCAGCGTCCTGTCTGAGGCACCCTGACCTACTCTCCATGAGTGACAGTCTGCTTATCCTCCCCAGTTTTTCTTCTGTCAACCCCAACACTTCAAGCCACACCCTCAATTCTGCACCATCAGCCCCTACCATAGCCCAATATGGGGGCAGGCACCAGGGTCCCCTTCACAGTGGTCCTGACACTCTCACGGCTGTTCGGTCCTAAGGACCTCTTGCAGAGCCTACATCCCTCACACCCACATAGAGCTTCCTAAAGGCAGGGCAGGGCTGCCACTGCCTAGCCTTCCAGCTCAGGGATGGCACACAGGGAGATGTGTGCCAGCTTGCCCAGGAGGGAATGAAGTAGCAGGATGGCTTCCCCAGGTTTCTGGCCACAAGAAGTAGCAATGGCTTGGGTCCCAGCATCTCCCCGTACCTCTGCTTCTCAGCCTCCGCTCAGGAAAAGCAGGTGTTCTGTGCCGTCTCCACTTCCGCTAAGGAAGGAGAGGCCCACCACGATTGCCCTGAGGCCCACTAAGATGGTTACCCACTGTGGCTGGGCAGCCAGCCAGTGAAGCCCAGGGACTGCCTGTATCCTAATGTTCCGAAGCCCCATCCTTGGGCTCAATCCCTCCACCTTCCTACTCAATGAAGGAGCCTGGGCTGCCCTGTGGGAAGCATCCTGCCCAGAGCCTCTGCCCACTTTCCCAGCCTCACCCATCTGCTCAGCCTTAATGGGGAGCCCCTTCTGGCTAGGGCTTCAACCCTCACCCACCCTGCTAACCCTAAGGAGGCTCCCAGGTCTACACAGAAAGCAGGCGAAATGCACGAGTGAAGTCTCCAAGACAAGAAGGGGCCATAAGCCCCCGCAGTGAGCAGTCTAGATTTGGAAGAAGGAAACCCCAATCTAGAGGTGAGGGCAGGAAGATGTGCCCCACCCGACCTCCTCCCCCACCCAGGTACCAAGCCCGGAAACCACGGAAAGGGGAACTTGGTCTTTTCTTGTTTTGCACTCAACCCCTTCCTGTCTCAAAGCTCCGGGCAGCTACTTGGCTCACCCCACCCTGGCCCCCACCCTCACTGCCCAGAAGCTCCCTCCCGGGGACATAGGTCCCGAGACCAGCTGCGGTCGCTCCCAGCGCGCCCACCTCCATCTTGGTCACGATGGTCCTTCGCCCTCACCTTGAAGCACTCTGGGACCTGCTTGCTGCTTCGCACTCCTTGGTCCCGGGCCCTCCGGGCTAGGCTCCTGCACAGGCTCCCTGACCACAGCCTGGTGGCCCTGACAGCTCGCCCACCCCCACAGCCCTGCTCCCACGCTGGCGCTGGCCCCACAGGTGGCCCATGGCAGCGATGCCGGGCCCTTGTGACCAGCCCTCCCCCAGCGCCCAGTCTCACCTGCTGCGGGGAGCTGAACGTGACCCCCGCAAGTGGAGGAGGAAGGAGAGGAGGATGGAGGAGCCGCAGGCTGGCCGCCGAGGATGCTCTGTCAAGACAATGAATGAGCAGCGGCCGAGCGCCGGCCTCCTCCCGGTGGCAGCGCCCCTTTGGGGCGGAGCTCATGGAGGCCCGGCCCTTCGCTCCCGGACAACCCGCTCTCCACGCCGTCAGCTCCAACCCCCCACTCCCCGACAGATGCTGACGCGAATCTGCTCTTCTTTTAATGTCAAAACGCAAAAATATCCCGTTCCTTCATCCCTCCCCCGGCCGCCCGCAGCCTGCTCGAGGTCCTTTCCCTGGCATCGGAGAAAGCTCCCGAAGGGCTGCGACCAGCTCGAGAGCCTTGTCGGCCACAGGAGCACTGCTCTTGTCGCTGCCCCGAAACGGACTCCTGGGTGGCCGTGGGAATCATTTCTCCTCTCGGGGCTCAGGGCTTCAAAGGAGACACCCGTGCCCTCTGCTTCACAGGGTTGAGATCTGGAAGCCGTAAAAGAATTGGGCAGTATGGAGCACCTGTTTTGTGCTCCGGACTGAGAGGACAAGCGAGCCAGGCTCTCCCCTCTATAGGGAGAGTCAGCCTGGGGTAGGGTGGGGTACTCTGCCACAGTTTCGAGGCCACTGAGTACAGACAGGCCTGACAGCGGGCACACAACTGACCCTCAGGGAGTGGTGGGTTGTCAAAAAAGCAAGGGCAGGGCAAGAAAGGCCTTTGCTAGAATCACAGTTCTGACTCCTGACTGTCACTCCTCCGCGTGACCTTTGGCAGGACACTTTAATTTCATCTCAGCCCAATTTCCCCTCTATAATGGTCTTACCCCCTTACATGGAGAGCTGGACACACATCTACAGACTGGCAGGTACTAAGGAAAGTTAGGTCTTACAGCCAGATGTGGTGGCCCACACCTGCAAATCCATCACAGGAGAGACAAGCAAAAGGATCACAGTGACTTCAAGGCCAGCCTGGTCCACATATAAGTTCCAGGCCAGGGCTACATATGAGACCCTGCTTCAAAAAAACCAAAAGGTTCTTTTCATTATTGTCACTTGCCAAGGTTTGGGGCTGTCCTGAGAGGGTGAGGAAACACCAGCCATGACTTTGGGGAGGCAGGGGTCAAGGCACAGTCTCAGCCAAGTTCAAGAAAGCAGGTGTGCTGATAGTCACCTATAATCTGTAATCTGAGCACTCAGGAGGCTGAGGCAGGAGGCAAGACTCTGTCAGAAGAAACTGTTCTTCAAGGAAGAAGAAGTTCAAAGCAAGAAGGGCCTGGCTCCAGTTCTATTGGTTAGCTGTGTGATCTTGGGCAAGAGGCCCAACCTCTCCAAACCTCAGTTTCTTTAGATAAGGAACAAGCAAAAGTGTCCTGCCCACCTCACGGTTCACAGGACCGTAATGGCGATTGGAGTGCTCAGTTACTCGGTGCAGGGCTGTATTGTGCCTGCAGGTCTGTGACTGTGGGCAGGGACTGCAGAGTCTCCAGCTAAAGTGTGAGATAGCATTAGCGGGGCTGAGAATGTGGCTCAGTTGGCAGAGCGCCTACATTGCACGCATAAAGCCAGGATCTCCAGCACCACATAAACTAGGTGTTGGTGCTGGTGAGATGGCTGAGTTCTTGCTGTTCTTGCAGAGGACCTGGGTTCACTCCCCGCATCCACATGGTGGCTCACACCCCTCTGTAGGCATGTTTGTGATGCATATGCCTACAGGCAAGCAAAACAGTCATACACGTTGCCTTGGTTACTGGTCTGTTGCTGTGAAGAGACATCACGACCAAGGCAATTCTTATAAAAGAAAGCATTCAATCTTTTTGTTTTGTTTTGTTTTTCAAGACAGTGTAGTTCTGGATGTCCTGGAACTCATTCTGTAGACCAGGCTGGCCTTGGACTCTGAGATCCGCCTGTCTCTGCTTCCTGAGTGTTGGGATTAAAGGTGTGTGCCACCACCGCCCGGCTAAAAAAAAAGCATTCAGTTGGGAGCTTGCTTTCAGTTGTAGAGGGTTAGTCCATGATCATCATGGTGGAAAACAGGCGTGGTTCTGAGAGTTTCACATTCTCATCCACAGTCAGGCAGAAAGAGACAGACAGATAGGCAGACAGACTGACTGACTGGGCCTGCTGTGGGCTTTTGAAATCTCAAAGTGCACGCCCAGTGACAAGCTCCTCTAACATCTATTCCAACGAGGTCACACCTCTTCACCCCAAACAGTTCGCCAGCTGGGAGCCAAGCATTCAAACCCAGGAGCCTATGGGGCCCATTCTCATTCAAGTCACCCCACATAAAAATTAAAAATCTGAGGCTGGAGAGATGGCTCAGAGGTTAAGAGCAATGGCTGCTTTTCAGGAAGTCCTGAGTTTAATTCCCAGCAACCACATCGTGGCTCACAACCATCTGTAATGAGACCTGGTGCCCTCTTCTGGCCTACAGACATACATGGAGGCTGAACACTGTGTAGATAATAAATAAGTCTTTTAAAAAAATTAAAAATCTAAGCCAGGTGATGGTGGTGCACACACCTGTAATCCCAACACTCAGGAGCCAGAGGCAGGCAGATCTCTGAGTTTGAAGCCAGCCTGGTCTACAGAGCGAGTTCCAGGACAGCCAGGGCTACACAGAAACCCTGTCTCAGAAAAGAAATGAAAAATCTAGAAACAAAAGCAGGTATGATGGTGCATGGCTATAATGTAAACACGTGAGCAGCAGAGAGGTAGCAGGCTCAGAAATCTAGCACTGTGCTCGGCTACATCAAGAGTTCCAGGCCAGCTGGGCTACAAGAGATCCTGGCTCAAACCTTCCCTGCAAGTACTAATAGCTAGTGTGTATTGTGAGCTACTATGTACTGTACTGTTCTAAGCATTATAGACTTAAATGCTCACTGGGCATGGAAGTGCATATCTGCAGTTCCAATACACTGGAGCCTGAGGCAAGATGGCAGCCTAGGCTACACAGCAAGACTGAATCCAAAGACAAATGAACAAGAAACACCTGAGAGCGGCTAGCACTTGGTGGGATGCTTCATTTCTCAGGGTGTAGGCATACACCACCGTCACCCCTGGTGGGGACTAACACTCACACTCATACAGAGAACCAGCACATTGATAAAACCCATGCCTTTGGGGCAGTGAGCATTTGGGCTAGAGAGAGAAGGCTAGGCAGCCATCTGCAATGTGGGGAGAGGATGGCATGGGGCTGTCAGAGAACAGACACAGACACCAGTGGGAGGGACTTCTCCAAAGCAGATGTCTACAGAACGTAAGAATGAGTTAGCTCAGTGGCGGGTTGACCCAACATCCCACTAACGCATGCCTGCTTGCTTGCATGCGTGCGTGCGTGCATGTGTGTGGGTGCTGGAGACCAAACCCAGGAACTTGAGAGTGCCAGGCAAGCATTCTGCCAGTAGGCTGTCCCACCAGCCCTCGTCTGTGGCATCACCTTGAATGTCTTTCAGGGACAAGGCATTCCATTACAGACCGTCGGATTTAGCATGTGGCCGTGCTTCCTGTCCAGTGAAACCCCTTCTCACTGCTTTAGCTCCACTGATTTGACTCAAGTCTGCGCTGTGAGAAAGAGGTTCATCTTGGAGCGGCAGGAGGTGGGGAAATCCTCTTTGCATTCTGGTTAGTAACCACATGTGAAAATGTAAACACAACCGTAATAGAGTAGCTTGTCCCCATGTAGAAAAAACTCTTCAGAACAGTCCATGCAGAGAACTGCAGAGGCAGGATACAAAGACAGATCCTAAACATCACTGGAGTGGAGTGTCTGGATCAATATACCAGACCCATCCTGGACCCAGCTATGCTTGAAGGAAGGATGTTCCATTTCTGTGAAACAACAAATTACCTACCTCTAAAAGTGTCACTTCTCTGCTGCTGTGATAAGACGCCATGACCAAGGCAGCTTACAAAAGAACGTGGTTCCTTGGGTTTATGGTTTCAGAGGGCTAAAGTCCACGATGGCGGAGCAAAGGCGTGGCAACTGGACCAGCTGAGAGCTCACAGCTTGCTCCTCAAGCAGGAGGCAGATAGAACGCTAAGAATGGCACAGCTTTTTTAAAATCTCAAGCCCACCACCAGTGACACACTCCTTATACAAGGCCACACCTCTTAATCTTTCCCAAACAGTTCCACCACTGAGGACCAACATATATATGAGCCTATGGGTACCATTCCCGTTCAAACCACCACCTCCCCTCCCTCCCTCCTCTTCCCTCCCTCCTCCTTCTTCTCCATCTTGCTATTGCATCCTAGGCTGGCCTCACTTACCTGGTCTTCCAGATCACCCATTACAGGTGTGTGGCTCATATCACTCCTTCCCAGTGTTACCAAGAATTAGACGGCCAAACACTGTGCTCATGCTATGAATATACAGCAACACCTTGGGAGTATTAATGTTAAGAAAATCATCATCATCATCATCATCTTGAATCCAATCATGCCTCTAAATATAACTATTGGTGTATAGGAAATAAGAAAGATAGACGAATAGACAATGCTATAGGAAGCAATTACATGAATCTTCAATGTGGGAAATTTCATAGGACACATGACCTGACTTTGACAAATAAATGGCAGAAAAAGCAAGTGGGGGAAGGGTAGGCCGTACTCGTAAGGGTGGAGAGTTTCAGCCCAGCTTGAGCAGGGTTTGCCCCTGTGGCCAAGGATGTAGCTACTCCGTTCTCCAAGCACAGCAATGCATTCTCATTCTTTTTCTCTCCACCGTGACCAGACACCTGGCAGAAATCGACTTAGTGGAGGAAGGGTGGAGCACGCCTTTAATCCCAGCACTTGGGAGTCAGAGGCAGGTGGATCTCTGTGAGTTCGAGGCCAGCCTGGTCTACGGAGTGAGTTCCAGGACAGCCAGGGCTACGAAGAGAAGAGAACCTGTTTCAAAACAAAACAAAAAAGAGGAGGAGAACACTACAGTTCCAGGGGACCCAACTCCTTCTTCTGGCCTCCATGGACACTGCGCACATGTTGCTCACAGACAGAAATGCAGACAAAATGCTATGCACATAAAATAAAAATAAATAAAACATTTTTTTTTTTAAAAAGAGCCTATGTTTACTTCTCCAGGGTTACCAAGGAAATGCAGAATTACCTAGGAAATTGCTGCCATTGGCACAACCCTTCTTTGTGAACTTATTGTTATTCAGTAAGTCTTGACATTGTGGAAAGACAGGACCCCCCCCCCCTTCCTTTAGAGATGGGATCTAACCGTGTAACTCTGACTTGACTAGAACTCACTATGTAGACCAGACTGGCCTCACACTTACAGAGCTCAACCTGGCGCAGCCTCCCAAGTGCTAGGACTAAAGGTGTGTGTCACCACCCCCAGCCTACCTATGCTTCTGACATAGTGTGTTCATTCCAAAGAAATTCTATTCTTTTAAAACAGGCCTGTGAGATGGCTCGGTGAGTAAAGAGACTTGCTGCCTAGCCTGCCCATCTAGTGTGCATGAGCCCCGAAACCTACATGGCAGAAAGAAGTGATTCCTGTTAATTGTCCTTTGTCCTCTGTACACACAGTCTCTCTCTCTCTCTCTCTCTCTCTCTCTCTCTCTCTCTCTCTCTCTCTCACACACACACACACACACACACACATACACACACACACAGAAAGAGAAGTAAAAAAACACTTAAAGGGTGGGGTGTAATTCAGCAGTGAAGCAATAACCTAACACATACAGGCCCTAGGCTACATCCCTAGAACCACAGGGGGGAAAAGTTAAGCAAAGTCAGCCTGAACTACATAGCAAGAACCTGTCAACCTGTCAAAACATAGTAAGTGTCCCATGTGTCAGGAGAACCTGCAGCCCAAACCACTTCCGATCCCTCACCCCCGTTCACACTCAGGGTTTGTGACTGACTTGTTTCTCCTTGTTTTCCCTTCCTCCTCCCCTCCTTTCTTCCTGCTTGAGGCTTCTGCCTCTGGCGTGCCACATGGACTTGGCCTGGAAAAGGCCATCCATAATCCTGTGACCAGCAAATGAAACACTTGGCTTTCTCTGTGGTTCGGGGAACAAAACTGTATGTGCTGGGCAGGTGTCCCCTGAGCCACCCCTCCAACTGCTCCACTGGCTTCCTTCACTTGGTGCCATAACCAAGCCTTCTGTAGAGCGCTGCCCTTTCTCGTGGTGTCCCAGCATGCCACAGTGTCTCATCCACACCTGTAGCCTCAGGTATCACCTTTGGTTGGCCACCTCCAGCCTGTGTCTGACTCAACCCCTTGCCCCTGTGGCTCTGACTCGTATGTCCCAATAGCACCTCAGGGTGCTTCCATCTTGGGGAGAAGGAAGTCTTGACCTTGAATCTCTCTCTCCCTTTTTCTCCATCTCTACCAGGGCTACCTGAGTTGAGTCTGTTGCACTAGGCCCCTGACCAGTCTGTTGGCCACCCACCTTCCCTTCCCGTGATACACGGCCCATTATAACATTACCAGAATCACTTCTTAAGAGGCAAATGGAATCACCATGGCCTTGTTTGGTTGGTTTTCCAATTTTGTTTTCTACTAGGTTTCTATACAGCCTAGACAAGCTTCAAGTTCATGATCCCCCTGCCTCAGTGTCCCAAGTTTTAGTACCTTAGGGGTGTACTACCATGCGAGTTTTTATTTATTTATTTATTTAATTTATGCCTACACTTGAAAACTCCATCACCCTAAGCTATGTTATGCTCCTGCTTTGAGCATAGTCTTTGTTTTTCGAGACAAGGTTTCTCTGCAGCTTTGGAGCCTGTCCTGTAACTAGCTCTTGTAGACCAGGCTAGCCTCGAACTCATAGAAATCGGCCTGCCTCTCCCTCCTGAGTGCTGGGATTAAAGGTGTGTATACCACCATCGCCCAGCAAGAATAATATTTTTTAAACGTATTTCTCTCTTGTATTTGAAGTACTCTTCAAAGACATCCTGGGCCTGCGATTCTCTTCCCACAGCCCTTAACCACTTTACGAGCTGCAGTCAGCCACGGTGCAGGGTTTCCCCTTTCTGTCAGTGAGCCCTGCCCATCCTCCTGGCTTCTGTTTGTTTTCAGCCCTAATTAGGGTGTCCCGGGCTCACCACAAAGGGCCTCTCTGCATTGGCTCATCACACTCTGATGCAAGGACCTGAGACTGGGCTTAACTCTTTTAAGATTTGGCTCCACCATGGTTGAGGCCCTTCGTCAACTCTTGAGAAGCAGTATTGATCCTTTATGTTGAGCAGCAATGCCTTCCTCAGACACAGCGGTGGGCTGTGGGGTGTTTCCGGTGAAGCTAAATCTTCAGTGTGCCCAAGTTTCTGCCTCCTTGACTCCACCATGTCAAGGAAACGTTGAAAATAAAGTAAATCTTGGAGAAAATAAGAATAAACCTTTAAGGTCCTGATGAAGTCCAGCTTCGTGTTCTCCCCCCGCCCCCTGCTGTGCCCTTGGTGACTGTGGGAGAAGACGCAGTCAAGCTCGAGGCTTTAGAGACTCAGCCTCAGTTTTCTTTGACGAGTTTTTAGCCACTTTGGCTTTTGGGGTTTTGTCTGTTTAGTTGGGTTTTATATATGACGTAAAGTCACAAGTCCAGATTTATTTTTAATGTGTGCGTGCTTTGTCCCTGAATATTCTAGCACCATCTATTCAAAGGCTGTTCGTTCTTCCATGGAATTATCTTGGCATCCTTGTCCAAAACCAATTGGTTTTAGTACTGTGGGTTTCTTCCCGAACTCTCTATTCTATTTCATCTGTCTATGGAGCGCCTCTTTCTGTGTGTTCTATTTTTGAGACAAATTTTTACTATGTAGCCCTGGCTGGCCTGGAACTTACTATGTTAACTAAACCTTGAACTCACAGTGATTTGCCTGCCCTCTGCTTCCCGAGGACTGGGATTAAAGGTGTGTACAACCATGCCTAGTTTGTGGGTCCATTCTGAGGACTGGGATTAAAGGTGTGTACAACCATGCCTAGTTTGTGGGTCCATTCTGAGGACTGGGATTAAAGGTGTGTACAACCATGCCTAGTTTGTGGGTCCATTCTCAAGCCAATGCCACCAGGTATTCATATCTGTGGCTAAGTTGTTAACTTTTAAAGATAAGAAGCATAAATCCATCAACTTCCTTTTCAAGATTACTCTGGTGGCCTGGACAGGGCAGGTTACATCTGTAATCCCAGCACTCGGGAAGTGGACACTAGGAGGTCACCATGGCTTTTAGGTCAGCCTGGACTACAGAGTAAAGTCGTGTCTCAAAAAAGGGAGAAGGAGATGGGGCTGGAGAGATGGCTCAGTGCGTGAGAGCACTTGCTGCTCTTGCAGAGGACCTAGGTTTGTTTCCCAGCACCCACGTGGTAGCTCATCATTGCCTGTAACCCCAGTTCCAGGGGATCTGACACCCCCTTCTGGTCTCTTTGAGCATGAGGCACACTCGAGGTTCGCATACATGCATGCATGCATTCAAACACATAAGACATAGATACTTGGGGGGCTGGAGAGGTAGCTCAGTGGTTAAGAGCATTGCCTGCTCTTCCAAAGGTCCTGAGTTCAATTCCAGGCAACCACATGGTGGCTCACAACCATCTGTAAAGAGGTCTGGTCTCCTCTTCTGGCCTGCAGACATGCACACAGACAGAATATTGTATACGTAATAAATAAATAGATTTTTTTTTTTTTTTAGTTTTTCGAGACAGGGTTTCTCTGGAGCTTTGGAGCCTGTCCTGGCACTAGCTCTTGTAGACCAGGCTGGCCTCAAACTCACAGAGATCCTCCTGCCTCTGCCTCCCGAGTGCTGGGATTAAAGGCGTGCACCACCACAGCCCGGCAATAGATATTTTTTTTTAAAAAAAGAGAGATACTTTTTTAAAGAAAAGAAAGAAGACGATGAAGGAACTGGGAGAGAGATCTGAGGGGACAGTGCTCACCAGGCGAATATGAGGGCCTGAGTTCGGATCCCTAGGATTTATGGAAAGCAGAAGACGAGCATGGTTTGTGGTCTCAGAGCTCAAACAGCAGGATGTGGGCCACAGACAAGAGAATCCTGGCATATCCCAAGAGGAGCAGGGGACAGCAAGGTGGAAAGCAGAAACTAGCATCCAGGTTGTCCTCTGACTTCTGCGCCCACGCCACGGCATAGCATGAACATGCTTGCATACATGCACACACATACAGCATACACTCCAGATTTTTTATTTATTTATTTATTACATATACAATGTTCTGCTTGCATGTATACATGCAGGCCAGAAGAGGGCACCAGATCTCATTACAGATGGTTGTGAGCCACCATGTGGTTGCTGGGAATTGAACTCAGGACCTCTGGAACATCAGGCAGTGTTCTTAACCTCTGAGCCATCTCTCCAGCCCCACACTCCAGATTTTTTTTTTCTGAGACAGAGTTTCTCTGTGTAACAGAGCCCTGGTTGTCGTGGAATTAACTTTGTAGACCAGGCTGGCCCCAAACTCACAGAGATTCACCTGCCTCTGCCTCCCAAGTGCTGGGATTAAGGGTGTGCACCACCATGTCTGGCTCAGATTGTTTGTTTGCTTAAAAAGAGCCTAGCTTGGTGGCTGTGTCAGTCGCTTTCTGCTAAAGCACCATGATCGAAAGCAGTTTGTAGAAGGATGAGATGACTTTGTGCTATGCTTCCGGGGTATTGGAGCTCAGGGTGGCAGAGAGGCAAGCAGCAGGTGTGCTGGCAGGTGCAGACAGTGAGTGGTCACATCTCTGACTGAAAGCAGGAAGTGGAGTGCGACTCTAAACACTCAAAGCCCGCCCCAGCGATGCACTTCCTCCAGCAAGATTCCTCCGCAGACTCCCCAAACATCACCAGCTGGGGACCAAGCGTTCAAATAGTGGAGGCTCTGGGGACATCTTCACTCAAACCATCACAGCGGCTCATGTCTTTAATCTTAGCCCCTAGGAGGGATGGACAGATTTTCATGGGCTCAAGGCTAGCCTGGTCTTCATAAAGAGTTTCAGGCCAACCAGGGCTACATAGTGAGATGTCTCAAAATAAATCAAATAAAAGAAAGAAAAAAATGAGAAAGAAAATAAAATAAGGTGACTATGGGATGATTTAGATAGTTCATACCTGTGTGTGTATGTGTGTGTGTGTGTGTGCGTGTGTGTGTGCGTGTGTGTGTGTGTGTGCGTGTGTGTGTGCGTGTGTGTGTGTGTGGGAGTGTGTGTATCTTTGTAATCAGGGTTTAAGTGTAGCACAAATCCAGACCTTTTCCATCTTCTATACCCAGAGGACAGCAGCTCCTCAAACCCTGGAAACCACCATCCTAGTTTCTGTTTCTGAGTGTAACTGTTTTAGATGCCTCAGGTAAATAGAACCTGTGGTGCTTGTCATCCTGTGTCTAACTTACTAATAGATACAATGTTTTCAAGGCTTGGTACATGGTAGCACATGATAAAAATTCTCTTTATAGCTGAATAATAATAGGGTATGTGTACATAAGTATCACAATTCCTTGTTCAAGGGTGTGTGTGTATGTGTGTGTGTGTGTGACACACATGCATGCCACAGCAGGACATCTGTGGAGGTCAGAGGGCATCCATGGGTGCCAGTCCTTGCCTCCTACCTTGTTTGAGCTGGGGTCTTTCTTGTTCACTGCCACATAGACCAGCTAGCCCATGTGTGTCCAACAACTCTCCTGTTGCTGCTTGTCCATCTTCTTTTAGGGGTGCTGGCATTACAGGCACACCCCTCCATGTCCAGTTTTACAGGGATTCTGGGGAACTGAACCCAGGTTGTCAGGCTTACCTGGCAAGCACTTAACCCACCGAGCCACCGCCCCAACCCCACGCTTTATTCATCTGCCGGTAGTCAGGTAGGCTACCTCTGAGCGATTGGAGACCCTGAGCTCAGTTCTTCCAAGCCCTTTGAAGGGGGATTTCTGGAGCAGATGCTGTTCTGCTTTTACCTTTAGAAGCAACCACTACACTTCTCTCCAGGACAACTACACTTCTTAAAATTGTATTCTGGTGGACCTTCAAGACGGTTCAGAAGGTAAAGGTGCTTGTCACTAAGCCCGATGACCGGAGTTTGATCCCGGGCTTCCACGGGAAGGAAGAAGAGCACAGACTCTCATGAGCTGGCTTCTGACCTGCATGCACACTGAAAGAACGTCTGTGTGTGCATGTTCACGTGAGAATGGGCACACGGAGGCTCTTATGTAGAGGACAGGGGTCCCGATCTTCCATCTTATCTGTGGCTGGGTCTCTCTGCTGCTGTCTGTTGCTCTGTGTTTAAGCCTAGCTGGCCTGTGTACTTCTGAGAATTCTGCCGTCTCCACCTCAGTCTTGCTGTGGGAGCGCTGGAGTTAGAGAGGCCCTACCGCACCCACGCTTACCTGGGCTCAGACTCTTGCACAGCACTGGGCTCTAGCCAGTCTCTCCCAGCCTGCGGCTATGAGTACAGCTTACATTCCCAACAACGGTACTTGAATTAAAAAAAAAACATGGTATTTGTTTAGTGTCCGCGGAGGGGGCACCATACATGTGTAGAAGTCAAAAGACAACAACTTTCAGGGGTCATTGCCTCTCCTGTCACCGGTGTGGTCGTGTGGATTGAACATGGATCCTCAGGCTTGGAGTCAGGCACACTTGCCCACTGAGCCATCTCATTGGTCCAAAGGTTTATGTGTCTTTACACTCTTTTCAAGACAAGGTTTCTCTGTGTAGCCCTGGGCTGTCCTGGAATTTGTTCTGTAGGTCATGCTGACCTCAAACTCAGAGATCCACCTGCCTCTGCCTCCTGAGTGCTGGGATTAAAGGCGTGGGCGCCACCACTATGCCTAGATTTTTTTTTTACATTCTTGTCAACAGTTAGGTTTTCTGATTTTGTCCATTCGTGCTTATCGTAGTCACCCTAACAGCTGTGAGGTAAAATATCAGCAGGTCTTTTCCACAATAACTAATCTTCAGTGGATTACCTAGGATTTTCTGTGTATGAAATCAAGTCATTTGCAAATGTAGCTTTACTTCTTTTCCGGTATAGGTGCCTTATTTTCCTTTCTGTGGTGTAGACATAGGGTCTCGTGCACGCTAGGCAAGCGGTTACCATCAAGCGGTGCTTTTCATTCTTAGGTGCCTTTCGCGTCATTTTCTTCTTTAGTTTTCCTAGATAGAATTTATTTTTCAATAATTCACCTCAACTTTTTTCTTTTTCTTTTTTTAGTTTTTTGATACAGGTTTTCTCTGTAGCTTTAGAGCCTGTCTTGGAACTAGGTCTTGTAGACCAGGCTGGCCTCAGACTCACAGAAATCCACCTGCCGGCCGGGCGATGGTGGTGCACGCCTTTAATCCCAGCACTCGGGAGGCAGAGGCAGGCGGATCTCTGTGAGTTCGAGACCAGCCTGGTCTA
>NC_022015.1:19519187-19519955 GCF_000317375.1 Microtus ochrogaster
TCTTGTAGACCAGGCTGGTCTCGAACTCACAGAGATCCACCTGCCTCTGCCTCCCGAGTGCTGGGATTCAAGGCGTGTGCCACCACCGCCCAGCCATTTCAACATGTTTTAAAGAATAATTTTATTTATTCTGGAGGGACTGAAATACACAAATACAATGTATCCTCCCTCCTCTTCCCCCTGGGTGCCCCACGTGCCCCTCCCATTTCCACGTCCTCTTCTATTTCCCTGTAACATGCTGAGTCTAGCTTGTTGGCTTGACTTTGTGCGTGCCCACAGTTGCTGTGTGTGTGACAGCCCTGGGTCTGGCGTGTCCAGGGGACAGTCTCACCGCGCTCCTCATCCTCCAGCTCTTGGCCCTTCTTTCAGGAAGTTCCCCGAGTCCCACCTGAGCTAAGCAGTCTATGGTGATTTATTCTCAGCACTTTGGTTGTTTATAAGACTCCACATTAACTGTTGCCAACTGGAGGAAGAAGCCTACCGAGGCCGAGAACAGCATGGATTTGTGGCTATTACCATAACTATTTAGAAAGCAATTTGAAACATCCAAACAACAGTGAGTTCCCTCCACCTAGAGCCTACGAAGTCCAGGGCCACGGGCTTTCAACCAGGTTTACAGATGAGGAAGAAGTTCCTCCTGGGCCTGGAGAAATTGTCCAGTGGTTAAGACCACTTTCTGGGGGCTGGAGAGATGGCTCAGAGGTTAAGAGCACTGGCTGCTCTTCCAGAGGTCCTGAGTTCAATTCCCAGCAACCACATGGTGGCTCA
>NC_022015.1:19520055-19524335 GCF_000317375.1 Microtus ochrogaster
GAGATCTGGTGCCCTCTTCTGGGCTGCAGGGATACATGCTGGCAGAACAGTGCATACATAAAAAATAAATAAATAATTTTTTTTTAAAGAGCACTTTCTGGTCATGAGTTCCGGGTTTGGTTCCCAGCACTCGTGTGTGCTAGTTTTTAATACTGGTCCCAGGGGCTCTGACTCCTGGGCTCTGCAGGACTTTATGCATGTGATGCACATAAATACATGCAGGCAGAATACTCATGTACTTAAAAAAAAAAAAGAATTCCCCTCTGTGAAGTAAGCTTCAAATCCAACCAGAAAAGAAAGCATTTGGTTACCCCTAGAATGGTCATGCCACCATTGTACCACTGGGCATATCTTGCCTGCAGGACTCGCCCCTGGGGAAGAGCACGGGTGGCTTTTCTCCTCGAGCCTAGAGGAGAATCTTTCATTCTCTAACTTAGACAGGGTTAAATCTTTACTCCTATCAACAGCAAAAACAGCATCTTCACTGAGATCCAAGCTGGAGGTTCAAACCCAGTAAACATTATCTCCTTTAAAAAAGACTGACGGCAAGTGTAGTGGCACAGGTCTTTAATTCCAGCACTTGGGAGGCAGAAGCAGGTGGATCTCTGTGAGTTCAAGGCCAGCCTGGTCTACAGAGTGAGTTCCAAGCCATCCAGGACTACAAAGTGAGGCGTTATTGAAAGAAAGGAAGAGAGAGTGGAGGGAGGGAGATAGAGAAAGAAAAGGAAAGAAAAAGAAAGAAGGGAGGGCGGGCCAGAGAGATGGCTCACTGGTTAAGAACAAGTGCTGCTCTTGCAGAGGACCAGAATCTGTCTCCCAGTATCCATGTTGGGTGACTCCCAACTGCCTGTAACTGGCTCCAGGGAATCTAACACCCTCTGCTGGCCTCAACAGGCACCTCCACGCATGTGCACATCACACATACACAAAAATAAAGTAGATATTTTTAAGAGAGTGAGAAAATATATCCATCTGCCAAAGTGTTTTATAAAAACATGGCATTCTCCAGGGTTGGCAGAAGAACAATTCCCTAAATTTTTTTTCTGGATTCCAGTCTGTAACAAAACAGAACTGTGGGTTGGTGCCCCAGAACCACAAAGATGGCATCGTTTGGCAGTGTGTGCTGCCTTAAAAAAATATCCCACCTCGGCACAGCCCTCCAGGAAAGCCAACCACCCCTTACTTTAAAACAAAACAAACCCCTCTCTTTTCCTTTGCTCAACGTCTACAACCAGAGACTAAATACAATTGTAAAAGAATCGGGGGACAGCAAGATGAGCCAGCCGGTGATGGCGGCGGCCCTGCACACCAGGAGACCCCATGCTGGATCCTTGGACCATATATGAAGGTGATGAATATAGTACATATATGACGGTGATGGCGGCGGCCCTGCACACCAGGAGACCCATGCTGGATCCTTGGACCATATATGAAGGTGGCAGGACAGAACTGACTCCACACAGCTGTCTCCACCCCGGCACGCACACCGACACGCATGCATTGTGCACACACACAATTATTAAAAAATCACAAAAGGAAACTACTTAAAGAAGGGCAGGATGGAGATCAGATACTTCTGCATCCATGAAGGTTCACCCCAGGTCCCTCTACCATATCCCATTATAGACGGTTGTGAGTCGCCATGTGGGTGCTGGGAACTGAACTCAGGACCTCTGGAAGAGCAGCCAGTGCTCTTAACTGCTGACATTGCTCCAGTCCAAGGTATCTAAATATAGTCTGACCAAAAAACTATTGTCTGTCAATCTGGTAGAGATTTTTAAAGTATGTCCTTACGGTTCTCTGGATTTCCTCTGTGTCTCTTATGTCCCCCACTTTAATTTCGAATCTTGTTAACTTGAGTCCTCTATCTCTGCCTTTTAGTTCATTTGGATAAGGATTTGTCAATCTTATTGAGTTTCCCAAAGAACCAACTCTTTGTTTCATTGAGTCTTTGCAATTTGTGTGTGTGTGTGTGTGTGTGTGTGTGTGTGTGTGTGTGTGTGTGTGTGTGTGTTTCTATTTTATCAGTTTCAGGTCTGAGTTTATTTCTTGCCTTCTACTTTTGTTGGGTGTGATTTCTTCTTTCTGTTCTAGAGCTTTCAGGTGTGCTGTTAGTATGAGATCTCCCCAATTTCTTTGATTCATGCACTTAATGCTATGAACTTGCTTCTTAGAACCATGTGATTGTTTAAGTATGGATATCCATTTTCATTCAATTCTAATTTCTTTCTTAAATTTTGTATTGACCTATTTTCGCTCAGTAGAGAGTTGTTCAGTTTCCATGAGTTTATAAGCTTTCTGTTTCTTCTGTTGTTGTTGATATTCAGCTTTAATCTGCGGCAGTCAGTTAGAAGACAGGGTGTTATTTTACTACCATTTTCTTGTACCTTTTGAGACTTGCTTTGTGTCCAATTATGTGGTCAATTTTGGAGAAAGTTGCATGAGATGCTGAGAAGGTATATTCTTTTGTGTCTGGGTGAAATATTCTGTAAATATCTGTTAGGCTCACTTAGTTTATAACATCAATTAGCTCCAGCATCTCTCTGTTTTGTCTGGATGACCTGTCTATTGGTGAGAGTGGGGTCTCATCATTGGTGTGTGAGGATCAATATGTGATTTAAGCTGTAGCAGTAGAGTTTTTTGTTTGTTTTGTTTGTTTTTTATTAACCAGGGTACTCTTGTTTTTGGTGCATGGATGTTATGAACTACAATATCCTTTTGGTGAATTTTTTCTTTGATGAGTATGTAGTGTCTTTCCCTATCTATGGTTTGAAATCTATTTTATCAGATATTAAAATGGCTACATCATTTGCTTGAAATATCTTTTCCCGTCCCTTTACCCACGTAATGTCCATCCTTGACATTAAGGTTTGTTTCTTGGATACAGCAGAGGGATGGATCTTGTTTTTTAATCCATTCTATTGTCTGTCTTCTTCTTGGGAGATCAAGACCATTGATGTAAAGAGATATCAATGAGCAATGTTTGCTGATTCCTGTTATTTTGTTGTGGTGGAAAGAGAGAGAAAGAGTGTTTCCTCTCTTGATTTTTTTCCTCTGGGATTATTTATTCCTTGTGTTTTTCTGGGTGTGGTTAATCTTTTTTTTGTTTGTTTTTTTTTTGGTTTTTTTGAGACAGGGTTTCTCTGTGGCTTTGGAGCCTGTTCTGGAACTAGCTCTGTAGACCAGGCTGGTCTCTAACTCACAGAGATCTGCCTGCCTCTGCCTCCCGAGTGTTGGGGTTAAAGGCGTGCGCCACTACCGCCCGGCTGGTTAATCTTTTTAAATTGGAGTTTTTGTTCTAGAGCCTTCTGTAGGCCTGGGTTGGTAAATAGCTATTTCTGAAATTTGGTTTTATCATGGAATGTCTTATTTTCTCCATCTTCTATGATTGAATGTTTTGCCGGGTATCATATTCAAGGCTGGCTTATGTGATCTCTTAGAGTTTGTAGTACATCTGTCCAGGTCCTTCTAGGTTTTAGAGCATTGAAAAGTCAAGTGTTATTCTAATAGGTCTGTCTTTGTTTGTTATTTAGTCTTTTTCCCTTACAGCTTTTTTCCATCTTTATAAATTTTATTGATATTTATTGAGCTCTACATTCATCTTTGCTCCCCTGCCTGCCTCTCCCCTCCCCCTTCAATCCCCATGCTCCCAATTTACTCAGGAGATCTTGTCTTTTTCTACTTTCTACTTCCCCATGTAGATTATATCTATGTGAGTCTCTCTTAGTGTCCACATTGTTGTCTAGATTCTCTGGGATTGTGGTTTTTAGACTAGCTTTCTTTGCTTTATGTTTAAAAACCACCTATGAGTGAGTACATGTGATAATTGTCTTTCTGTGTCTGGGCTATCTCACTCAAAATAATGTTTTCTAGCTCCATCCATTTGCCTGCAAAATTCAAGATGTCATTATTTTTTTCTGCTGAGTAGTACTCCATTGTGTAAAAGTGCCACATTTTTCTTATCTATTCTTCAGTCAAGGGGCATTTAGGTTGTTTCCAGGTTCTTGCTATGACAAACAATGCTGCTATGAACATGTCCTTATGGCACAATTGAGCATCCTTTGGATATATACCCAAAAGTGTTATTAGTGGGTCTTGAGGGAGGTTGTTTCCTAATTTTCTGAGAAATCATCACACTGACATCCAAAGGGGTTGTACCAGCTTGCATTCCCACCAGCAATGCAGAAGTGTTCCCTTTACCCCACAACCTCTCCAGCATAAGTTGTCATCAGTGTTTTTGATCTTGGCCATTCTTACAGATGTAAGATGGAATCTCAGAG
>NC_022015.1:19524860-19527233 GCF_000317375.1 Microtus ochrogaster
TTAAAAAAAAAAAAAAGAAAAAAGAAGTGATCTCCTGTGCCAATGCATTCGAGTGTACTTCCCACTTTCTCTTCTATAAGGTTCAGTGTGGCTGACTTTATGTTGGGGTCTCTTGCAGCTTTTAATATTCTTTCTTTGTTCTGTATATTTAGTGTTCTGATTATCATGTGTCGAGGGTAATTTCTTTTCTGGTCCAGTCTGTTTGGTGTTCTGTTTGCTCCTTGTACCTTGACAGGCATCTCCTTAGGTTGGAAAAGTTTTCTTCTTTGACTTTGTAGAAAATATTTTCTATGCCTTTGAATCCGGGATCCCTTTTCTTCCTTTAGTCCTGCTCTTCTTAGATTTGATCCTTTCACAGGTGTCCCATATTTCATCGTGTTCTCGATGTTTTGTGCCAGAACTTTTTAGATTTAACATTTTCTTTGACTGAGGTATCCATTTCTTCTATCCTGAATTCAATGCCTGAGATTCTCTCTTCTGTCTCTTGTATCCTGTTAGTGAAGCTTGCCTTTGAAAGCCTACATTTTTCATTTTCAGATTTCCCTCAGTTTGGGCTTCTTGTTTGTTTGGTTTTGGTTTTTCGAGACAGGGTTTTTCTGTAGCTTTGGAGCCTGTCCTGGTACTCACTCTGTAGACCAGGCTGGCCTTGAACTCACAAAGATCCACCTGCCTCTGCCTTCTGAGTGCTGGGATTAAAGGTGTGCGCCACCACTGCCCGGCGGGTTTCTTTATTGATTCTATTTCCACTTTCAGGTCTTGAACCGTTTTATTCATTTCTTTCCATTGTTTGTATTTTCATAGATTTCTTTAAGAGATTTATTAATTTCTTCTTAAGGATCTCTCTCACTGTCACACAGGCTGTTTTAAGGTCTTTGTCGAGTGTGTCAGCTGTGTTAGGATATTCAGGACCTGCTGTGCTCTAAAGGCGACATTTTGTCTGGGTATTATTGATTGGGCTTTTACCCTGGCTTCCAGGTTTGGGAAGATTGAATTCTAAGTGCTGATAATTGGTCTTGTCTTTGTTTGGTGGGTGTTTTGTTCTTTGGTTTCTTTTGCACTCTCTTGGAAGGGTGTGGTAGCTGTGTGTTCCTGGTAGAAAATTCTGGATTCCTGCTAGGTGTAGCCAGCAGCAGTTCTGGGTACTGGCAGCTGACCATAGGAACAGGGATAGGCTGAGGTGGGAAGGAGGAAAGCAGGGTGTTCTACCGGATTAGTTCCCAGGCAATGGGGACAGGCAGTGAGGAGAGGCCACAACTGGTGGTTTGCTGCAGAGCTGGGGGTGAGACTGGGGACTGGATTTGGAGGAGAGTGGGGAGAGTGGAGAGCTGAAGCTTGGCTACTGGCTGGGCCAGGTCCCCCCCCCCCCAAGGCCTGCTGGAGTTGGGGGCCGGGATAATAGGCTGAGTAGGGTGGAAGGTTGGAGGAAAAGATCAGCAGGAGTTAGGGGCAGACAGGAGAGGCCACAGCAGGTGGTCTGCTGCAGAGCTAGGGGTGAGACTGTGGGATTGGATTGGAGGAAAGAAGGAAAGAAGGAAGCAGAGAGGTGAAGAGTCAAAGTATCTTACCTGTTTGAGTGTAGTGGTTGTTTTTTTTTTTGGGGGGGGGGTTGGTTTGGTTTGGTTTTTCAAGACAGTTTCTCTGTGTAACAGTACTGACTGTCCTGAAACTCGCTCTGTAGACCAGGCTGGTCTCAAACTCACAGAGACCTGCCTGTCTCTGCCTCCCCAGTGCTGGGATTAAATGCTTGATGCACCACCACCAACTGGCTAGTGGGTGCTTTTGAGTGAGGCCAGCTCCTGCCTTGGTGAGGGCCCTCACCTCATCTTCCTGCACTACTCACTCCCAGGGCCAGTGAAGCACAAGCCTAATTGGTCTTTTATCAATAAAATCCCGGAGTCACTTATGGGGTAAAACTTGAAAGGGAGAAGCAAAGGAGCAGCCATCTTCACCTCTTACCTCTCTGAATCCTATGCAAAGAATCCTATGCTTGAAGGGGCTGAGATCCTGTCTACGTCCCGCCTTATCACTTCCTGTTTCCACTCCGAGATGTCACTGTTTGTACAGACCTCCATACCTCTATGGTTAAGCAGTGGCTAGCTCTGCCCTCTGATCTCCAGGCAAGGAAGGAAAGAGGGAGAGAAGTAGGGAAGGAGGGAGGGAAGGAAGGAAGGAGGGAGGGAGGGAAGGAAGGAAGGAAGGAAGGAAGGAAGGAAGGAAGGAAGGAAATAAATCAGCTTGCCAGGTGTGGAAATGCCTTTAATCCCAGAAATTGGGAGGCAGAGGCAGTCAGTTCTTTGTAAATTCAGGCCACCCTGACCTAGATAGCAAATTCCAAGCCCACCAGGACTGCATAGTGAGACCTGGTCTCTAAAA
>NC_022015.1:19527873-19536070 GCF_000317375.1 Microtus ochrogaster
AGATCCGCCTGCCTCTGCCTCCCGAGTGCTGGGATTAAAGGCGTGCGCCACCACCGCCCGGCCTAAATGTCATTTCTTACTCAGTGAAACGTTAGCTGTCAAACTACAGTAACTAAAAATTAGCTCACATGTCTTAGGAGATAGTTCACATATAGACTATCTAAAATAGGTAAATCTGTAGAAACAAAAATTAGCTCGGTGGGCTAGCAAGATGGCTCAGTTTGATCCCTTGGACACACATGGTGGAAGGAGAGAACCAACTCCCAAAAGTTGTTCTGTGATACACACACCAAAAAAAAATAATAATAATAATTTTGAGGATTTACTCAGTGAGTCCGGTGAGAGCTACTGCTCCCTCATCCATGTCTCCTGTCAGCCAAACCTGACACTCAGAGCTTATGAGACTTCCCACTCCCCGTCTTTCTCCTCTGTTCCTTCAAACTGTGAAAAGTGTGAAAAAGTCTCTCTCTCTCTCTCCCTCCCTCTCTCTCTCTCTCTCTCTCTCTCTCTCTCTCTCTCCCTCTCCTCTCTCTCTCTCTCTCTCTCTCTCTCTCTCTCTCTGTCTCTCTCTCTCTCTCTCTCTCTCTGAGATGGTCTCATGTAGCCCAGGCTGGCTTCAAACTCACCATGTAGTGAAGGAAGACCTAAAACATTTACGATCCTCCTGCCTCCATGTCTCAAGGGTTAGGATTACAGGGATATGCCACTCACTGGCTGCCGATACAACTTTGTATCTTCCTTCTACAGGAGTTTTTTTTTTTTTTTAAAGCAATACTTCTGGAAGTTTCTATACTAAATATAACTTGGAAATGTCTTTATGTTCCATGGCACCGTCTTGAAATGTTTGTATTGACCTCACCAACATTCCTAGACCTGGTTTTCTCTGGAGGCTTCCACTCCAAAGACTGAACTGAGGGAACAATCTGTCCCTGCAGGCCTGACCTCAGCTCTCAGGAACCAGGACCAGGATCTTGTGAACCTCATAGTCCCCTTCATCATGGTGGGGCCTGAAGGCAGGGCAGCCAGAGCTCCTTGTTAATCTGTGATGAAGGCCGGCCCACAAGTAACTGTGTACTTTGTCCTGCCAACTCCACCCTTCCAATAAATGAGCATCCAGCTAGTTCTGTCTCAAATCTGTTGTGTGGTCTGTCGCTGCTTGTCTCTGTGAGAAATACTCTTGAGATGCGGGAGGGGCGCAGTTACAGGAGGAAAGCCTCCTTCACGGTCAGCTGACACAATTGCTTTCTCACGTGATGGAGAGACAGAAAGGGCGTGCAAAATAGGCTGCTCGCCTCACAGCAACCAGGTAACAGAGAGCAAAGGGGCCCAAATATGACCTACTCCTCCAGGGCACCAGCCAGTGACCTACTTCCTCCCACTAGGTCCCGCCTCCTAACAACCCACCCAGCTATGACTTTTGTTGATGAGTTTAGTGGTTTGATAATCCAAATGCTGCTCTATAGCTGATGGCTCAGAACCACGTCCTCATCACACAGTCCTTCCAGGGACACAGGAACACTTTGTATCCAAACCATGACAGGTGAAAGGGTCCACGTTGCTGTTCCCAGCATGGTCGCGCCTGAGATCAGGGTTTCTTTTTCCTTAAAACTCACATCCATTGTTCAAACATCGGGTATCGTCTTGGCAGTGTCTACGTTTTACACCCACCGTGACTAGTGGGATCGTGTGACATCACTGACACCAGCTGAGGCTCTTATCAGGAAACAGCACGAATTGCCACATTTTGTCTATATTTGTAGATGTCTTCATCAACACTGGAATGTGTAAATGTGTCACTGTGACACCCAGGAGCTGACTGGCATCTTCACTGTTCCCGTTGCTACCAACAGAGGCCCTGGCCTCCTCATCCTAGCTCTCCGTGGCCTCCTCGCACGGAGCTCATAAATCTTAATTCCTTCATTTCAGGGCATTCATTGACCCCGAAGGAACCCTTTAGAGTCAGGTGGCTGACCAATGTAGGGGGAGTTATTTACGAGACCGAGAAACAAAATCTCGAGCTCCTGTGACATCAGAGCCGGGGAGGACCGGACAGATTTCTTTCTGTTTTCAAGACAGGGTCTCTCTGTGTAGCCCTGGCTGTCCCGGAACCTCTCCATAGGCCAGGCTTGACTGGAACTCAGAGATCCTCCTGCCTCACCTCCTGGGGGCTGAGGTAAAAGGTGTGCATCGGCAAGCCCAGCTCCTGATTTTCTTTTCAAAAGATAGACATTGGCCCCTTCAATCAAGGCTAGCCTTCTTGGAAGAGACGTGAGGAGCCTGAGAAGACCTCAGGAGCACCCTGAAACTGTGTCAGGGTGACCCTAGAGTAAAGGCCTCACAGGCTCAGTCGACAGGGAATTTCTATTTTTTTTTTATTTTTATTTATTTTTTTGTTCCATGACTAAGAACCATCTTCAGCCTCATTTGCTACTCACTCTGTCATCTTGGTTTTCCCTCTAGGCCTTTCTACTTTGCGTGTGTGTGTGTGTGTGTGTGTGTGTGTGTGTGTGTGTGTGTGTGTTAGTATGCTTGTGGACACGTGTGCACAGGTACACCTATATGCAGATGCAAGTGGAGATCAGAGGTCAACACTGGGTGTTACTCCCTAAGTGATTGATTGATTGATTGATTGATTGATTGATTGATTGATTGATTGATTGAAACAGGATCTCTCTTGCTGTACAGCGCAGGCTGGCCTGGAACTCAGAGATTCACCTGTCTCTGGCTCCTGAGTGCTGGGTTTAAAGCACTTGATTCGACCTTTTGTTTTGGGTTTTTTTGTTTGTTTGAGACAGGGTCGTGGGGTTGGAAAGGTGGGTTTAGTGGTTAATAGTATTTGCTCTAGAATCCCGAGGGCCAGAGTTGGGATCCAGCACCCATGTAAACGCAGGGTGTCCACAAATGCCTGAAATTTTAGTTCTGGGAGATCTAATGCCCTCTATAGTCTCTGCACACTCATACAGCCAGGCACATGTACACACACACACACACACACACACACACACACACATTTGAAAAATATCTCTTTATTTTATATATATGAGTATTTTGTCTGTATTATATCTGTGTAGCGTGTGTGTGATATCTGTAGAGGCCAGAAAAGGACACTGGATCCTCGAACTGATGTTATAGGCAGTTGTTAGCTAGCACGTAAGTGCTGGGAACGGAACCCAAGTCTTCTGCAAGCTCAGCAATTGCTCGTAATGGCTGACTGAGCCATCTCGCTGGCCCCAGACAGAAATATAAAAATTGTTTTCTTGATTTCATTAAAAAGTAAAAAGATCCTCAACTGGTTATCTAGTACCAATGGGTCACCCCAAAATCTTATTACAAAACATTCACCCAGCTTCCAGTAGGCCCATGCTAAGTATGAGCAAACACCCAAGTCACCAGACACTAAAAAAACATCTGATGTAAAATCCATGTGTCCAAATTAACAAAACCCCAGCCTCCCCTCTTGCCTCCCCCAAGGGGTAATGTCTTTATCTGTCCTCTGTTTGGAACACTGGGGGCTGGGTGGTTTATAAAGAATGGAGATTCACGAGGCCAGCCTGGTCTACAAGAGCTAGTTCCAGGACAGGAACCAAAAGCTACAGAGAAACCCTGTCTCGAAAAAATCCAAAAAAAAAAAAAAAAACAATGGAGATTCATCTAGCTCATCATTCTGGAGACCGGGAAGTCTGCTCTCAGGGTGCAGGCAGCGAATGAAACCCAGTTTCTGTGCCAGGCTTGAGAAGAAGAAAGCTTCACACAGGGGTGCATGCCTTTAACCCCAGCACTGAGGCAGAGTGAGCAGATTCCTGGTAGTTTCGGGCCGGCCTGGTCTACATAGTGAGACTGTCTCAAGGGGAAAAGGGAGGAAGGGAAGGCTGACTGACTCACTGTACGACATTCTCAGCCTGATGTGGCAGCAGAAAATGGGCATCACTGCTCCTGAGAAGTGGAATTCAGACTGAGCTTTTCCTGCACTGCCCTCACACAGCTCACCCCAATTCTGTAATAGTAGACAAAAACAGAAATTAGTCCCCAGATGCACTCAGCCAGCTTAGTGAGTCAAACAGACCCAGAATGAGACCTGAGGATTCTCTGGGCAAGGAAGACCCCACAGGCTTCCAGAGGGTTTCATAACCTAGAGCAATATCGCACTTCTGCCCCTCCCCCTCCTGCCCCTCTTTTCCCACCACCAATGTGTGTGTGTGTGTGTATGTGTGTGTGTGTGTGCGTGTGCATGTGTGTTTGTGTGTGTCTGTGTTTTAGCATGGTACATGCCTTTAATTCCAGCCATCAGGAGGTAGAGGCAGAAGCAGGCAGATCTTTGTGAGTTCAAGGCCAGCATGGTCTACATAGTAAGTTCTGGGACATCCAGGGCTACATGGAGAGTCCCTGTCTCAAAGAAAAAAAATCAACAACAAAGAAGATGGAGTCTCACATTACCCAGGCTAGCCTCACTCAAACTCATATACAGGCAAGGATGACATTGAATTCCTGATCCTCCTGCCTCCACCTCCCACATGCTGGGATACTAGGCAAACCGCTGTATCACCAGGAGAAGAGTGTGCACAGTACATGGTCAGGGGACTAGCCATCTCTCCTGGGACAGAATTAACCTTTGTCTCCATGCTGCTCTTTCTATCACCAACTCCTCCTCTCACTGACAGGTGCCCAGGCACTCATGGGAACTTGAGTTGGCTTGTTATTTTTCCCTAAGAACTCTGGTTTGGCACAATTATTGTGACATTGTTTCTGAGTGGCCCAGACAGACCCCTTTGTCTGCTTTTACTTTTTGTAATCCCCTCTTTTAGCCCTTTATAAGCCCAATTTGAAAGCCGATCTAAGTTACTGAGGCCTGCCAGAGCTGCTCATGACCTACCCTGGGACTCAGGAAAGCCATGGGAAACCCCAGCCTAGCCCTGAGGTCCCTGCTGAACTGACCTGCTTCTTAATGCTCTGGTGAACACAGTGCTTGTGGTGGCTTGAATGGAAATGTTCTCCATAGTCTCAGGCATTGGAGCACTGAGTTCCCAGTTGGTAGCACAGTTTGGGAAGGTTTAGGAGGCGTGTCCTCTCTGGAGGAGGTGTGGCCTCACTGGAGGAGGTATGGCCTCTCTGAGGAGGTATGGCCTCTCTGAGGAGGTGTCACCTCACTAGAGGAGATGTGTCCTCACAGGAGGAGGTGTGGCCTCACGGGAGGAGGTGTGGCCTCAAGGGAGGAGGTGCGGCCTCACAGGAGGAGGTGTGGCCTCACGGGAGGAGGTGCGGCCTCACAGGAGGAGGTATGGCCTCTCTTGAGGAGGTGTCACCTCACTAGAGGAGATGTGTCCTCACAGGAGGAGGTGTGGCCTCTCTGGAGGATGTGTGGCTCTCTGGAGGAGGTGTGGCTTCACTGAAGAGGTTGTGGCCTCACAGGAGGAGGTGTGTCCTCACTGGAGGAGGTGTAGCCTCACAGTAGGAGGTGTGGCCTCTCTGGAGGAGGAGGTGTGGCCTCACAGGAGGAGGTGTGGCCTCACAGGAGGAGATATGTCACTGGGGGTGGGCTTGAGAGCTTAAGGCCGTGCACTACTTCCATTTGGCTCTTTCTGCTTTGAACTGGTGATTGAGATGGAATCACACAACAGAGTAAGTGAAACAGACCCAGGAAAAGACCTACAAGATTCTGTGTCTGTGTGCTCTCAGCTTCCTGTTCCTGCTCTATGCCTCATGCCTCACCACCACAGAACTGAAAATCATATAAACTCTTTGTTTGTTTGTTGAGCCTGGAACTAGCTCTTGTAAACTGTCCTTGAACTTACAGAGACGCACCTGCCTCTGCCTCCCAAGTGCTGGGATTAAAGATGTGCACAACCACCGCCCAGCTATAAACTCATTCTTCTATAAGTTGCTTTGGTCATGGTCTTCTCACAGCAACAGAAAAAGTAACTAATTAGTCAGGTGTGATAACACACGCCTTTAGTCCCGGCTCTCAAGAAGCAGAGGCAGATGGATCTCTGTGGGTTCCAGGCCAGCCTGGTCTATGCAGCGAGACCCTGTCTCAAAACAAATACAAGAGAAGGGATTGGTAACTATTTACAATCCTATCTTGGCCAATGAACTAGGCACAAATGCTGCCCTGCCATGCCCAGTTGCCCAGTAATTCCTGTTCTTTCTCCATGGTTTCCCGCCCCTCATAGTCACAGTGACCTCAGCCAGTGACAACCAAGTGTTCCTAATGACGAGTAAGCTCAGGAACTAACTTTCTCATTTGCCTCAGATGATGGGGCCTTTGTCTCAAGGTGGGTAACTGTGATGTGGTCGGTCTGCTTCGATGGCACTCGGACCCCTCCCATCTCCATCATGTCTGGCAGCCTCATGAGCCCGATTGTGAGGCTCTTCCAGTGTGTTTAAAGTCTTTCCCAATCCAGGCAGCTCGGAGGCTGAGTGTCCCTGAGTATCATGGTTCCTATGCCTGGCCTTTACCGGGGCTTCTGTTTGCTGAGTATGGATTTTCCCTTCCTCTGTGTTGAAGATTGGACCTGAAGGGTATCTTCCATCACTTCTACCTCGTTTCTCCCTCCTCGTCATCTGGTTCTTTCCTGTCTTCTGCTTCGTGACTGTTGGCTTACATGGGTGCATGAACTGCATGTCCAGTGACTCACAGCCAGCACAGCAGCACCTGCAGCACCTGAGGTCCCGCCCATTGATGCTACTTTCTGCCATTTTCTCTAGTCCATCAGCAATGTCGGGAATATCTCGATAATGCCAGGGAAGATTATTTATTCTCTTTTTTTTTTTTTTTTTTTTTGGTTTTTCGAGACAGGGTTTCTCTGTGGCTTTGGAGCCTGTCCTGGAACTAGCTCTTGTAGACCAGGCTGGTCTCGAACTCACAGAGATCCACCTGCCTCTGCCTCCCGAGTGCTGGGATTAAAGGCGTGCGCCACCATCATCCGGCAGGAAGATTCCATTCATCAAGGAGGCATGCGGCTCCATACCACAGACAAGATGACCACCCTAGGATCCCCATATATATGAGAAGCAGCCTTGGTTGCAGATCTCACCACCCAGAGCAGAGGCAATAAACTCACCCCTACACCAAGAAGGCCAGCCATTCCAGACCATGTGGGGCAGAACAGCCACATGGAGACTGTCCCCACGGACATTCTACCCTCAGACAGCACAGTACCAGGTGCCCATCTTATATCACCCACAGCAGGGCCAGGGCAACTGCTCCTCCCAAAGTCACCTTTGCCCCTGCCGTGTCCTGATGTGACTTTTACTGGGGTGTCATTTTCTATTTACCGCATCTGGGGCAACCGCAGTCCAGGAATGTTTCTACTCAAGTCTGAGATGGATGAGTCAATGGTCACAAAATAACACACCAAGTCATTGGCAACTGCTTGGTAGACATTACCAGAGAAGAGTTGCGGCTCCCCCCGCAACTGTAACTGAATACATACTATCAGGGAGAGAAGGGGCCTCTTGAGCCTCCTGAGCCCAGGGAGCCTCACTCACCCTGTTCCTCTCCATGAAGGAGAGTTCCCACTCCAGAAAGAGCCCGGTGCAGAAGCTTTGTCAGCCAGAGGACAGAGTTCCATAGCACACAAAGCAACCTAGTGCCTGGGATGGAAGGCAGACCCAAAGTGCACATGTCCTGCATAGGTGTGTATGCTGGAGGAGCAAAGAGTTGTGTGCACTTGAGCGCGCGCGCGCGCACACACACACACACACACACACACACACACACACACACACAGATAACGCCCCAAACCGAAAAACAAAAGTGCCACATGAGGCTACAGGACAGACGAATAAGTTAAAGGGGCTGAGCCAGCTGCTTCTAGAGAACAGGAAATGGCTGTCTGGGGAGCCCCAGTTTTTTCATCTAAACCACACAGATTTCTGACATGTACATTTCTACCTTCACAGAACTCACAAATAAAAATAAACTGGGCAGTGGTGGTGCGCACGCCTTTAATCCCAGCATTTGGAGGCAGAGGTAGGTGGGTCTCTGAGTTCAAGGCCAGCCTGGTCGACTGAGCAAGTTCCAGAACAGCCAGGTTACACAGAGAAACCCTGTCTTGGGAGGGAGAGAGAGAGAGAGAGAGAGAGAGAGAGAGAGAGAGAGAGAGAGAGAGAGAGAGAGAGGCTTTTGACAGTCACCAGGGAACGTCAGCTGAGTGTGCTGGCCCCAACTGTAATAATAGCAGCTCGAAGGCCGAGGCAG
>NC_022015.1:19536170-19539268 GCF_000317375.1 Microtus ochrogaster
AGCCAGGTTACACAGAGAAACCCTGTCTTGGGAGAGAGAGAGAGAGAGAGAGAGAGAGAGAGAGAGAGAGAGAGAGAAAGAGAGAGAGAGAGAGGCTTTTGACAGTCACCAGGGAACGTCAGCTGAGTGTGCTGGCCCCAACTGTAATAATAGCAGCTCGAAGGCCGAGGCAGCAGAATCATTGTGAGTTTGAGGTCACATAATGAGACCCTGTCCAAAAAAAGGAAATTGAAGGAGAACTCTCAGGTCCAGAGGGACAGCTCGGCAGTTCAGAGCACGGGCTACCCTCTCCCAGGACGCAGGTTTGGTTCTGAGCACCCACATGTGTAACTCTAGTTCCGGGGTCACATGCCGTTTCCTGGCCTCCACAGACCAGCCATGCACACAGACACACAGACACACAGACACACACACAGGCGAGACAACCATACCCATGAAATATAATAAAAAAATTAAAGTGTAGGGCTGGAGAGATGGCTCAGAGGTTAAGAGCACTGACTTGACTACCCTTCCGAAGGTCCTGAGTTCAATTCCCAGCAACCACATGGTGGTGGCTCACAACCATCTGTAATGAGATCTGGTACCCTCTTCTGGCCTCCAGGCATACATGGAGGCTGAACACTGTGTACATAATAAATAAATAAATCTAAAAAAAAATTAAAGTGTAGCAGAAGTTTCGATCGCACTTCATTGAAGTGTAGGGCCCTACACATGTTAGGTAAGAACTGTACTGCTAAGACAAATCCCCAGCCCTTGTTTTGTTATAAAAAGAAATTTTAAACCAGATGCACACCTTTAATCCCAGCACTCGGGAGGCAGAGGCAGGTCTACACAATGAGTTCCAGGCCAGCTACGTTAGAACGACCCTGTCTCAATAAAACAAAGCATGTTTGGCAGGGCACATGCCTGTGGTTCTAGCACTTGGGAGTCCGAAGCAGGAGGACATCAAATCTGAGGCCAGCCTGGGCCACACAATCTTAACTATCAAAAGAAGAAGGTGGTAGAAAAGAAAAATCCCTGACAAATAACTCGGAGGCCTTTTGATGATTCATAGTTTATCTTTATGACTAAACATTTGTAAAGCTGCAGCAATAAAGTATCGTCATGATTTTTATGACAAAGCAATATATCTATTTTATTCGGTTTTCAATTCAGCGGGTGGGCTGGACAATTCTGGTCCATAATTTTTTTTTTGGCTCTCCTCCCCATCAAGAGGTCCACAGGGCGTCCCTTGAATCTGAGCTGGCTTATGATCATCCCTGAGTGGAATGTGGCGGAAACAGTGTACGGGACTCTCAAGGCTCTTCACCCTGCTCTCCGCAAACTCACTGCTGCAGTCTGGGATGCCCGCAGCCTGCAGAAGAAATACAGCTAAGCTGAGCACAGTGCACAGACCTAAAACCCCGTCACTCGGGAGAAGGCAGGGGGATCGTAAGTTTGAGGCTGGCCTGGTCTGTGTAGTGAGTTCTAGTCCAGTTTGGGACACACAGCTAGACACTGTATCAAGAAGAGGAGGAAGTGGAGGAGGAGAACGAGGAAAAAGAAATATTCACGGTAGCCATGGTATAGCCGCTGACACAGCCGGCAGGGGAGGACTCTTACTGGCTCTATGGCTGCCAGCCCCACCCTTCAGCAGCCCGGATCACAAGTGTGCAGCCAGGAAACTGGGTAGGAAGCAGGTTCCCACCCCAGCTGTGGCATCCTTCCTCTTGCTCCAGGCTTCAGTGGTCCCAGTGAGGCCGAGTTGGGGAGCAGAGTGCAGGTTTATTTCCTCTACACTCTAGACTCCACTCACAGAGCCAAGGAGCATCAAACAAAAAAACAAAGTCTTGTTTTATGCCACAAATGTGGGGGTTTTGTTTGTTCACACAATATCTGTGTAGACCACACAGCCCTTCAACATAGTGTCCCCCTGCCCCAGCCTATAGTGGAGATTAGAGGCATGCATTGCTTGCTTTGGTTTTGAGGTGGGTTTCCCTATGTAGCCCAGGCTATGCACAAACTGGGAAAGCCAGGGAGGTAGATCAACAGGTAAAGACACTTGAGGACAAGCTTGATGACCTGAGTTCAGTATCTGGAATCTGTGGGGCAGAAGGAGAACTCTACAAGATGTCCTCTGACGGCCACACATGCGCATTTCACACACACACACACACACACACACACACACGCACACGGACACGCGCACGCACACACACACACGGACATGCACACACACACGCACACACACAAGTTTGTTGTGTTTTTTTTTTTTTTTTTTTTTTTTTTGTTTTTGGAGGCAGGGTTTCTCTGTAGTTTTGGAGCCTGTCCTGGAACTTGCTCTGTAGACCAGGCTGGTCTCGAACTCACAGAGATCCACCTGTCTCTGCCTCCCAAGTAATGGGATTAATGACGTGCCCCCAGCTGTTTTTTGTTTGTTTTTTTAAAAAAAGGCAGAAGACTTCTACAACTCGTAGGGACAGTAGTAGGCTGGCTGCAAGTAGATTAAGCTGAAATTACAAAACAGGTTACCACCAACAAAAAGGCTACAGCTATATTTGGAAGAGGGAAGAAACCAACCCAGAGCTTGGGGTGGATGGTGTAATATCAACAGATGACCAAGAGGAAACAGACTTTGCAACTTTCATCTCGTTTGTCTTTTCAACCAGAAGAAGTTAATCAGGATTAAAAAGATTTAAGATTGCAGTTAGGGGCTGGGGTCACGCAGTGGCAAAGCACTGCTGGCACAAGCAAGGCTCTCTGTTTGATCCCCAGAAGAAAAACAAAAGAAGCAAGCAAACTAACAAAGAGGGGAGGAGGGAAGAAAGAAAGAACAAAAGAAAGAAAGAAGAAATTGTAGTCAAGAGGAAATGGGAAGGGGATGAGGGCATTAACTCTATCAAAACGTTTTAGACCACAGACTTGGATCTGGGGTCTTCCTCTCGCCCCCAAGAGGAGCTGTGTGCAGCCTTGAAACTATTGTAGAGAAACTTTGAGAGTTTTGGAAAAACAAAAATTCTGAGGATGAAGAATGTTCTGCCTTACACTTATAAACTATCTTAAATGCTTTAGCCATGAGTGTTGGTATCAGCGACCCTGGGGAGTTGTTAGCAGTGTAG
>NC_022015.1:19540109-19542301 GCF_000317375.1 Microtus ochrogaster
CTGTAATCCCAGCGCCTGTGAGCAGAGCCAGCCTGTACACCTGTAATTCCAGCGCCTGTGAACAGCGCCAGCCTGTACACCTGTAATCCCAGCACCTGTGAGCAGAGCCAGCCTGGATAAGTAGGGAGACCTGCTTTCAAAACCTACCAAGCCTGCTGCCACAGGCCCGTACTTCCAGCTCCTGAGGAGGCCGAGGAAAAGAAACACAACTTCAAGTCCAGCCCAGACTCAGGACTATTCAAGAATATGCTGGGTGACTTGTCAAAGCCCAGTCTCAAAACAAAACAGCAAAGATCAGGAGTTCAAAGTCATCCTCAGTGACATAGCAAATTCAAGACTAGCCTGAGCTATTTGCCTGAAAAAAAAAACCCTAACAAACAAAATCAAAATCAAAAGTACTAAGTAGCAGAGCATTGCCTAGCATGCATGAGGCTCAAATTTCCAGGACTTGAAAAACAGAAGTAAGAATAATAATCTAGCAGGACATGGTGGCCCATGCCTTTAACCCCAGCACTTGGTAAAGGCATGAGAATCTGAGTTTGAGGCCAGCCTGATCTACAGAATGAATTCAAAGCTAGCCAGAGGTACATAGTGAGGCCTTGTCTCAAAAAAATTTTTATAGAGTCAGCAAAAATATTAAAGTAATGACTTATGGGAATTCATTCCTTAATAAAAGATATCAGGTTGGGCAGTGGTGGCGCACACCTTTAATCCCAGCACTTGGGAGGCAGAGGCAAGCAGATCTCTGTGCATTCAAGCCTAGCCTGGTCTACAGAAAAAGTTCTAGAACTGGCTCCATAGCTACTGGGAAATCTTGCTCGAAAAACCAAAAAATAAAAATATAGAAAATAAAATAAAAGTTATTAGAGTGAAGACCTATGGGAATTCATTCCTTAATAAAAGTAATGGAAAAAGAAAGTTCAAAATCAACTTTCCAAACTGAAAGTCAATCATGACATGCAACAGATTTAGGAATACTTATTTAAGAAGGATAACTGAGGCGCTGGAGAGACGGATGAGAAGTTAAGAGCACTGGATGCTCCTCCAGGGAAACCAGGTTCATTTCTCAGCATCCACATGGTGGCTCAGAACCATCTGTAACTCCAGTTTCAGAAGATTTGATGCCCTCTTCTGTCTTCCTGGGGCACCAGGCATGCATGTAGTGCGTAGGTATACATATAGGCAAGATACTCATTCTCATAAAATATATAAATAAATAATTTTAAATAGATATCTGAATCCCAGGTGTTGGTAAAGACCTTTGTGGCTTTTTGTTTGTTTTTTGACAGTAGGATTACAAACTCAAAATCAGCCTGAGCTACACAGCAAACCACTATCTCAAAAACAACAACAACCAAAAGACCGAGGCCAGCGAGATGGCTCTGTGTGCAAAAGTGTGTGATGTTCAGCCTGGTACTGTGAGTTTGAGCCCTGGGACCTACACGATGGAAGAAGGGAACTGACTCCGGCAAGGAAAGCCAGTGCCTGCCTGGTTTATGATAACTTACACAAGCTAGAGTCATCTGAGAGGAGGGACCCTCAGCTGAGGAAATGCCTCCAGAAGATTGGGCTATGGGCAAGCCTGTAGAACATTTTCTTATTAGTGACTGATGGGGAAGGGCCCATTGATGGAGCCATCCCTGCCTGGTGGTCTGGGTTCTATAAGAAAGCAGATTGAGGGGCTGGAGAGATGGCTCAGAGGGTAAGAGCACTGGCTGCTCTTCCAGAGGTCCCGAGGTCAATTCCCAGCAACCACATGGTAGCTCGCAACCATCTGTAATGAGACCTGGTGTCTTCCTTGCCAGCAGTACATTGTATGCTTAATAAATGAATAAATATTTTTTTTAAAAAAAAGAAAACAGAACATATAGGCATCCTCCTGAATATTAACCTTCATCAGGCGATGAAAGGAGACAGAGACCCACATTGGAGCACTGGACAGGAATCTCAAGGTCCAAATCAGGAGCAGAAGGAGGGGGAGCATGAGCAAGGAACTCAGGACCGCGAGGGGTGCACCCACACATGGAGACAATGGGGATGATCCTTCGGGAATTCACCAAGACCAGATAGCCTGGGACTGAAAAAGCATGGGATAAAACCGGACTTACATAGCGGACAATGAGGACTACTGAGAACTTAAGAACAATGGCAATGGGTTTTTGATCCTACTGCACATACTGGCTTTGGGGGAG
>NC_022015.1:19542662-19543779 GCF_000317375.1 Microtus ochrogaster
CAGGCTGGCCTCGAACTCACAGAGATCCACCTGCCTCTGCCTCCCGAGTGCTGGGATTACAGGCGTGCGCCACCACCGCCCGGCTTGAGCAAGCCATGAAGAGCAAACCAGTAAACAGCTCTCCTCCATGGCCTCTGCGTCAGCTCCTGCTTCCAGGTCCCTCCCAGTCTGAGTCCCTGCCTCGGCTTCCTTCAGTGGACTGTGTGATATGTGAGCTAAATAAACCCTTTCCTCCCCAAGTTGTTTAGAGTGATGGTGTTTATCACAGCAGTAAAACCCTAACTAAGACATTGTCCTCTGACTTCCACATGTATTAGCTGGTGCATGCACACACACACACACACACACACACACACACACACACACACACCCCAAAACACACACCCCCACTCAGTTACTTACTTAACAAATAAATGTAATAAGAATAAGCACAAACTTAAAAGAAAGAAAGAAAGAAGAAGAAGAAGAAGAAGAAGAAGAAGAAGAAGAAGAAGAAGAAGAAGAAGAAGAAGAGAAGAAGAGAATCCATTTAAATGTCCTAATCCAATTCCCAATGAAACTCAGTACACCTGTCAGGCACTTGGGGACCTGCTTCAGAGTCACATTCCGAGGCAATTGTCCTTACTGGAGGTGCACTATAGTCCTCTGGAAGACATCCCTTATAAGCTGTCCATAGATGACCTTGCTTGGTGGTCCCAAAGGATCTGAAGCCTCTTCTGGCTTCCTCGGGCACCTCATACATGTGGTGCACATACATACAGGCAGGCAAAATACTCACATACAAAAATAAGTAAATAAATAAAAATAAACGAACAGACCTTAGAAAGGTCACAAACCCAATAAGGAAGCAAACAACAAAGACAAGCTCTGTGGACTCAGAAGATGGCTCAGCAGGTAAGAGCACTGGCTGCTCTTGCAGAGGACCCAGGTTCGATTCCCAGCACCCACACGATGGTTACAGTGATCTGTAACTCCAGTTTCAGGGGATTCAGCGCCCTCTTCTGACCTCCAGAGGCATGATGATCACACGTGCGGGCTCTAAAGGCAACGGCCTCAATGCCTGGCCCTGTTATTAGGTTTTTGGTTTTGGGGAGGGGGGTTGTTGTTGCTGTTTTTT
>NC_022015.1:19544040-19545602 GCF_000317375.1 Microtus ochrogaster
CCTGCCTCTGCCTCCCGAGTGCTGGGATTAAAGGCGTGCGCCACCATCGCCCAGCTTGTTGTTGCTGTTTTTGAGACAGGGTTTCTCTGTGTAACAGCCCTGGCTGTCCTGGAACTTACTATGTAGACCAGGCTGGCCTCGAACATGTAGAGACCCACGCCTCTGCCTCCCGAGTGCTGGGGTTAATGGCGTGCACCACCACACCCCACAGTTAGTTTTAACTGTCAGTTTGACACAGCCTGGAATCCCCTGGGAAGGGAGCTTTAATAAGGGATCATCTAAGTAAAGTCGGCATGTAGGCATGTCTGTGAGGGATCGCCTTGATTGTAAACTGAGACAGGAAGACACACTTTGCATGTGGGTGGCACCATGCCCAGGGCTGGCCCCTGGGCTGTATAGGAATGATCAATGGTGCTGAGCATGAAGTTGGCTTGTTCTTGACGGTGGGTGTCATGGAACCAACTGCTTCAAGCCCTTGCCGCTGCCACTTCCCTGAAGTAACAAATGGTAACCTGAAACTGTAAGCCTTAAAATAGACCCCTTCCACTTTTCTGTTGCTTACTGTCAGGGTATGTATCCTAGCAACCGAAGTAGAAATAGAAACTCTACCTGGTTCAGGGCTCTGCCATCTCTCTTTCCATCTCAAGCACTACCAAAAAAAAAAAAGTAAATATGTTAAGGAACTCAATGAAACTATTGCTTAAATAAGTAAAAAGGGCTGGAGAGAGGTGGCTCAGTGGTTAAGAGCACGGGCTGCTCATGCAGAGGACTGAGATTTGGCTCCCAGAAACTACTTGGAGGCTGACAACTGTCTGTAGCTCTAATTCCAGAGAGTCGGATGCCTCTTCTGGACTCCATGTGCTGCCTGTACATGGCGCACAAACATACATCCAGACAAAACACCATACACATAAAAAATAAATAAATCTGCTGGGCATTATGGCTTCGATCTCAGCACTCTGGAGGAAGCAGCAGACAGATTGCTGAGTTCCAGGCCAGCCTGATCTTTACAGCAAGTTCCAGCCTACCTGGTCTACATAGTGAGACCCTGTCTCAAAGCAAAACAAGCAAACAAAAAAAGCCTGAGTACTTCCCAACTTTAACAAAAAAATTTAACCTATACATCCAAGAAACTCCGTGATCTCCAAGCGGGAAAAATATGAAGAAATCCATATTCAGACATGTCCCAGTGAACACACCAAAGGACGAGGACAAGAGGAAAACTTCTTAGGACGTACAAGGAAAGTACGCTGACTTCTCGTGAGCAACACAAGAGGCCAGATGGCAGGAGGGGACACATTCCAAGTACAGCCAAGAAAACAGCGAGCCAGGCAGAGTGGCTGGCATCTGTGATCTCAATACCTGGAAGGCTGAGACAGGAGGACTGCCATGAGTGTGATGCCAGCCTGGACTATACAGTGAGTCTCAGGCCAGCCCGGGCTATGTAGCAAGATCTTGTCTCAAATATATTTATTTTTATTTTTTTTGGTTTTTCGAGACAGGGTTTCTCTGTGGCTTTGGAGCCTGTCCTGGAACTAGCTCTTGTAGACCAGGCTGGTCTC
>NC_022015.1:19546188-19552602 GCF_000317375.1 Microtus ochrogaster
ACACACACACACACACACACACACACACACACACACACACACACACACACGGGCCAGTGAGATGGCTCAGGAAGCCTGATATGAACTTGTTGATCCCCAGAGTCCTAAGATAGAAAGAATTGACTCCTTAAATCTGTTCTCTGATGTCCACATATGCTTAGTGGCTTGTGTACATGTATGCACACACTCCACTCACACAATAAAAATATAAACCAATCAATTTTTTTTTCAGTCTAAAGCTGCATATTGGTCTCAGGAAAAATATATACTATTAAGGAAAATATACAGTATTGATGCACTAACATTGAACTCATTATAGGCACATCTCATGTCTGAGTGCAGCTTAGAAAACTCATGGGGTTTTCTCCATGACACACAGCTAAGCCGCTGTGAGCTGAGGCATGCCAGGCAACTCTTTGTCACTACAGCTGGGAGGGTTTTTTGGTTTTTTTTTTTTTGTTTGTTTGTTTTTCTAGATGGGGTTTCCCTACGTAACACTACTACTGGCTGTCCTGGAACTCACTCTGTAGACCAGGCTGGCCTTGAACCGGCTAGGAGCTGGTTTTAAGCAATGTTAGCACCAATGAAGAGCACAGAATGTGGCATCTAATTAAAGTACAGGGGGCTGGGGAAATGGCTCAGGGGTTAAGAGCACTGGCTGCTGTTCCAAATGATCCAGGTTCAATCCCCAGCACCCACATGGCAGCTCTCAATTGTCTGAAACTCCAGTTCCAGGAGATCTGACACCCTCACACAGACATACATGCTGGGAAAACACCAATAACTGCTCATAAATAAAAATAAACAATTTTTTAAAAAGTCACTGATAAAATAGAAGACGACAGCCAAGGAGGTGGTGGCACCCATTAATCCCAGCATCCCAGAGGCAGAGACAGGCAGGTCTGAGTTCGAGGCCAGCCTTGTCTATCCATAGAATGAGTTCCAGGACAGTCAGGGCTACACAGAGAAGCCCTGTCTCAAGAAAACCAAACAAGGAAAAAAAAAAAAAGACTGCAAAAAACTTGGCCCATTGATTCTGATCTGTAATTCCAACAGTTGAAGCTAAGGCAAGAGGATTGTAGTCTGAGGGATAAAGAGAGACTTTGTCTTGAAAAGAGAACAAAAGCCAGGCTTGATATTGTACATCTCCAATCCCAGTGCTCGGGAGGCGGAAACGTTGGATCTCTGCCACTTTGAAGCCAGCTTGTTCTGCATAGAGAGCTCCAGACCAGCCAGGGCTTCATAGTGAGACCTGTCTCAAAACAAAACAAGAAGGAGGAAGAGGAGAAGACGATGACAATGACGATAACGAAGAAGTAGAAGGAGAAGGAGAAACAAGAAACAAAGGAAACGCAAAACCTGGGTCTGGAAGCTGACAGAGAAATCTGAACCCGCAAGAGAAGCAGCAAAGAGAGACACTATAAACTTTATAGGGTTTTTTTTTTCCCTGCCATTGAAATACTGAGCACACCTGTTCATTTCTGTATTTCAGGTACTCGGGAAGCTGAAGAGAAGGGTCACTGCTAGTCTAGGGATAAAGGCTAGACTCTGATTCAGAACAACAACAACCCAAGATGTCAGCTCCTCCTCGGCAATGTGTAAGGGTTCAGTCACTGTATCTAAACACAGGGCAGCAGCGTCTGTGAGGCTTGATCCGACAGAACAGAGAGAAAGGAGATGATTCATTTAACAGAGCAGCGAGACACTTCAGCGCTGCAGGTGATCAAAGACTTGGACACTGTGCACCAAACCGACCTCAAAGGCACCACCAGCAGGAGGCCCCCTCAGTGACAGCAGATGGGCACGGTACCAGAGATGTCCTCCAGGACAGACCGTACGCCAGGCCACAGAGCTAGCCTCCACAAGTGTCTAAGGACCGAAGTCACACAAAGAATACTCTTCAATCACAAGAGCTAAAATCTGAGAGTAACAAAAGAAATGTAGGGAATTCAGAAATGCGTGGAAATTAAGCAACCCTACTAAAGAACTAAAAAGTCAAAAATAAAATCACAGAGAAAGTAGAAAGCTCTTCAAGATGAAGGAAGATGAATATACAATCTCCCAAAGCCTATAGGTTATAGAGTCAAGTGGACAGCACACAGCTGCCCTTTGGACGGCAGAGCCAGCAGTTTCGCAATTGGATGCCAGCCAGGGGCCACATCACAAAAATGACATGAATTTCACACAGCTATTGTGAAGTAAGAGGGGACATTATTTCCCTCTCCAATTTCGCCTGACACAGAGACCTCCCTGTGTTGTGGTTTGAGGCTTTGGGATGTTTGAGTATAGGAGAGATGAGGAAGTGTGGCCTTGTTGGAAAAGGTATGTCACCAGGCCCATCACTCTCTACCTGCAGATCGGGATATAGCTCTCAGCTACTTCTCCACCACGACTGCATACGGGCCTGCCTGCTGTCTTTTTCCTCGCAAGGATGCTAATGGAGCGATCTTCTGAAACTGTAGGCAAGCCCCCAGTTAAATGCTTTCCTTTTATAAGGCTTGCATTGGCCATGGTGTCTCTCCACAATAATAAAACAGTGGTTAAGGTACTCAGTAAAAGTATGATTGTGTGTGTGTGTGTGTGTGTGTGTGTGTGTGTGTGTGCGTGCTCGTGTGTGCTTGCATGTACACATACATGTGCTTTCTTGAGAAAGAATCTTGGGGTTTGTTTTTTTTTTTTTGTTTTTGTTTTTCAGTTTTTTTCAAGACAGGGTTTCTCTGTGTAGCCCTAGCTTTCCTGGAACTCACTCTGCAGACCAAGCTGGCCTTGAACTCACAAAGATCCCTCTGCCTCTGCCTCTGCCTCCAGTGTTGGGATTAAAGGCGTGGGCCACCACTGCCCAGTTCAGAATTTTGTTTTATACTCAGGTTGGCCTTGAATTTACTGAGTAGCCAAGGCTAGCCCTAGGTACTCCATCCTCTTGCCCCAAGCCCCCGAGGACCAGGCATGGATGTGCACCGCCATGCTTGGGAAGCAGTGCGTACTGAAACGGTAGCTATTGCTTCCACACTAGACAGGAAGTGAATTTGAAGATGCAGACAGAGGAGAGATTTTGCAAGAGGTTCAGGAGCTGAAGGTCACCGTCAGTTACATAAAAAGTTCAAGATCTTTTCTCAGAAACATCCTCAAAGGACAAGGGGACCTTGCAGCCTCCACATACACAATCACAGTGCATTGCCCCACAACGAGCCTATAATGACAGACCATGATGAGCTTCCTGGGAGAAAACATCACAAGCCAGGCACGCAAGGCGCTGGGGTTGGGGCTTGGGAACAAGCATTGGTGGAAGTGAATAAAATATCAGCCAGTAAAAGGGAAGGATACCCTGCTATACTCCAACATCTGAAACTGGGGTCTTAGCTGGGTGTGAGAGCACATGCCCACGATCCCAGAATTTAGGAGGTGGAGGCAGGTGGATCGTTCTTGGCTACATGGGAGTTTGAGGCCAGCCTGGGCTATTTAAGACCTTTTCTCAGAAAACCAAAAACCCTCAGTAGAGCAAGTCATTTTCTTTGGCAGTATAGTCACTGGTGGATAAAACACCGCTCCCCCACGCTCCTGCAACTTTAATTAAACTCAGCGGGTAGCAAGGCACGTAATCCACAGGCATGAAAACAGAAGGGGAGCTGGGAAAAGGAGGCATTCAGTGGGGGTTAACTGGTGAAAATGTTTAAAACACTCTACATACACACACTGAACTGTCAGAGAATAACAAATCCAAACACATAACTAAACCTTACAAAAATAAAGCATGGGCTGGAGAGATGACTCAGCTGTTAAGAGCATTGGCTGCTCTTTCAGAGGATCCAGGTTCAATTCCCAGCACCCCCACAGGAGCTGACAGCTGTCTGTAACTTCAAAATCTGGCACCCTCACACAGACATGCAGGCAGGCAAAAATACCAACGCAAATAAAATAAAATTAATTAATTAAAAATAATTTTAATTAATTAAATTAAGTTTAATTAATTAAAGAAAGAGGACTGGCTGCTCTTCCAGAAGATCCAGGTTCAATTCTCAGCACCTACATGGCAGCTCACAACCATCTGTAACACCAGCTCCAGGAGGTCCAAACCTTCACACAGACACACATGCAGGCAAAACACCTGTATACACATAAGAATAAATGATTATTTATAATAATAAAGCAAACCAGTTTTGTTTTTTGTTTTTTTTTTTTTTTTTTGGTTTTTCGAGACAGGGTTTCTCTGTGGTTTTGGAACCTGTCCTGGAACTAGCTCTTGTAGACCAGGCTGGTCTCGAACTCACAGAAATCCGCCTGCCTCTGCCTCCCGAGTGCTGGGATTAAAGGCGTGCGCCACCACCGCCCGGCCAAACCAGCATTTTTTTTTTTATTCTTTCTTTCAGTTTTGGGAACTAAACTTAGGCTTCACATATACTAGGTAAGTTCTCTACCACTGAGCTATATCCCCAGTCCTGTTCAGTGTGTGTGTGTGTGTGTGTGTGTGTGTGTGTGTGTGTGTACATGCACAGATGTATGCATGCCATGCCCCTGCACATTCGTGGAGCCGGAGGACAACTTTCAGGAATCTGTTCTCTCTCCACCATGGTTTCCAAGCTCATCTGAGTGGCAAGCATTCTTTATACAGAGCCCTATCTTATCTCCCATGCTGCATCTTTACAACCAGACAGTCGAGGTTCCTAAGCAACAACTATTTATAAGGTGCAACACAGTGCTTGTTATCAGGCTGGAGAGAGGCTCAGTGGTTAAGAACACAAACTGCTCTGGCAAAAGACCCGAGTTTGATTCCCAGGGTGGGGCACACTTGCCTGTCACTCTAGCTCCAGGTCAAGCCAATCTGGCCTCCATGGTACTGCACATCCCCACACAAAGACACGTATATACACAATTAAAAATAAAATAAGAGGACCTGACTTTGACTCCCAGCACCCACGTCAGGAGGCTCACAACTTCCTGGGACTCCAGCTTCAGGGGATCCAATGCCCTCTGCTGGCTCCCTTGGGCATCTGTAAGCACACATGCGCAATATACATAGATGCATAAATAATATTAGAAAATAAAAACAAACAGTGGTGGTGCTGGCAAGACTGCTCAATGACTGAGCGCTTGTTGCTCTTTCAGGGGACCCGGGCTTCGTTCCCAGCACCGCCTAGCTGCTCACAACTACCCCAGTTACTGGACTTCCAGTGCCTTCTTCTGACCTGGGGCACCAGGCATACACACGGAGCACCTGCATACATAGAGACAGAACACTGTCTTAGGTACTTCACTATGGCTGTCCTAGAACTCGACGACCAAGGCAGCTTAGACAAGCAAACCCTTGATTTGCGGCTGATGTTTTAGAGGGTTAGAGTTCATGGCCATAATGTCAGGGAGCATGGCGGCAGGCAGGCAGGCAGGGCTCTGGAGCAGTAGCTGAGAGCTCTCTACCTGAGACACAGCTAGGAGGGAGGGAGGGAAGGAGAGAGGGAAAGAGAGAGAGAGACTCAGCGCAATGAGGCCTTTGAAACCTCAAAGGCCACCCCCAATAATATATCTCCTTCAACATGGACACACCTCATAATCCTCTCAAACAGTGCTACCAACTGGGGGACCAGTTATTAAAATATGTGCGTCTATGGGTACCACTCCCTTTCAGATCGCCACTCCTTTTCGGCGCTTCACGAGCCGCTAGAGAACTTGATTCCCAAAGTCCTTTCGTTCTCTGTAGTTCAGAGCTTGATTTCCCCAGAGACAAGGCGTGTTCTCCCCTTCATTCGGCTGAGGGGAGGACGGTTGTAAATGCTGTCACAGGACAGTGACTGTGAGAACAGGTGTTCAATCTCCCTGAGCTTTCTTTGTTTTGAGACAGGGTCTATGTAGTTCTGACTGCCCTGGAACTTGCTCTGTAGGCCACGCTGTCCTGGAACTCACAGAGATCCTCCTGCCTCTGCCGGGATTAAAGGCATCTGTCTGGTTTACTTCAGTTAAATATTGATCTGTAAAGTAGTCTGAGAAATCCCCAAAACCCTGTCTCGAAAAAAGCCAAAAAAAAAAAGAAAAGAAATCCCCAAATCCCAGACCAATCCTTAAAGGAAATTCCAACCTCAGCCACTAGGGGGAGGGCGCAGTCGCACTCCATTACCCAGAGCCCAGAGGGTGGTGATACGCCCCGCCCATCCCTCCAACCTTTCCCAGGCTAGGGGAACCGACTCTGCTCAGGAAACCGACCCTAAGCAGAACCCCGCTGAGCTTTGAGTCACTGTATTCTCCTGCAGTGGGAATGTGATCTGGCAAAAGTCCCTCCAGGGCTCACGCTGTTTCCAAGGAGCCTTCATCAACTGGGCATGCCTCTTTAGGATTATCCTGGACCTTTCTTGGATCCTTTCTCCCTCTGCAGCTGTCAGACAAGCCAAGCTCTTCCTGTAACCCTTTTTTTTTTTTTTTTTTTTT
>NC_022015.1:19552702-19554777 GCF_000317375.1 Microtus ochrogaster
TAGACCAGGCTGGTCTCGAACTCACAGAGATCCGCCTGCTTCTGCCTCCCAAGTGCTGGGATTAAAGGCGTGCGCCACCACCGCCCGGCTCTTCCTGTAACCCTTAAGAACAAATTTGGGAGAGGAGGGGTCGAGATAGTATTTCTCTGTTTAGCCCTGGCTGCCCTGGAACTGTTGCTTTCCAGACCAAACTGGCCTCGAACTAAGAGATCCACCTGCCTCTGCCTCCCAAGTGCAGGGATTAAACGAGTGTAACACCACTGCCCAGCACAAAAAAGAAATAAAAATAAAAAATTTAAAACGTTTTTGTAAGAGGCCTAGTCTCAGAGGGTTCTTGACCCATGCTGTCCTGTGTGAATCGGGGGCAGTGACTCCGTGACTATGGTCTTCTGTGTCTGGGAAGTTCACGTTAGAGTTCACGCAGCACACTGACTACGGAACACTTGAGAGATACTGCGTTCTTTGAGATAGTGCCTCACGCAATAGCTCAAGCTCAAACTCTCCACCTTCCTACTACTGTAGCCTCCAGAGTCACCACGCTCAGCCATTCTCTCTTTAGCTGAACCCAGTGAAGGCGAGGGTGAGATCCTCCAGGGCAGAGAACAGATGCAGAGTGTGAAGGAGCAGGAACCAGTCCCAAAGCATCCCTGAAGCTGTGAGCCTGGGACCACTTCCCAGGTAAAACACATGAACCGCACACATGGGAGGAGAAACCTTGGCACTAGGATGACTTCTGAGGGATGTGTGCTGCATTCTAGTTAGGGTTACTACTACCACGATGAAACACCATAACCAAAAGCAAGCAGGGGAGGAAAGGGTTTGTTTGGCTTTACATTTCCACATTGTAGTCCATCACTGAAGGAAGTCAGGACAGGAACTCAAAACAGGGCAGGAACGTGGAGGTAGCAGCTGATAAAGAGGCCCTGGAAGGGTGTCGCATAGTAACTTGTTCCTCATGGCTTGTTCAACTTGCTTTCTTACAGAACCCAGGACTACCACCCAGCGATGGTATCACCCACAAAGGGCTGGGCCCTCCCCCTTTAATCACTGATTAAGAAAATGCCCTGGAAAAAAAAATCCAAGTGTTAGTGATGGTGCAGATCTTTGATCCCAGCACTCAGGAGGCAGAAGTAGGCGGATCTCTGTGAGTTTGAGGCCAGTCTGGTCTACAGTGCAAGCTCCAGGACAGCTAGGGCTGTTACACAGAGAACCCCTATCTCAAAATACCAAAAGAAAGAAGAAGAGGAGAAAGAGGAGGAGGAAGAGGAGGAAAGAAGAAAGAAAAGAAAGAAAGAAAGAAAGAAAGAAAGAAGGAAGGAAGGAAGGAAGGAAGGAAGAAAGAAAGAAAGAAAGAAAGAAAGAAAGAGCCCTCCAGCAGATCTTATTCTCAATGGGGTCCCTCCTCTCAGATGACTCTAGCTTGTGTCACGATGACATAAACTACCCAGGACACTGTATTATTAAAGACTGAAGAGGGGAAAGAAAGAAATAAGAGTCAAGTCTTAAACTCTGCCAGGCCTTGTTGGGAGGAGGGGAGTGTGGTGGGGGCTGTGACACTTCATTGTCAACTTCATGACAGGTTGAGAGGTGAGGACCAGAGTACAGGCTGGAGGAAGGGCCACAGAGTTGTGGAGTCAAAAGGTCAATTGATTTCTCAGGGGCCAGGATGGATCCAAATCCTGTGGGTGCTGCTGGTTACTGAGGTGCCTGGTTCTGGGTACTGTAACTTTCCTGATCCAATGACCCCACCACCACCCTAGACTTGCTAAGCATACAGATCCCACCAGACCCCCTCCCCAGGTCCAAACACAGAATTCTGGACTTAGCAGGGTGTGATGTTACATGCAGGAGTCCTCTAAGGTCAGAAGAGGGTGTTGGATCCCTGGGACTAGAGAGTTATGAGCCACCGTACTGCTGGAAGCTGAACCTGGTTCCTCTGCAGAAGCAATAAGTGGCCGGGCGGTGGTGGCGCACGCCTTTAATCCCAGCACTTGGGAGGCAAAGGCAGGCGGATCTCTGTGAGTTCGAGACCAGCCTGGTCTACAGAGCTAGTTCCAGGACAGGCTCCAAAACCA
>NC_022015.1:19554977-19556557 GCF_000317375.1 Microtus ochrogaster
AAAAAAAAAAAAAAAAGAAGAAGAAGCAATAAGTGCTTTTAGTCCCTGGACCTTCTCTCGAGATTTTCAAATCCAACTTAAAGATTACATTTTCGTCCTGGAGAGATAGGTGAGCGGTGAAATACATGCTACTCTTCCAGAGAAGCCCAGTTTGATTCCCAGCACATTGGTCAGGAGGCTTACAACTGCCTGTAACTCCAGCATCAGGATCTGACTCCTCGAGCCTCTGTGGATACCCACACTCACACGCACACACCCACACATCTCACCAGCCCAAACCCAGGGTCTTGGTTCTGCTGTTTTTTGCATGTGTGGTGTGTGTGTGTGTGAGAGAGAGACACAGACAGAGAGCAGCTAATAGTACATTTTAATTGATTTAATCATCTTTATTCACAACATTGGCCCTTTCCTTACTCCTTACTTACAGGCTGGGTTTGCCTGTCTTCTGGGCAATCAGGCAGAAGACACATATGGCACCAGGGCCTCAGAACACACCTGGCCCCGGCTGCAGGCCTGCCCCTGCACACCGGAGTCTGGACTGAGTCCGCAGGGTTCTAGTATGCCTCCACCTACCCCCTTCCAGATTGCTTCTTCATTAGGAAATGTAAGAAGATATGCTCTCCCAATACCATTGGGGGAGGTGCACGACAAAGCTTTCTACCAAGCTTGACACCTGAGTTGGATACCTGGACTCACATGGTGGAAGGAATCAGGTGTCTTCTGATGACCACATGGGCTCTGTGGCATGCTCATGCCCCAGAACGCAAAATAAACAAATGAATAAGAAAATATCACCAGGCCAGGCAGTGGTGGCGCACGCTTTTAATCCCAGCACTTGGGAGGCAGAGGCAGGCGGATCTCTGTGAGTTCGAGGCCAGCTTAGTCTACAAGAGCTAGTGCCAGGACAGGCTCCAAAGCTACAACCAGGCCAGGCAGTGGTGGCGCACGCTTTTAATCCCAGCACTTGGGAGGCAGAGGCAGGCGGATCTCTGTGAGTTCGAGGCCAGCCTGGTCTACAGAGTGAGTTCCAGAACAACCAAGGCTACACATAGAAACCCTGTCTCAAAAAACCAACCAAAGAAAAGGTACAGAAGCTGGGCATGGTGACACATGTCTTTAATCCCAGTGCTCTGAAGGTAGATCTCCACATGTTCTGCATGTCGTGGCCAACCTGGTCTACATAGTGAGCTCCGGGACAGCCTGGGCTATGCATAGAGACCCTGCTTTAAAAAAAAGAAAAAGAAAAAAGAATAGGAAGATGGAGATATGACGGTTCAAACCCGGCACTAGGGCGGTAAAGGCAGGAGGACTAGTTCAAGGCCAACTTCCAGCAGGTAGCCAGGATTACCTCTGTCTCTATAAAAGAAGGTAAGAGGCAGGTCTCCAAATGTAACGGAAACAAGGTGCGTTCCCTTAGCATCCCTGAGAGCCACTGGCCTCTCGGCCTGCACAACTCTCCAGGCAGACCAGGGTACCCCAGTGGCCAAGGCAAAGAAGGCCCAGGGTACCTAGAGGCGGGAAAGCCGGGAGCGCGCCTAGAAAACCACGTGACTCCTCGGGCCCGCGCAGGCTCGCCGGGC
>NC_022015.1:19556844-19577129 GCF_000317375.1 Microtus ochrogaster
CCGGGGGTCCCGGGGGAGGTGGAGGTGGTGAAGGGACAGCCATTCGACGTGGGCCCACGCTACACGCAGCTGCAGTACATCGGCGAGGGCGCGTACGGCATGGTCAGGTGAGGGGGCGTCCCGGGGAGGGGGCTTCAGAGTGGGGTGGACAGCAGGTGCGTGCCCGGGACGTGGGGGTCTGGGGAGTGTCGCAGGGAGGGATCATGCAGCGACTTCTGGGGGTTCGGGCGCTACTTTCTCCGGGGAGGGGGTTTGGAGCTTTGAAGCCACCTTGAATTGTTAAGGGAGGGGCAGCTGGGGGACCCTAGAGAAACAGGGTGGCGCTAAGAGGATGAGTGTTCTTGCTGAAGGGGGAGTGAAGGACCCTTCAGCAGGTAGTGGGAGCCTTGGTTCCCCCTGGTGAGGCGGTGTCAGAGAGTTTCAGAAAGAAGAGCAAAGCTCAGGGTGGGGCAAACCTTTGCACCCCTGCCCCTGACAAGGGCAGGCGCCCACAAAAGGATGAGGGTTCCGGAGGGGTGGGGGTCTGCCTTATTTTGTGGGATACGGGGTTTGTGAGTTCTCACTGCCCCACTGTGTGCTCTGGGCCTTTGTTCATGTGGGAACAGCCCTGCGACCCAGGTACCTCACAGAGACCTACCCCTTTATCTCTTTTCTCCTGTCCCATTAATGAATCTTCTAGCCTATATTGGCTTCATCTACATCCTCCGCTCGGACTCCCGTCCCCTCGCCCTGTCTTGGATTGAGAGAGCCCTGTTTGGGAAAGGGGAGGAGGGTGAGGGCAGCTAGAATGGAAGAGGGTCCAGGAGAAAGGAAGTCAGTGAGTAGCCACTCTTCCTCTGTTTGTGAAGTCACTGAAAGGCTGCCTGGCTGGTCCCCAGCTTTTCCCCTGGAGATTCCAGGCCTTCACAGCAGGAAGGAGCCAGCATTGTTTACAACTTGGCCAGAGCCCTCTCCTGCTCTCTCCCTGGCCCTGCCAAGGCCTGGGTGGGGCCGCCAGGCCTGGATTCCCCCTTTGCAAGGCCACATCTCTCTGGCCCTTTCAGCTCTGCTTATGACCACGTGCGCAAGACTCGAGTGGCCATCAAGAAGATCAGCCCCTTCGAGCACCAGACCTACTGCCAGCGTACACTGAGGGAGATCCAGATCTTGCTGCGATTCCGCCATGAGAATGTCATAGGCATCCGAGACATCCTCAGAGCACCCACCCTGGAAGCTATGAGGGATGTGTATCCTCCACCTTGGTCACAGCCCCGAAGCTAGACCGGGGGACTTGGGTTCGCTTCTTTTGTGACACCCAGCAAAAATAACTTTAGCAGAGAGCTCACAGCACATAAGCACACACTGGCAGGCCTTCAGTGGATCCTGGTGTGTAGCAGCCAAGTGAGGTGGCCTTGGACAAGTCGGTTTTGCTCTGTGTCCCAGTATGGTATTGTGTGGGGGAAGTGCTGGGCAAAATGATCTCTATGGGCGCTTTGTCTACTGACATCTGCAGTTCTGTGACATGACCCAGTCTCTGCCCACAGCCCATTCTTGCTTAACAGACTCATGATTCTTTCTTTGGAGATCTCAGCCTGGAAGGCAGGCGGGGAAGAACGCTGGTATTGGGCATGCGTAAGGTTTTGATGGTCCTAATTCAACCTTCTAACGTCCCTGAGAGATGAGCTGTACCACTTCCATTTCAAAGATGAGGAAACTGAGGCCCCTCATGGGACGTTTGGCAGTGCCTTCTGAGGGACATGGTGTGGGGGGGAGCATGTAGAGTCTTTGAGACCACCGTGTATTGTTAAGGAGGAACATCTGGGGGGGCTCTAGGGTCACAGGGTGGAGCCAAGTCTTTGCACCCCTGTTCCTGGCTTCGCTAAGGGCACAAGGAAGGATAAGGGGGCTGGAGGGTCTGTCTGGATTGGAAAGCCGAAAATCGGCTGTTTCTGTTTCTCGCTTTCTCTCTTCCCAGTTGGCTTTCTTGGAGCCTTCCTACTTTTCTGAGAGCCCCACCCTAATTACCTGTGGACTTGCACCTTGCCCAGGGAATGCAGTCCAGCCTTTGTTGCCCTTGCCTAGTTCAAATATCCAGTTCACTGTCCGTATCTACTTCCTGCTTGGCTGCCATGCTAGCAGTCCGTAACACCCGTGGCCTCTTCCCTACCCACCCCTCCCAGTCCCAGGACTCATTGGACAGCATCTGTATCTCTCGTCACGTGAAATCCCCATACTCTGGCTTGAGGTGTGATCTTAAGCGGGTCACTGCAACTCTAGACTCCCACACTCACGAAGCAGCAGGGTTGGGCCATGTGTGTGTCTGCATGTGCTGCTTCTTTCATTGAGAAAGGACCTCACTTTCTCTGGCTAGCCTGAAATACAGGATATAGTTCAGGCTAGCCTGGAACTCAGAGGTCCAGCTGCCTTGGCCTCCCAGGTACCACCAGGCCCAAGCTCACATATCCTGTGTAGGATAGTCCAGGCTTCCTTTTTGATAGAGTATCACTATGTCTCCCTGCTTGGCCTGAGGCTAACTTATTAGACCACGCTGGCCTTAAATTTCTAGGGAATAATCCTCTTGCGCCTGCCTCTCAAGTGCTGGGATTACAAGAATGAGGTTTGGTGCTCAGCCCCTGGCTGCTCCTCCAAAGTCAGGCAAGATGACATTTACTTTGTTTATTTGTTTTGCTTTGGTTTTTTGGTTTTTCAAGACAGGGTTTCTCTGTGTTTTCCCTGGATATTCTGGAACTCACTCTGTAGTCCAGGCTGGCCTCAAACTCACAAGAGGTCCGCCTGCCTCTGCCTTCCGAGTGCTGTGCACCACCACCCAGCTGTTTGTGCTGAATCTTTGTTTTATCTTCAAGTCTAAAGGGACTTTTCATTCTCCGCCTTCTGGTGTATGGTCACTCCGTAGGAGCATGGTTGGGAGTGTCTCCTCACTTTTCTGGCACAAATCATTCCCATAAGGCAGGCATTTATTTTAAAGCAAACAGTTACTGTGTGCCAGATGGCGTTCATGCATTATCTCATTTAACCCACTCAGCCGCCACATGGCTCGGCCCATAGAGTAACAGCGTTTTTTGTTTGCTGAGCATCTCCATGGGGCATCTTTTTCCTCACAGCCACGCTCTAAGGAACAGTTACTTTCCCTGCTTGTCAAATGAGGAAACTGAGGCGTGGACAGGTAGAATGGGCACATCAGACATGAGTGGGTTAATTCAGAACTGCTGTTCCTCTGAAGTTCTCCCACTACAATTCGTCAGTACCCTCATTTGCCCCATAGGGAAACTGAGGGCCCAGAATAGATGTGCCCTGCACACCCTCAGCTCCAGGCTTCGCTTTGTAAGACTCATGAGGTCAAGGGGCCCTCGCTGGAAGGAGTATGTGACCTTCTGGTCAGAACCTGTTTTCCTTAACAAAGTCTCCTGCTGCCCCCAACCTGGGGGTCTCTGGAATCCTCCTCAGCTACATTGTTCAGGACCTCATGGAGACAGACCTGTACAAGCTGCTGAAGAGCCAGCAGCTGAGCAACGACCACATCTGCTACTTCCTCTACCAGATCCTTCGGGGCCTCAAGTATATCCACTCAGCTAACGTGCTCCACCGGGATCTGAAGCCCTCCAACCTGCTTATCAACACCACCTGCGACCTTAAGGTCAGAGCTGCATGCCTGCCTCTTCTTCCCTGGGTATGGGTCACCACCAGTAGAAGCATCCTTGGTGCATGGCGAGCAAGAACAGCATAGGCAGAGCAGGGGCACTTCCTGGGCTGTGGGGTCTTAGGCACCTAACTCAGTGGCTTGGGTTTGATTCCAGATCTGTGATTTTGGCCTGGCCCGGATCGCTGACCCTGAACATGACCACACCGGCTTCCTGACGGAGTATGTGGCCACACGCTGGTACCGAGCCCCAGAGATCATGCTTAACTCCAAGGTAGGAGAGCAGCCCACTTTTACAAGAAAGTCCTGGAGCTATCTCTGGGCCTTGGCATAAGCCCTTTGGCCCTTGGGCTCTGGCAAAATGTAGAGATTGGAGATTAGAGATTCCCTAGCCTCTGTTCTCTGCCCTTTGCTTAGTGTTGGATCTAAGTTGGTTGTAGTGCTTGGCCCAAATGCCAAGAAGGCACTGATAAGGCTGACCGAGGAGTTGAGCATATTCTCCTCCCCAGGGCTACACCAAATCCATTGACATCTGGTCTGTGGGCTGCATTCTGGCTGAGATGCTCTCCAACCGGCCCATCTTCCCTGGCAAGCACTACCTGGACCAGCTCAACCACATTCTAGGTGAGATGACCCGACTGGCTCACGGGGATGGGAGTTATCAGAGATGACATTTCTGAAGGGTGAGAATTGGGGTACCACATGTGGAGCCTCCCCAGCATCTCACGGTATTTCTGTAAGGTGTTCTTTCCCATTTGAAAGATGGGAAAAACAAGGCTAAGGCCTATACCTGAGGAAGACTGCAGTCAGGATTTGAGCCCAGCACTCCCTGGTCCTCAGCTCCTTGCTTCCGTCACTGCCCCAGTGGGTTGATGAGGAGGTGGCTGCAGGTGGCTGGCCTTGGGTTCCTGTTCTTGCTTCCTGACCTGTTCCCAGAAACAGGACTTAACATCTTAGCAAAACAACTGGTTTGTCCACAGGTATCTTGGGCTCCCCATCCCAGGAGGACCTTAATTGTATCATCAACATGAAGGCCCGAAACTATCTACAGTCTCTGCCCTCAAAAACTAAGGTGGCTTGGGCCAAGCTTTTCCCCAAATCTGACTCCAAAGGTGAGTGAGACAAAGGACTGGGGGTAGGCTAGAGCCCAGCGGCAAAGCTGTATTATCCTAACGCCTGCCTCAGTAACAAAGAAAGCTGTATTATCCTAACGCCTGCCTCAGTAAATAGGCCCCTATGGGAGCTCCTTCAGCTGTTTTCACGACTGCTACTCCTGCCTTGCCTTAGCACTTGACCTGCTGGACCGGATGTTAACCTTCAACCCCAACAAGCGCATCACTGTAGAGGAAGCGCTGGCTCACCCGTACCTGGAACAGTACTATGACCCAACAGATGAGGTGGGCTGGCCACCAGGAGCTGGGAGGGGCATCAGTATCCCCAGTGCTGGCCTGTGCCTTACTGTCTTTGCCCCCTAGCCAGTGGCTGAGGAGCCCTTCACCTTTGACATGGAGCTGGATGATCTCCCCAAGGAGCGGCTGAAGGAACTGATCTTCCAAGAGACAGCCCGCTTCCAGCCAGGGGCCTCAGAGGCCACCTAACAAGAACAGACACCCCTGTCCCCCCGGGACCTGGTGAGTGGCTCACAACGCCCTTGGCTGCCTAGCCTGGGTGCCTCATCCACGTGTGTGGTAGCAACAGAAGGGCCAGGGCCTGCTAGTCATTTGCGGCCCACCTGGTCCTTTGTAAACCACTACCGAGGCCCGTCCATCTCCAGCTGTCATCAGTATCCACTGGAGACCCACAAAGGCGAGGGATCCTCCCACTCTGAGGAGTCACCCCAGGCCTTAGGACGGGGTGCACCACGATGGCTTTGAGAGGGGCTGCAGTCACAGTAGCACTTGGTGGTGGCTGCTGTTGCTGCAGAAGAAGGAGCCAAGACCCACGGGCAGATCAAAGGCACTGGTCTCAGGGGCTCAGTGGGGTCTCCCCAGCTCACTTTGCTCTTTTTCCTTCAGGTCCTGCTCCTACCTGGTCCTTCTCTGCAAATCGTTAGTAATGAACTTTGCTCAACCCGGACCCTGGCAGCCCAGGCTGGACCGAGGGTGGGCCTGGCCATCTTCTTCCACTCCACTGGGATCTCCTGCTTCAGGCAGGCTCCCCTCACCCCAACACCTGCCCCATCTCCCTGGGGCCTAAGTGGTGAGGTGGCCCCAGAGCTGATCTCCTCTGTTCTGCCTTTATCTACCCCGCTAGCCCTGGCTCTGGCAGACCATTCTGGAACGGAAGGGCCATGACTGCCCTAGGACCTGTGCTATAGAGGGGTGGAGGGCACTGAGTAGGGACCCAGGCTAAGCTCTGCCCTACTCAACTTGTTAGAACCCCACCCTGTTTTCCCCGAAGGAACATTCCTAAGTCTCAAGGGCTAGTTTCCCTGAGGAGCCAGGCCAGGCCAAACCCTCTCCCTCTCAAAGCTGCCACATGTAACGCCCTTGCTGCTTCTGTGTGTGGGTTATTGGAAGTGGAGGTGGGGCCCGTGGAGAGCCGGTGCCCCTCCCCACCTCCCCGTGCCTGTATCTAATATATAAATATAGAGATGTGTATATGGATAACCCTGCCTCCGTCTCTGTGTGCCAATGCAACCCCCAGCGTGCTGCTTTCACGACTGACCCCTGCATGCAGCTGTGGCCTCATATAGCCACAGTCTTTGGCTCAGCTGGCCAGGGGTGAGGATGGGTTATAAGGTGCTCCAGACTCCTGGAAAGGGGTCAGTTTTCTTTCAGTCACTGTGTTCCCTAACAGCTTCCTGTTTAACTGGCTGGGGTGATTTGTCGTGACTCAGGGGCACCCTACACCCCAACATTCCTGGGAAGTGGCAAAGGTAGTTACAGATCCTGGCCACAAGCACTCATGGAAAACAGGAAGTTCTAAAAATGGTGAGGGGAGTTTCGCTCACCCCCCCTCCCCCCCACACAGTCAAAAACAGAGGGGGTGCTGGGATCTACAGAAGGTCTGTGGACATGAAGCCCAGGGCTGCCTGGGTTCCTGTGCCTGCCCCAGCTCTGGGGCATACTGCAGTCTGGCCGAGTGCCAGCGGCATAGCAGCAGGCTCAGCAGGTCCTGGGGCGTGGTGCTGCCCAATAGTAGAGCCAGCCCACACCGGCTCCCCGGGCAGACTCAGCAGCAGGCAGCAGCAGACAACAGAGCCTTCTGGGACTGGGGAGGCTGCACTGTGGCAGGCGCCTGCGGTGGGAGTGAGGCTATGATCCCTATCCTGTACTTGGCTCTGCCCACCCTGGGCAGCTACATCATGCTCTCCTTCTTCTTCTTGCGCCGACCTCATCTGCTGCACACAACCCGGGCTCCCACCTTCCCTATCCGCCTGGCTGCCCACCGTGGAGGTGAGCTGAGTCAGGGAGGCGGGAGGCGCTGGCAGCCACTTGGGGCGGTGTGAGCCTAAGAAGACAGGTGCCACAGTGGGCAGCACATAGCGGAGGTGCAAGGCGGGAGTGAACGAAATAAAGACAGAGGTGAGGAGAGCCACGGGGGCCTGGGAGGCACGGAGCAGGGAGGGAGCCAGTTCAGCGTGGCTGATGGGAAGAGAGCAAGTAGGAAACCATCAGGAAGAAAGGAAGGCAGGAAGGAAGGTCAGGCCAGGCCCTAGGGACCCACCCAAACTGCCTCACACAGGGTCCGGAGAGCGGCTAGAGAACACCATGGAGGCTATAGAGAAGTAAGTCCGACATGTAAGGTTGTGGGGTGAACTCTGCAAGGCAACCAAGGGTGCTATTTATCCACTTCCTAATTTGGGTGTCTTGAAGCCCCTGGAATTGTACAGGTGGGGTCATATGTCCCACCATAAATTCTGTCCCAGTATCTCCCCTCCACTACATGCCCTGGTCCTTCCCTTGTCCTCTTCCCCCACCAACCTTTGCTCTCATAGTTCCATGGCCCAGCGAGCAGATATCTTGGAACTTGACTGCCAGCTCACACGGGATGGCGTGGTGGTAGTATCACACGACAAGAACCTGTCCCGCCAGTCGGGCCTAAATAAGGATGTGGACAGCCTGGACTTCCAGGTGAGCTCTGCAGCCCCTCACACTGAGAGCTGACACTCGTGCACATGCTTCCTAATGTCAGTCTCTGCCCTCCACAGGAACTGCCCCTCTACAAGACAGAACTGGAGATTTATTTCTCACCAGGTAGGGTGTGGACAGCCAACCTCGCACTGCTTAGCCACCTCTCATATACTCTCCCTACCCCCCCCCCCCAGCTCTATCTTACTCTGACCCCAGTTTTTGTAACCCAACTCCCAGGCCATTTTGCCCATGGGTCGGATCGGCACATGATACGGTTGGAGGATATATTCCAGAAATTTCCAAGGATTCCCGCGATTGTGGAGATCAAAGAAAAAAATGAAGAGCTCATCCACAAGGTGGTACTGAAGCCAGGCAGGTGAGGGCAGGTCCAAGAGAGGCCTGACTTCCCTTACTCCCTGTGTTCCCATCCTAGGTAGCCAACCTGGCTAGGAGCTTTGACCGCAGTGAGATTACTATTTGGGCTTCAGAGAAGAACTCAATCATGAGGAAGTGCAAGGCTGCCGTGAGTCCCTCTTTCTCTGCTATGGGGCTAGAAGCCACCCAGTCCAAGGAGCCTACGCTAAAAGGGCCCAGCATGGCCCCTGGAACTAGGTTTGAGCACAGTCCCCAAGAGTAGGATTTGGAGAAGTAGGAGAGCGTGACTGTGTGCACTGGTGCCATGAGGCCAGTTCTAGGGAACCCCCAGTACTGGCTGTGCTGGTCGGCTGTTACTGTAAAACAACCTCAGGAAACACTGGCTATGCTAGTCCACTGTTACTGTAACGAACCTCAGGAAACACTGGCTGTGTTGGTCAGTGTTACTGTAACGAACCTCAGGAAACACTGGCTGTGTTGGTCAGTGTTACTGTAACAGAACCTCAGGAAACACTGGCTAGGCTGGTCGGTTGTTACTGTAACAGAACCTCAGGAAGCACTGGCTAGGCTGGTCGGTTGTTACTGTAACAGAACCTCAGGAAACATCTCATGGCTCACAGTTTCGGGGACTTTAACCCATAGTCGCTTTGGCCCAATTGCTAGAGGTAGAGAGGGCATGAGAAACAGCCACTTGCTAATGGCGGCTGAGGAGTGAAGACAGTGCCTGGTCTGGCTTCTTCCTTTTTCTCCTTTTGTTTCATCCAGACTCCTAGCCTACAGAGATGGCGCTGCCCACATTCAGGGTAGGGTTCCTCCCTCCCCTAGCTAATTCTGTGGAAACATCCTCACACACCCCACAGGTGTGTTTCACCAAACTCCAAGGTACTACTTCTTAATCAAGTTAACAGAATTAACCATTACATTGTTCAAGGTGTGACTTTGATGTCCTGCCCTGGTCCCCTTGGCCCTTGCCAACTTTGCTGGTCCCCCCTTCTCACTTCTCTCCTTGCCACCCAGAACCCCGACATGCCAATGGCCTTTACCATATTGCGATCAATCTGGATACTTCTGCTCTACTACCTGGGGCTTCTGCCTTTTGTCTCCATTCCTGAGAAGTTTTTCTTGTGCTTCCTGCCCACCATCATCAACAGGTACCAGGGGTGAGAGAGGGCTTGGAAACACCCTGCTCAGGCCACACTGCCCAGGACCTGTGGAGGAGACCCCGGATCCCCAGTTCCCTAAGAGTCCCCCAAGAGTCTTTAAATAGTGTGTGTGTGCACGTGTGTACATATGCCCACCTCATGTGTGCAGTGACCTACAGAGGCCAGAAGAGGGTGTCAAATCCCCCAGAACTGGAGTTACAGGTGGTTATGAACAGCACATGAGTGCTTAGAGCCAAACTCGGGTCCTCTGAACGAACAGCAAGTGCTCTTAACCACTGAGCCATCTCCCCAGCCCCAAGGCCCTTTAGAGAGGGCAGTGTTTTGTTTTATTGAGACAGAGTTTCACGTATATGAAGCTAGCCTGGAAGTAAGTAGCTGAGGAAGGCACTGAATTTTTAATCCTCCTGCCTCCACGTCACTAGAGCTGCAGTTATAGTCATACACCATCACAGCTGGTTCTAGTCAGGGCCAGACACTGAACCCAAGGCTTTTTGTTTTGTTTTTGTTTTATTTTTCGAGACAGGGTTTCTCTTTAGCTTTGGAGCCTGTCCTGGAACTAGCTCTGTAGACCAGGCTGGCCTCGAAGTCACAGAGATCCGCCTGCCTCTGCCTCCCGAGTGCTGGGATTAAAGGCGTGCGCCACCAACGCCCGGTGAACACAAGGCTTTGTGTGTGCTTGGGGAACAATCTACCAAGTGAGTCACATCCTGGCTTGTTTGTTTGTTTGAATTTGTTATGGGGTGTGTGTGTGCGTGCCATGGTGTGCATATGGAGGCCAGAGACAACCCTCTTTCCGCCTTTGTGTAGGTTCGGGGATTGGACTCATGAAGTTGCTAGGCTTTCATGACAAGGGCCTTTATTCACTAAGCCAGTGTTTCTCAACCTATGGGTCGAGACCCTTTTGGGGAATGAATGACCCTTTCACAGGGGTAGCCTAAAATCATCAGAAAACACGGGTATCTACATCATGATTTATAACGGCAGCAAAATTATAGTTACGAAGTAGCAATGAAACTAACTTTTTTTTTAAAGATTTATTTATTTATTATGTACACAGTGTTCAGCCTCCATGTATGCCTGCAGGTCAGAAGAGGGCACCAGACCTCATTACAGATGGTTGTGAGCCACCATGTGGTTGCTGGGAATTGAATTCAGGACCTCCGGAAGAGCATTCAGTGCTCTTAACCTCTGAGCCATCTCTCCAGCCCCCAATGAAACTAACTTTATGGTTGGGGTCACCACAACATGAGGAACTGTACTAAAGGGGCACAGCACTAGGAAACCACCACACTAAAAAATAAAGGGGTGATCTTTTTTTTTGAAACAAGGGTCTCACTATGTAGTCCAGGCTCGCCTCAAATTCTCAGTCTTCCTGCTTCAACCTCCTTAGTGCTGGGATTATGGGCCTGTACACTGTAGTTCTTGCCTGGCATTCATGAAAACTAGGGGGTCTGTGACCCCCTGACTTGCAGGCAAGTATGTTATCAGTATGCAGCTGTAGAAGAAATTCACTCACTCAATACGTTGATGGCAAATGCCTCTGGTCAATGTAGCTGTAGTAGTACATGATAACGTGGGCAGGCCAGTCTAGGAAATAAAACTGCTGTGCCTGGGTCAGGCCCTCTGGGCTTACAGCCTGGCTTTTTCCTTCTCTAAAGGTGAGTCAGTCCACTGTGCAGCAAGCAGCTTGTTAACAAAGTAATGTAAGAGGAAGTATTAGGAACTAGATACTTCCTTAGCGGGGTGGGAGGGGGCCTGCCTCGTCCTTGGCCTTTCCGACAACTTCTCCAGGATTGTCCCCAAAGCTCTGGTTCCGCTATGTGGTTCTCAAGAAAGCTAGCTAGCCACACAGCCCCTTCCAAAGCACTGCACTGGCAGTGTTTACACAGGGTTAAAGGTTTTCACAGACTGGGGGAGTATTTGAGGAAGAGGCACGACAGCCTTGTTAGTGTCAGCTATGCTGAGAGTTTCTGTGACTTACCCAGGGTCACACAGCTTGAAACATTCCAGAGCCTGACCTAGGACATGGCTCTAAAATCACCCAGGGAGGAAAATAAGCCGTGACAAGAAGCAGTGTCTCATCTGAAACAGCTGTCCACGTTTGGGCACTGTGTCAAACACCTGTAATCCCAGCACTCATGAGGCTAAGGCCAGAGGGTTGCAAGTTCCAGGCCAGCCTCAGCTATTCTTAAAACCCCACACAGACTCAACCAGGAGGACCCCCGTGACGTCCTGGAATCAAGTTGGTTCCAGGCCCATCACTGATGCACTTCTGACCCCCAGCGTGTCCCACTGTCTAAACTCAGTTCCCTGTGCTGAAGACAGGAAGAGGGACAAGCTCTTAAACCAATGACTCCAGGACACAGTAGGCTCTCACTGAGGGATGAATTATTCCTCCAGGCAGCTTCATAGTTTCTTCAGGCTAGGCCAGGGGTGCACTGGTCAAGGAGTCATTCCCACCACACCCCTGTGACGGGGGTAGGGGGGCACGGACAACACCGGGGAGCTGACCTCACCAGTTCTCTCCACAGGACTTACTTCCCATTTTCCTGTGGATGGATGAACCAGCTGTCAGCTGCAGTTACAAAATGGTGAGGCGGGCAGGGCTGCCGGGTGGAGGTGTCACACAGGGACCTGCTACTGTCCTTTGTCCCCTCTCATCGTTGCCTTTGCTATCCCCATCCTTCCCAAGGATCATCATGAGGAAGAGTCTGATTCAGTACTTGCAGGACCGAGGGGTGCAGGTGAGGACTCTGACACTACCCCAGCAAGGAGCTGGTTCCCGGTATATACCTGGTAGCACAATCTCCATCACACTGCAATCGGAGGTGGATCATTTGGGCAGGATCCCACCCTTGAGTCTCAGTTTCTTTGCCTATAAAATGCAGAGAATGAGCCAGGCAGTGGTGGTGCATGCCTTTAAATCTAGCACTTGGGAGGCAGAGGCAGGTAGAGCTCTGTGTTCAAGGCCAGCCTAGTCTACAGAGCAAGTTCCAGAACAGCGAGGAAAGAAACTTGAGAAACACAGAGAAACGCTGTCTTGAGCCCGTTTGAATGCAGAGAATGGTACCTGTAGCTCTTTTGAATGTGCACCTGGGATTAATCAGGGATTGATAACTTAGTGTCTGCTGGAAAGGCGCTGGGAAAACAGGCCCAGCCCACCCTGTTGCTCTGCCTTCATCAGTGGTCTATGGGAATAGTGAAGGCATTTTGGTTTGGGTTTGAGTGAGTTTTTTTGTTTTATTTTTTATGTGTAATAAGTATTTTGCATATATATATATATATATATATATATATATATATATATATATATATATATATATCTGGCCTAGCGTTGATGTGTCAGCTCCCTTGAAGTCATGGTCACAGATGGTCTTGAGCTGCCATGCAGATACTGGGATCAAATCCATCCCTCTGGAAGGGCAGAGTGCTTTTAACTGCTCAACTATTTCACTGGCTCCTTTTTGTTGTTGTTGTTTTGAGGCAGGGCGTCACCATATAACTCCTGCTCTGTAGACCAACCTGTCCTCTGACTCACAGAGATCTACCTGTCTCCGTCTCTTGAGTGCTGGGATTAAAGGCATGTGTCACTATGCCTGGTCATGGATTTGTTTTCATTTTTTTATTGTCTTATTTTATGTGTATGGGTGTTTTGCATGTATGTATACCTGTGTACCACATGTGTGCCTGGTACCCAAAGAAGTCAGAAGAGGACATCAGATACCCTGGAAGTGTAGTTACAAATGGTTGTGAGCCACCATGTGGGTGCTAGGAATCCAAGCAAGGTCCTCTGGAAAAGCAGCCAGTGCTCTTAATCACTGAGCCATCTCTCCAGCCCGTTTTTGTTTTTTTGTTTTTTTGTTTTTTTTTAATGTAGACCAGGCTGGCCTCAAACTCATGGCAATCGTCCTGCCCCTGCCTCCATAATGGTGGAGTTACAGGCATAAACTACTGTGCCTGACCTTGGACATTAAATCAGCAAGCCTCATTGAGATGGTTCCAGGCATCTACCAAATGTGGGGAAAAGAAATGAAGACCGACAACCCCATGCGGGATGTGATATCACAGCTAAGGACAGGAGTCAGTACTATGGGTCATGGGCAGGCGGAGGTGGGATCAGTCAGAAGAAGGACAGGGGAAGACAGCTCTTGAGGAGAAGGACATCACAGGTAGGCATATCTGAGCTAAAGCTTGGAGGAGCAAAAGTCTGGGCTCAGAAGAACTGGGTGGGTTCCCTAGGCTAAGGGCAGCAGAGGTCAGTTAGGCCCATGGCCTCACATCCAGTAGGACTGTGATCCTCAGCACCCAGGAAGGGAAGCTTTTGAAGGCTGGTGCAGGAAACCCAATCTAGATAATTCACAGAGTGAGACTCACTTGTCCTACAATATGGCGACCATATGATGGTGGGGAGAGTGTCATTAAGGTTGGTGCAGGAAACCCAATCTAGATAATTCAGAGTGAGACTCACTTGTTCACAACATGGCGACCGACCGTGTGATGGTGGGGAGAGTGTCATTAATAGCCTGAGGCCATCATGGACAGGAGTCAACCTTGGGTGACAAGAGCAGGGAGAGCCCAGGCTTGGCACCTGCCTGTCCTGGTGTCAGTGAGGCTCAAGAGAACAGCTCTTCCTTACCAGCCCTCGCTCACCGCTGACCTCCACGTGTTTAAAGATGGGACCCTCACCTGTGAAACCCATACAGCAGAGATCCGGTGAGCTCCTGAAATCAAAATCCCATGTCATCCAGGTGCCCTGGCTCACACACCTAATCCATGGGAAACTGAGGCAGGAGGATGGTGAGTTTTAGATCAGCTTGGGCTAAATAACACTCCCTGCCTCAAAAGAACAAGACACCTGACTGGAGAGATAGAAGAAAGAAAAAAAAAAGCAAACAGGAAAAAACCTATAAGACAAAACAAAGACAAACAAGGAGGGCAGTGCAATGGCTCAAGGGTTAAAGGCTTCTGCTATCAAACCTGATGACCTGGGTTTGACCCATAACTCCTACGAGCTATCCTCTGACCCACACACCTGGGATGCTGTGCACCCGCCCCCACATAAACAAACATAAGCAGATGTTTAAAAATTAAAACCCAGTGGCTGGGGGTGTGGCTCAGCGGGCAGGGCGCTTGCCTAGCAGCCACAACACCTGGGTTCAGTCTCCAGCACCAGGTAACACACGTAGTGGCTCTCGGTTGAGAGCGCTGGCTGCTCTAAGGCGCACCCAAGTTTGGCTCCCAGCACCCATAATCAGTGGTTCACAATCACTGTAACTCCAGCTCCCAGGGATCAGATGCCCTCTTCTGGCCTCTGTTGGTAACAGACATAACACCATACCTATAAAATAAATAAGTAAACCTTTTTAACAATTTAAATACAAATAAATCATAAAAAACAACAACAAAAAGCAAAACAGAAACAAAACAACAGGTATAACCTGAGCACCTGGGACACGGAAGAAGAATGACAGAAGTTCAAGGTCACCACCAGCTGCGTAGAGAGTTTGAGGCCAGCGTGGTTACAAGAGACCCTAACAGAGAGAAGAGACCTAGGAAACTGTAAAATAATTAGTGATAGGCTGTTGAGTATTCAACTTAAAAAATATATTACATTTGTATGTGTGTGTTGTGTGTACGTGGGGGGGGGGGACATCCCACAGCGTACACACAGAGGTCAGAGAGTAAGTTATGGGACTTTCCTTCCACCATGTGGATGCTGGAGATAAATCTCAGATCCTTGGGTGCCTTTACCTGCTGAGTCACTTCATTGGCCCTGGGTTGTGTTTTTTGTTTGTTTTGTTTTCCAGGGCTTTGGAAACAGTGTTACACCATCGAGCAACATCCCCAGCTCTTGGGTTGTTTGTTTGTGACAGGTCTCATGTAGCCCAGGCTGGCCCTTGAACTCCCTATAGAGCAGAGGGTGTCCTTGAACTTCTTTTCCTCCTGTCTCTTGCTTCTTAGTGCCATAAAAAGAAACAAAGCACCCACCACTGCACCCGGATTTCACCTGTTTTGTTTTTCAAGACAGGATTTCTCTGTTTAACAGTCCTGGCTGTCCTCGAACTCACAGAGATCGGCCTCTTCTGCCTCCCAAGTGTTGGGATTAAAGTCGTCCACCTAGCTTTTACCTTTTTTTTTTCTTTGGTTTTTCGAGACAGGGTTTCTCTGTGGTTTTGGAGCCTGTCCTGGAACTAGCTCTGTAGACCAGGCTGGTCTCAAACTCACAGAGATCCGCCTGCCTCTGCCTCCCAAGTGCTGGGATTAAAGGCGTGCGCCACCACCGCCCGGCTTTTACCTTTGTTTTTAATAGAATTTCTTACTTGTTTTGAGACAAAGTCATTCTATAACCCTGGCTGACCTAAAATTTACTGTATAAACCAAGCTACCAAGCTGCTCTGGAACTCACAGAGATTCACCTGCCTCTGCCCTCCTGAGTGTTGAGACTCCTTAATTTTAAGTTCATGCACTTATTTATGTATTTATTTTTGAGGCAGGTCTTGCTATATAACTGGCTGACCAGCTACTCACTGTAGCCCAGATGGCTTCAGAATCTTCCACCTTCTTGCCTCAGCTTCCCGAGTGTAGGGCTTATAGGCACACACCGCAACACTTGACTCTAAGATCATACAGTTTAAGTTTTGATTACAGTTGTGGGGTTTTTGTCTTGGTTTGATTTGTTTTTTGGGTTTTTTTTTTTGTTTTTTGTTTTTGTTTTTGTTTTTTTTTTGAGACAAGGTTTCTCTGTGTAGCCCTAGCTGCCCTGGAACTCACTCTGTAGACCAGGCTGGTTTCAAATTCAGAGATCTGCCTGCTTCTGTGTCCCCAGTGCTGGAATTAAAGGTGTGCACCACCACTGTCCATCAATAATAGCTATGTTTAATAACCAGTCTGAAAATTCCTAAAAAGGTTACCATCAGCTCTAGCTCACCATTGCTGAGAAGTCTGTGCAGAAGAGGGGGTGCCACCTCCTGGAAGTTAAAGGAAGCGTTGGGTAGATTTGGAAACTAAGCTGGTCCTTCTTTCCCGCTCAGGTGCTATTTTGGTGCCTTAATGAAGAATCGGATTTTGAAGTGGCCTTCAATCTGGGGGCCAATGGTGTCATGACTGATTTCCCCACAGCCCTGAGACACTACCTAGACAAGAAGGAAGAACCAAAGCCCCCTGCCTCCTCAATCTGAAGCCCTGTTCTCTCTTTAAGAAAAATAAATATTTTCTCGTCACGGATCGAAGGGTTGGAGGGTCAGTCTTGAAGACAAAAAAGATGGGATTGTCACCCAGCATGTAATGCTTACACACCATGAACACAGCTCTGGGTTAGATGCATATTGCGTGGGAGGGCACACATCTTTGAAGAGATCAAGAAAACCTGGGATTAGCTGGGCCTGGTAATGAACATCTTTACCTCAGTACTTGAGAGGCAGAAGCACGTGGATCTGTGAGTTAGATGCCAGGGCTACAAAGTGAGACCTCCTGCCCCCAAAAAAGTCTGGGAGGCCTAATTAGGCTGCTACATTCTACAGTGCCAGCTTGGCCTTCACTCTGAAGCATGCTAACCCAGGTGTCCTGAGCCCAGACTCTAGAGATCACAGATTCAGTGGTTTTCCTGAAGCCATTAAGAGACCCAGGCATACAGGGACCTGATTTCCCTCACGTTGCTGCTGTCGGTCTCCTTTAACACATTGAGCTGCAGCAGGCAGGCATGGGGGGATCTCACAGGCTTCCTACTGTACCAGCTGTCCACTTTCTGATCTCCAACACTGGGACTTAACTCTAATGGGTATTCCTGATGCAGTTCTTTTCAGGCCTGCTGGGTACTGGGATTCTGCAATGAACACAAGTCTATGTAAGCCAGACACATGTTGAAACAGACATTTCCACTGGGGTCAGACCTACAATAGCCTGGGGGCCAAGCATCCCAGAGGATGTCCGGAATAGATGATGCCCAGCAGTAGAGACTGGCTCATAAAGCCTTGGTTCTGGGAGTCTACTAGCAAAAGGACACCTTTAGGCCTTTCCTTCTAAGAGTCTGCTCCACGTGCTTGGGGAAAGTGAGACTTTCAACTTTGACTCTTACCATCTGGATAATCTCTGGAGAGGATCTCTTCTTCAAACCTCAGAACCTGGTCAAATGGAGAAACTACAGGATTGTGGGAGGGATTACCAGACTGGCCTGCGGATTAACGAAGACAATTACGAGTATTTCTCGGGAGGGGGGGACGGGGGGGCGTACAGACACCACCTCCTACTAACCCCACGTCGGGTTAGAATCCTTGTCTGTTCGAGCACCAGGGATAGCTATAGGCGAAATCAGGCCCGGGCACCGACAGGCTTCCGAGCTTAGCCTGCCAGTTGCAACCGCATTTCCGGGCGAGCAGGCAAACTGAAGCCGGGAGCAGGGGGAAGGGCAGACCTGCCTGCGCTGGCCGCCGTATGACGCGCCCCCTCATTTGCATGCGGCCCTCCGATTGGCCACGGCGGCCGCCGGGACAGGAGGCCGGCCCCCTCCCCCTCCCGCCGCAGCCGCGGCAGCAGCTGGTCTCGGTGTAAACAAGTCGAGGCGGCTGCGATCCGGGCCGGGGGGGACGGCGCCCATCAGGAGCGCCCCCCACTCCCAGGCCAGGCTACCTCGCGGACCGGGTCCTCCACGCGCCCAGGCGAGGTGAGGCCTGCGCCGACGTCGCTGCGCGTCGCCCCCGCCCCGCAAGCGAGGACTGCCCCTTCCCCCGCGCGCGTCCCCCCCATCCCCTCGCCCCAGGTGAGCCCCGGGGTCTCAGGTAAGGCTTGGCGACGCAGGTAAGATGCCCTCCGCGCAGATGAGGCTCGGCGCCTCCAGGTAAAAACCCCTCCTCTCCCCAGGGGACCCTCCTCCTTTGATGAGGCCTCCTGCCTCCTCCAGGTGAGAGACCCTTTCCCCAGGCGAACTCCAGGTATCCCACGTTTGCCCTGCCCCTCGTCCAGATAGGGTCCCAAGAACTAGTCAAGCCCCGTACTCCCTCGAAACTGAAAACTGGCAGCCCATCCACTCTGAAGCCCCTTCTTCCCGTTTCAGATGCCAGCTCAGCAGGGGTGAGGCCAGAAGCAGGTGGGTGACTCACCTGGAACGCCTCCTAGCCTCAGTTTACCCGCTGATGCAACCTGAGGCCTCCTCAGTGAGTCAAAACTGAAATGACTCTGGTCCCTGGTGAGACTGCTGGCTCTAGGGAAAGGAGAGAGCAGCCAAGTGTGACAGAGTCCCCATAGTTCTGGGCTTGCCTACAGATGTGTGGCCTTGGTCCTAACAGCCCACCTCTCTTCCCTGGCAGGCACTGGGCTCCCTCTGCTCCCCGTGGGCCGCTCCCCGCGTGGGGCCACTGCCCTTGGCCCCCGCCATGGTGCGGATTTCGAAGCCCAAGACGTTTCAGGCCTACTTGGATGATTGTCACCGGAGGTATAGCTGTGCCCACTGCCGAGCTCACCTGGCCAACCACGACGACCTCATCTCCAAGGTGAGCAGGCCACATTTGAGTCTAGAATGGCAGTGGGCTGCCTGGCAACTCCCCATCGACAGCCCTAACCCCTTCCTCTCGTCTTCCCACTACCCTCCAGTCCTTCCAGGGCAGTCAGGGGCGTGCCTACCTCTTCAATTCTGTGTGAGTATTCACCTCCTTCCTTTCTTTTCCTGACCTCTGTTGTGACCTGTGACCCCTGGCATCGTGCCCAGCCCATATTCCCAGAGTCCCTTGTGTCAGACAGGAAGCCATGATCAGGCCTGTCTTAGAGCCAAACACAGACACTCAGTATACTAGCTAGAGGGGGGCTCTGGGGTGCTGAGACCCTCCCTGGGACCACCCTTTGTCCCCACAGGGTGAATGTGGGCTGCGGGCCAGCAGAGGAGCGGGTGCTGCTGACAGGTCTTCATGCTGTCGCTGACATCCACTGCGAGAACTGCAAGACCACCTTGGGCTGGAAATATGTGAGTTCGTGATCTCTGACCCCAGGCTGGCCTTTGACCTAACCTCGAAAGCATTCACCTTTCAGAGTAGGACCTGGCCCAGCACAGACAAAACAGACTTTCTCCCAGTGACTGCCGTTGGTCCTTTGCATTCTACAGAGCTTTGAGGATGTTCCGCTTCCCTCAGAGGCACCAGTGCCCCATCCTAGAGACGAAGAGCAAGTAGCGTCAGCATTTATTGAATGCTTGTACGCCACGCGCATGAGCACACTTGGCATATATAGTCTCTCACTCAGTCATCACAACGGTTCTGATGGCAGAGTCTATTCCAGAAGACAGGGAGGTCTGAAGATGTTAGGACATTTGCCCATAGCTAAGACCCTGCATGGATGTGGAAGTTAGGTGCACGGATCCCTGCACAGCTCGCATTGCTTCTGATGCTGTCTAGCATCTGATTTCACAACCTCAAATCTCATTTCCTTATGTGGCACTGGAACATAAAGCCACTAGCTGGGGTGGAAGATCTTTATGAATATCAGATTGGATGTAACAAAGGGGGTGCTTTTGGGAGTGTACAAGGAATTGGGTTGGGAAAAGCATTACTTGGAGTGGTTCTTGTGAGCTGGAGGTCCCAGTCAGAGACAGACAGTCCTAACCTGACTTTACCTCTGGCCCTGCTGCAGATTTTCTGTATGTCCCTGGACCCTCTGAAGTTCCTAAAAATGTGCCCTAGGCGAGAAGTTAAAAACTCAAACGTCAGCCAGGCAGTAGTGGCACGTGCCTTTAATCCCAGCACTCAGGAGACAAAGGCAGTGAATCTCTGTAAATTCAAGGCCAGCCTAGTCTGTGGACTGAGTTCCAGGGCTGCCCTGAGAAACCCTGTCTTGAAAAACAAAAAACCAAACTCAAATGTCAGCAGGGTGTGGTGTTATATATCTTTAATCCCAGCACTCAGGAAGTAGAGGCAAGTGATTGCTTGAGTTCTAAGCCCACCTAGAATAACACAGTTCCAATACAGCTCGGGATACATAGACCCTGTCTCAAAAAACAATAAAAACTGCCGGGCGGTGGTGGTGCACGCCTTTAATCCCAGCACTGGGGGG
>NC_022015.1:19577229-19633782 GCF_000317375.1 Microtus ochrogaster
GGTCTACAAGAGCTAGTTCCAGGACAGGAACCAAAAATCTACGGAGAAACCCTGTCTCGAAAAAACAAAAACAAAAAACAATAAAAACCCTCAAATATCTAGAAAGCCAAGCAGATATTGTGGATTTGTAAATGGGCAGCACAGATTTAGGGCAGGAAAAGCAGGCTGGGGCAAAATGGAGTGAGCATGTATATTTAGTTTAGTATGTAAGTTATATTGTGTTTTTTTAAATGTGGTGCTTGTAACAAATCCAAGCCCTCCCACATGCTAACCATCTCCAACCCCTAAAGTTATTTATATTAGGCGATCTGCTATCTAAACAAAACTATAGGCTGAAGTGGCCCTCAGGCCACCAGTTTGCAATCCCTGGACTGTGAAATGAAGTCTTCTAGGTACTTCCATGTCCTCCTTATTGGAGTTGTCATTAATGTTCTAAAGGTACCCACGACTCCATGTTCCAGTCCCAGTGAGAAACAGCCCTGCCAGTTCTGTGTTTGTGGGCAAGTAGCTGGGCTTCTCTGGGCCAGTTTTTTCATATATAAAACAAGACCAATCATATCCATTTCCCAGCCCCATTGCCTAGCGGTAAAAGTCTTGTCCATGGACAGCAGCCCTTTCTCTCCTTTTCAGGAGCAAGCCTTTGAGAGCAGCCAGAAATACAAAGAGGGGAAGTACATCATTGAACTCAACCACATGATCAAAGACAACGGCTGGGACTGACCTAGCTCCTGACGCATGTGGCTTCACCCTGGCCTGGCCGCCAGGGGGAGCCACTGGTTTCGCTCCTCCTCAAAGGAGCTCAGTAACCTTGGCGCCCCCACAGGGGAAGGATCCAGCTCCTGTATATATATTTTATTGCATGCACTGTGAACTTGGGGGGAGACCAGGAGGGGAATTGCACCCCCAGCACCTCCCTGCGATCTGGCTGGCTTGGATCTCATTTTTTAACCCCTTCTTGTCCTGCCTGTCCCATAGATATGGCCTGTGTGCTGCTCTCATGGCCCTGGTGCACTATCTTTCTGTGAACTTCTCCCACTGGATCCCTCTTATCCGCAGCGTGTCTGTTCTCATTCTGTAGCGTTTGTAAATAATAAAACAATGGAATGGAGACTGCCCGTGGCTCACATGGAATACAAGAAGGGGGACCTGGAATTCAAGCTCCTTTCCTATAGACAGGTTACATTTTGAGCCTCAGCAGGAGGGATGGGGTAGGAACAGTAGGCCAAGATGGCCTAACCTTTGACCTCTTGCCAGTGTATGTCTTGGCTTTAGTGCCTAGGAGGCAGCTTCAGGGAAGGCCACCACTTCTCTGGCTTTATATCCGTGCCTGCACTACAATTCCCAGCAACCCCAGCACAGGCTCTCTGTGGCCTTTGCGTGCGTGTGGCGCAGTGCTTACTGGGAAATGTAGTTTCTCGGCGCAAGCCCTCACGCCTAGCACGAGCTATCAGACTGGAGTTGTGCACTTCCCTCAACTTCTGAGACTTGGAAGTTTTTGAAACTGTAAATTAAGTAGCACTCTAGGCTTTAGTCCTCTGCTGCGGTCTCTTGTGGAAGATGTCCAGTGTCTGGCATGGCATGTCTGCTCAGGCACCAACCCTGCACTTGTCCTCCAGTTCACTTCGCAAGGCGAACCTCCAAGTGAACAAACAGAGGGGTCACCTTCCAGAAAGTCTGGGGCTTTAGGGTCTAGCCAGATCCAGGTCCCACCCCTGCCCCCCCCCCCCGGGCTTCCCCCTCCGTGGGAACGGAGACCAGCTGGCCGGAAGCGCCAAACTGCGTCCCTGTCCTAGCCCTAGGGATCAATCAGGCCGAGGAGTTAATTATGTAATGAGGGGGCAGGGGGTCGGGACTAGTGAAGCTGTGAGGGAGAGGGGAGGGTACCCAGGTATCCGGCCTCCTCTTGGACCCCTTCGAGGCCCCAGGGGTCTCCATTCCAGCCCACCTCCCGGGCCCCAGGGAGGGGAGGGGCTGTGATCTCTGGTTTGGAAGGGGCTGTGCTGTGAGCTATAAAGGGGCATCTCTTAGACTCTGGACTCTAGCAACGGGACACAAGGCCAGAAGCTACAACATGTACCATCCACGAGAGTTGTACCCCTCCCTGGGGACTGGCTACCGTCTGGGACACCCCCAGCCTGGGGCAGACTCTAGCTTCCCACCTGCCCTGGCAGAGGGCTACCGCTACCCTGGTGAGCGGTTGGATCGGCTCTGGGTAGGGGGCAGGAGACTGGGAATATGTGGTCTTCCCCTGGATCCTCATTCTTCCCACATCTCCAGATTTGGATACCTCTAAACTGGATTGCTTCCTCTCTGGGATTGAGGCAGCCCCCCATACTCTGTCTGCACCCCCTCCTTTGCCCCTTCTGCCAACTTCTCTGGGCCCTGAGACAGCACCACCACCTCCAGAGGCCCTTCACTCGCTTCCTGGGGTCAGCCTGAGCCTGGAGAACCAGGAACTGTGGAAGGAGTTCAGCGCTGTGGGGACAGAGATGATCATCACCAAGGCTGGCAGGTGAGGGATGGCCAAGTCAGTTTCTGGAAGAGACAGAGCTGTGTTTAGGAGTTTCTCCAGGGGTAGTAGAACCCAGAGAGCAGAATCTGACGGCGGCCTGACACTGTGACCCTGGATGGATAGGAGTTACACTGTAACGAGGTTCAAGGATCAGTCCAGAGAGTCTGCAGCTGGGTTTGGGAGCCATTCTATGAAGGGTCAGAGAGGTCAGTCTGGGCCTGGGGCAAGGAAGTCTGGATGAGTTATAGGTTGGCATATGGCCTAACTCAGAAACAGCCTATGAAAACGGGCAAAGAGCAGCCAGTGACCAGTGTCAGAAAATCTGTCTAGGATCAGGATCAGTATGTGGCTAAGTCCCAGCTCATCCTAGAAGGTAAGTGCTCAGTGTGTGAGCTCTGGCAAGGTCTCTAAGGCCTGAACCCTTGATAAATCCTATTTCCAGGACCCGGCACCTATTGTTTCTGAGGAAAGTTAGTCTTGCAGGGGTCAGCGCTGCACCACGGTGGGAGCAAGCAAGCGACTCAGGCTTCAGGAAGAAAGCAGTCTCCCGTGTTTCTGCAGAGTTTGAGGGGGACAGCAGTCAGGAGTCTGGGCAGAAGGGGCAAGGACTCTGAGACAGGACGCTAAGGTGTTGTAACAGAATGGAGAGTGAAGGGGCAAGGGGGGAGATGAACCTGCTGGGGCCTGTCAGAGCCCATCTCCCCATCTGTAAAATGGAGTAAGTCTTCCAGCTCTTAGATTCTGCACTTGAGGATCAATTACACCTCCCTTGCTCTTACTGTGCCAAAATTGAGGTGCCTGTTGCTAGTTCCTTTGCTGGTGCTGGGCTCACTTGTGCTAGTGGGTAGCTCCAGCCCTTTCCCTTCCTCTCCCTCCCCTGTGCAGGCGCATGTTCCCTGCTTGCCGAGTGTCAGTCACTGGCCTGGACCCGGAGGCCCGCTACTTGTTCCTTTTGGATGTGGTTCCAGTGGATGGGGCTCGATACAGGTGGCAGGGCCAGCACTGGGAGCCTAGTGGGAAGGCTGAGCCCCGCCTGCCAGACCGTGTCTACATTCACCCTGACTCTCCTGCCACGGGTGCCCACTGGATGCGGCAGCCAGTATCCTTCCATCGCGTTAAGCTCACCAACAGCACGCTGGACCCCCATGGCCATGTGAGGCCCAGGCTGGGACTCCTTGGTTGGGTTTTAGGGTGGTACTGGTGGTACTGGGTGGAAGACAGGCTGGAGCCCAGGTCAGAGAATCACCCCATGTCTTCCCTCCCAGCTGATCTTGCACTCCATGCATAAGTACCAGCCCCGAATCCACCTGGTGAGGGCCACCCAGCTTTGCAGCCAACACTGGGGGGGTGTGGCCTCCTTCAGATTTCCCGAGACCACATTCATCTCTGTGACAGCCTACCAGAACCCTAGGGTGAGTATCCTTGCTTGAGGGAGGGGCAGTGCCCCGCCCGGGCTACTGGGGCCTTGACCTGGATGTGTGTTCTCAGATCACACAGCTGAAGATTGCAGCCAACCCCTTTGCCAAAGGTTTCCGAGAGAATGGCAGAAACTCTAAGAGGTGGGCATCATTCATTCAATGGGTGTTTACTAATTGCTTACTGTGTGCCAGGCCCTGAGAACATGATAGTAAGTAGTAAAACACTTCTCCACTCTTGATTCAAGAAATACTTGAGGTTTCTCAGCCCTCATACAATTGATATTCTAGTGGGCAGTGCAGCAGACAAAACCAAGAGAAACCTAGGATGTTCTAGTGAGCAACAAGCCATGGGGAGGATGGGAAGGACCGGAGCAGATAAAAGGCACCCTGAGGACATTAGAGAAAGACCTGAAGTAAGGGGAAGGAACCATGTGGGTGCCTGCCAAAGCAGTGCAAAGGCCCCGAGGCACAAGTGTATTGCAGTGAGCAGAAGGAAAAGCAAGTCAGGGAAGCGACTGCTTACCAATGAGAGACTTGGGTGTGGGCCCGGGGAGAGCCTCTGGTCTACCCCAAGACAAGTGACTGGCTCACTGGCTCACATGTAGACAGTGGAACGTCATGAGGGAGGCATTCCTGCCTGCAAAGTCAGGTGCAGCAAGGCTCCGGAGAGGCTGTGATATGGCCGACGGCCTGGCCTTTGCAGTCAGGAAGGTGCTGTCTCGGATCTTAATACCCACGCGGGAAAGCACTGACGAGCCAAGTCCAAGTCAGAGAAACCTCTGCTCTGCTGCCTTTTAGTGGCTTCTCTGGCCTTCAGTTTCTTATCTGTAAAGTGGGTATAATAATATAGCACCTGCCCAACAGGGTGCCTGGGAGAGTTAAGTACTATTAGTGCTATCATCATCATCACCATCATCATTCCCCAGGGAGCGAGATGCTCGTGTGAAGAGGAAACTTCGGGGTCCAGAGCCGGCGGCCACAGAGGCCTGTGGGAGTGGGGGTGAGTGCCGTCCTGATGGTGAGGTCAACTTGAGACACTGAGCCTTCCCTATCCAACCTGTGCCTTCTGTCTCCTCAGATACACCAGGGGGGCCCTGTGACTCCACCCTAGGTGGTGACATTCGGGACTCAGATACAGAGCAGACTCCAGCTTCTGCTCCAGCTCCTCCATGTGGTGGTTCCAGTGCTGAGGCCTACCTCCTACACCCTGCAGCTTTCCATGGAGCCCCCAGTCACCTACCAGCCAGGTAAGGTGCTCCAGGAGGGCTCGGTGTTCCAGGAGGGGTGGCCTTTCCTCTTCTGACACCTCTCTCCTGACTTCAGGAACCCCAGCTTTCCTGAGGCTCCAGACTCTGGGCGCCCAGCCCCCTACTCAGCTGCATTCCTGGAGCTACAGCCTGGATCAGGGGGCTCTGCCTATCAGGCCGCTCCATCCTTTGCTCCACATTTCATTCAAGGGGGCCCCTTCCCTCTACCATACCCAGGACCTGGAAGTTATCTGGACATGGGATCCAAGCCAATGTACTGAGCTGAGTAGTAAGCCAAGACGGGCCTATGCCATCTTCCCTCTAAAAGCTCCTGCTCCCTTCCCCCAGCCTGGTAGCACCTTCATTCAAGTGCCCCACCACTACCAAATGGCTGCCTCGGGCCTCTCTCCTCTACCCCTTACTTCACACCTTGATTTCACTCCACCCCCTCTGGCTTCAAAGCTCAGGCAAGGCTGCTCAGAGCCCAGCTGGGGCCAGCTTCCCCTTCTCAGCTCTCACCTCAGTGTGAATGGAGGGAGACTTTGCCTGGCCAAATGGGGCCCAGCCCAGCACCCCCACCTCCTGGGGGCCTCATCACTGGTGTAAGTCACACCAGTTTGTTCTCAGGATCAGAGTATTTTTTGTTAATAAAACTCCAAAGACTCAGAAACTAATGGTGTTGGCCCTGGGGGAGCCTGGGGGAGCCAGAGCTTTAAGGGGAGACCCAAGCAGTTTCCAGATGCTTGCCCTTGTGGATGTGAAGTAGCCTGCTCAGGAAGATGGGTAACTTCCCTCACAATGGCTATTTAAGAATTAAGGCTGTCCTGGAACCTGGCCTTCACCCAGAACTAAGCAAGCCTTTGGGAAAGATCACCAGATGGAGCCTAAAGGCTCTGCGCCAGGGGACAAACAGGACAGGTCTCCATGTCCACCTCCGTCAAACCTGACAGAAATCCCAGAACCCCAGTACTAGTTTTCTTGTTTTATTAGAATTTTTTTCTTTTTTTTTTTCTCAAAATGTTTTATCTAAAAACAAAACCAAAAAAGAAAAAAAAGAAAAAAAAAAAGGAAAAATGACTGGAAAACTTCATGGACAAAGTGGGAGAAGGAGAGAAGCCCGGAGCAGAAGCCCCAACCTCTCCAGAGCAGTCCGCACCCTGGGGCCAGCCAAGCCAGGCAGCCCCTCCACACCAGCCTCCGCCTGGGAAGAGGGCAGTCACAGTGGTCCAAGGGCCAGAGGGGCTGGGGCCAAGGAGTCACAGGAAATAGTCGGCCACCGGCTTCTTGGAGGGGATGCCACGTGTTTCTTGGGGTGCAGCCTCAAAGATGATGAAATCTTTCTGGAGATGCTCATCCAGTTCCAAGATGGCTGCCACATTCCCACAGCTGGATTTGGGAACAGCACCGTTAGCAACAGTGGCCTAGATGTCCACCCTCACCCTAGCTCCCGGCCCTGCCAGCTTACCGGTAGCAGTAATTAGGTGCTGACCACACAGTAAGCACGGTCTCATTGAAGTGCCACTTGTAACCTTCCATCACCAATTGGTGGGCACGGCAGATCATGTCAATGTCATTGGCTGCATTGAACTGGGCCACCACATCACTGCCAAACAGGTAGCCTGCCCCACGGGGGCTCACTCCCCAGCCTGTGGTGTCTGAGACAAGGAAAGGACAACACGTGGGCTTCTCTGGCTAACTACTATACTAGAGTTAAAAGCCTGTGCCTCTTCCCTCATCAACCTTGCCTTCTTCTAGGGAATCCTGGAGACAGGATAGCTCTGAGGAGAAAGACTGCCTCATGGCTGGCCTCCTCATCAGCGGCCATACAGTGGACCGTCCAAGCAGCACTTAGTGATAGGAGGCGCTCACAGCCAGAGCACCAGCCATTAACAAGGACTCCTGGCAGTAAGGTCACTTTAGCCCCATGGGGCAGACTGCAGTAGCAATGATGGGATTGGAGGGTATGCTTAGGATTGGTATGCAGAAAGCCAAGCTTTAAATTTCAGTTCTGCCCCAAACAAAATAAGGAACCCTCAGAGGTCACTGTTCTAGGGGAACTGGTCTCCCTTCCAGAGAAGCTACTGTTAAGGTCTAAGGCCTCTTTCCACCCTGTGAGCCATGAAACTCAGGGCCACCACTACAGGCCTCAGTACACCACCACTCATGCTGTCTGCTCTTATGGAGGGTCCAGTCAGGCAGTGGAAGGCAGAAACCAGTGTGGACCAAACTTGCCCTTCTCTTCCCTGCCCCGACTCTCGTCATACACTTGCTTTATCCAGTCTCCACAGCTAACGGGACAGCCAGTTCAGGTACCGCCCTCACCTTCAGGGTCAGACCACAAGAGGTCACACATGGGTCCATCATGGGGCACCTCTTGCTTCCGGTCAATTGTCCGGATCTGGTCCAGGGTCTGGATGGAAGGGGAGAGGCCCCCATGCACACAGAAGATCTAGAAGGGAGTGTAATACCACAGAGAATGGAGGTGGAAGCCCAGAGTCCCACCACTGCCCCGCCCCCAAGGAGATCCGGCCAACCTACCTTGCCATCGATGATGGCAGACAGGCTGAGGTAGTCAAAGATCTCAGTGCAGTAGCGCCAGACAGTCACTGAGCCATATTTGCGCAAGCACTCATCATAGAAGCCATAGACCTGGGTGATCTGGCGGCTCTCGTGATTGCCCCGGATCAAAGTGATGCGGTCAGGATATCGAACCTAGAGGCAGCACCAAGCCAGGACTGGTTGTAGTCTCCATCCCCCACTTGGCCCCTCCCAAGTCTCCAAGATGTATCCACCAGCCTCACTCAGTCTTCACCATGATCTGCCTAACCTAGACTCCTGTTATCTCTTACATAATCATGGTGTCCCTGCCTCACAGGCTCTTAGGGGCCTTTTCCAGAGAACTACAAGACCAATGATTCCTCTCACCTGCCAGACTCAGGCTCCAGTCCTCAGTGCTCCGCCCCGCCCCACCATGGCCGCTCACCAATGAACTCTCCCAGTTCACTCAACTCCTGCTGCTCCCCGAACACATGGCCTCTGCCTGCTTCCCAGAACTCACATCAACAGCCTCTTCCTCAAGGCTCAGGAGACGGCCCCACTCATGGCCGCAGTCATGACCAGCCCCGCTAAGCACACAGTCCACAGCCACAGCAAAGCTCCAAGGTAGGTGACAGGGAGGGTGATGAGGGCAGCAAGTAGTGGCCAAGGCTCATGTTCCAGGGGTCAAGTGTGCTCACCTTCAGAGCCAGCAGGAGGAGGAAGGTTTCAACACTGTAGAAACCACGGTCCACAAAGTCTCCCATGAAGAGGTAGTTGGTCTCAGGGACATCGCCACCTACCTGGGAGGAGGGATATGGCTCTGCTTGGCCCCAAACTATCCTCTCTGGTCGCAGTGGCCAGAGTCTAGCTGAGCCCCTTGTCTCACCCAGAGACCATGCAGCCTAAGGCCTCTCAGAGATCATGTCCTCCAGTCCCCCCTAGTTCACAGCCCCAGTGTCCCCCCACTCACTCTGAAAAGCTCCTTGAGGTCATAGAATTGTCCATGGATGTCACCACATACCTGGGAAGGAAGAATAGGTAGACAGAGTGGACAAAGGCACAGTTTTTTTGTTTCCAGGGATCATCTTTCAAAACATCTGTTACTCTCCAGGCCAGCCAGGGCTCTATCACTCCATCTTAGGACCCAAATTCCACCTCTAGTCCCAAGTGAGCCTGTTCTGGTATCATCTACTGCCCCTCAGTGAAAGCCAAACGCCCTGGTGCAGGAGATGTGTTTTTCCAGGTAGACCTGCAGCAGCGTCAGGAAGACTGGCTTCATCTGTCTGCCCCTGTGTCCAGCACAGTTACTAACACAGGGCTACTGTTTCACAAACTTCTGCCTTGGCTATGAGCACCCCACAACAAATCGCAATTCCTGCAGCACCCTTTATGTTCTTGTGCTGCGCAAGCTAGAACTCAGGGCCTCATGCATACTGGGAAAACACCCATCACTAAGCTGCAAACTCGCCCACCATCTTATATCAGGGCTTATATCAGGGCTCACTTGAAAGTAGAGAAGCAAGAGGCTAGGGATGTTCTAGCCTCTCATAATTTAGAGGTGGGGGCTGTTATCAAATCACTTAGGATGTCCATGTCCTCAAAATACCAAGTCAGGCTCCAAGAGACAGAGTACTCACTGTGACTGGCGAGTCCACCCTCTGCACGTTGCTCTCTTCTACCAAGATCTCTCTGGAGACATGAGAAGACCAGGGTCACCAGTCAGGCCAGCCCAGCCCAATTCCTGACCTTTTTTGGAGGGAGGGAGGACATGAGGTAGTCCTTGAACCTCCATGGGGCAGAAGGAAATCCCCATGACTTGGTCAGAAAGCACTGACCATGGCCTTCCACCACTCAATACCTGCAAAGTCCACGTTCTCACCCGCCCCCAACTGCCATTCAAGTCCTTCCAAACAGGCGGGGACATTTCCAGCCTTGATTCTCCCAGTGGTTTCCTCTCAAGAGGAGAGCTCACACCCCTGGGAGGGAGGTTCCTTTTCCTTAGAACACTGACTGTCCCTAGGCTGAGCTGACCTCACTCCCTACCAATCAGAGCCCTCCTCTCAGGCTATCCAAAGTAAGGGTACGGCCCAGGGCAGGGTGCCCCAGATGCACCTTTTCAAAGGGTTGTGTTGCTCCTTCACTGTTGGCAATTAAAAGGAAAAAAAAAATTTTTTTTTTTTTTTGAGACTGGGTCTCATTTTGTATCCCTGGCTAGCCTGGAACTTGATGTGTAGACCAAGATCGTCTCAAGTACAAGAGATCTACCTGTCTCTGCCTCCTGTGTGCTAGGATTAAAGGACTGCACCACCGTAGCATGAATTTACAGAATATGGAATTGGCTCTAGTTCTTGTAGTGCGAACTACTTCTCAAAATCCCTTCGGCAGTTCCTGCAGTCCACTCTCAGCAGCCCTCCCATCTCCAAACCTGAGCTTAAGCGCAGCACTAAGCTCACACGCAGGTCAAGACAGTATAGACAACTGTGTTAGGGTCAGTGTCATGGGATGGCCAACACTGGGCAGATCCCAGGATTCCCAGCACAGAGATGCTGAGCTCAAGGCCAGCTAGAGCTAGTGGGAGGAGACACCGCAGACACAGTCTCTATCTCCACCCCCCACTCCCTGCCACACAGGATTGGAGGGCAAGGGTGAGGACCAAGCTACTGTTCCATTAAACAGGGTAGAAGCCACACTGAAGCAGTCCCCAGAAGAGGCAGGTAACCAGCCTCAACTGTCGCCTGTGTCTTTCCCTTTCACCCCTACCCTGCTTGAAGGTTCCTTCTCACTGTGCTCTGACAGCTGGAGCCTTTCAAAGACTGGCATCTCTTAGAAACCCCTGATAGCTTCAATCCACAAATACGCCATTAGTCCCCTTCCCACCACGAGTATCACCACCTCCTGACTTACACTACCCAAAGAGCACGCCAAGTTTACTTCGAGCCCAGATCCACTGGAAGAATATTCACAACCATTTTACTGAACACAATTTGGTCCGCTTTACTGACTTCGAAATCATCACTGCATAAAGTGGCAGAGCAGACTCAAGTCCACTGTCACCGCATCCAAAACTTCCTAGAAAACGCTGCCTCTCTCCATATGTATAGCGCTTAACTCTTTTAAGGTTTTTTTTTTCCTTTATTTTATGAGCCAGTCTCACGTGGTGGCCTCGACCTCGCTGAAGATGACCCTAAACTCCTAACCCACCCCCAACCTCCCAAGTGCTTGGGAGTAGAGGTGTGCAGAGACTGTGACTTTTTATTTATTTTTAACAGGGCCCCATGCAGTAAACCAAACTGGTCTGAAATTCATTATGCCCTATTCTAGTTTATCTACTATGTTTCTCTTAGGGTACCAGCCGAACACAAGAATGAATCAACTCCATTTTCTTGAAACACAACTAACAGGACCAGTATTTGGAGAGGCAGTTCCTTTTCTTCCTCGCTGTAAGTGGAACAATCATAGTTCGTGTTTGGTAAAGTGAGCACAAAACCACTTTCTCTTTAAGGATTGATGGGACTGAGAGACTTTTTACAAACCACAAGGTTTTTTTGTTGCCTTGAACCAGCTCTTTATTCAAGGCCTGTCCCAGAACTCAGTCTCTCCAAGAAACTTTCTCTTTCGCCCCAACAGGGCAGGCCGGTTTCCCTGAGTTTCCTAAAAACTTTCTGTCACTCGCTCTTGCTCCATTAGAAACGCATCTACATCCGATCCGTGGTTCCTGGGGTGAAGTGGCCCTCGGGACCGCTCCTCTCCGGGAATGCTTCCGGGATGGGACAAGCGCTAAAGTTCTTAGCTTAGTCCTCCCAGCCGGAACCCCTGGGCGACCGGCTGGCCTCTCTCCTGCGGGCCCGCGGGCTCACCTGGCCTTAGCGCACAGGGCCTTGACTTCGCTCTCTTTGATGAGCTCGCAGCGCCGCAGTTGCTCGATCTGCCGATCCAGGTCGCTGATTTCCGCCATGGCCCACCCCCCGGCGCGGGTCAGAGTCGGGGCCGCCGCCCCCTCCGGACCGCACAGGGGTCTCCTGGGAAAAGCGAAGGCGAGCCCGCCAATCAGAGGGCCCGTGCGGGAGGGGGGACTCGATTCTGGGACCGCCCCCCCCTCCCCTCACGGCGGCCCAGGACCCTCGGTGTCCCGCTGCCCTGGCCGTACCCCGCCAACTCCCGTCGAACCCCGCGGGCCCGCGCTAAGGACGGTGGCCTAGAGGGGCCTCGGACAATTACCGCCGCTAGGACTCCGGCTGGGTCTCTCCGACTCCCCACTTTCCTTCGCTTTGGGCCTCCGCCACCGTCGCCTCTACTTCCGGCCCCGCCGCGGAAGCAAAGGGAGGCCAGGTCTGTCGCGCGCCGGAAGTGACATATTCCGATCACGCCCCTCTCGCGGCATGCGGAAGGAGGAACTAAGGAATCGGAAGTGGGCGGGCGATGGAGTCTGGGAGGCAAGCATTAGCGTGTTTCAATTATGTACGCCAAATGACGTGACCTCTGATAGACTTGTCATCTCACGTTACACTTTTCTCTTGCCTGCTTTCTGCCCTTCTTCTACGACAGGTCCGAGGGTGAAGCTGCCATGTTCATCATTGCTTTTCCACCGTTTAGAATAAAGCCAAGTATTGCAGACATGTATAGTTGTTCAATGAATGAATGGGCCAACCCTAGCCACGGATCTTGCATGGCGCGGCCCTAAACGTTTGCCACGGGATTTCGGGTGAGCCAGGTATGTGGTACACCTATTTGTAATCCCAGAATACAGGAGGTTGAGGCTGGATTGTGGATTTGAGGCTGTCACAGCTACATAGTAAATACGCAAAACAAAACCAAACAAAACCCATCAAGAAGACATATTTGATAAATACGACTTGTCACCAAGCCTAACTGATCTGAACTGGACCTTCAGGACACGCAGGGTGATCAGAGAGAGAAAACACACACAAGCTTAAGTCTAATTGAAAAAAATAAAGTGCCTACTCCACTCACACCGAGCTTCTTTTTAAGATTCCCTACAACCCAAAATAGTCTAACATGTTTCTTCTTGTCTCACTGTGCCTCAGAATGGCCCAAAATATACAAAATATCCATCTGTGCTGACCCTAACTCACAGCAAATCTTGTCTCTGCCTCCCAAGTACTAATTACAGGTGTTATGCAACCCACACCCAACATAACTTCCTATTGCCTGGACATATTTCCTTCAACATGGCGAAGGCTCAGGTTAACATGCTCAGTTGCAAAACTAAATATTTAGTGTTTGAACCAAAGTTCAAATGTGAACCCAGAAAAAGCGATTTTCAAGTCTGATTCTCATCCCCCGTTTACTTTCTTGAAACTCAAAGCAACACAAAAGCTAAGACCCAACCCTCTCCAAATTCACACTGAAGTCTTCTGCTTCCTTAGTCTTCTGACAGGTTACTGATTTTAATCTCCCAAGTCTCCACTTTTGCTCATCACCTTTGGAATTTTCGTTGTTTTTTTTTTTTTTTTTTTTTTTGTTTCTTTGTTTTTTGAGACAGGGTTTCTCTGTGGCTTTGGAGCCTGTCCTGGAACTAGCTCTGTAGACCAGGCTGGTCTCAAACTTACAGAGATCCGCCTGCCTCTGCCTCCCGAGTGCTGGGATTAAAGGCGTGCGCCACCATCGCCCGGCCCGGTTTTTGTTTTTCAAGGCAGGGTTTCTCTGTGTTCCAGAACTTGCTTAGTAGACCAGGCTGGCCTTGAACTCACTTCTTGTCTCTGCCTCCTGAGTGCTCAGTTGAAATATTTTTCAGTTTTTTACTGGCCCTCAATTATGTGGAGTAAGATTTGCTTCCCAAAAGCCAGGAGATGGTGGTGCACACCTTTGATCCCCGCAGAGGCAGGTGTTCTGGCTACAGAGTTCCAGCATACCCAGAACTACACAGAGAAACCTTGTCTCAAGAAAACAACAACAACAACCAAAAAAAAAAAAAAAGCCACACACACACACACACACACGTACAAAAAAACACAATCAGAGCTGGGCGGTGTTGGCGCAGGCCTTTAGTCCCAGCACTTGGAAGGCAGAGGCAGAGGCAGGCAGATCAAGGTCTACAAGTAGGACAGGCTCCAAAGCTACGAAGAAACCATCTTGGAAGACAAAAGACTGTCCTAGAGTTATATGTGGTGTGCAAAGTGAAATGAAATTTCAGAACACTAGAGATTTTTTCTTTGAAGTTCTGGTGATGGAACCAGGGCTTATGAATGCCAGACAAGTGCTCACCCACTGAGCTGTATCCCCAGCCTGGGCTTGGCTTTGGCTACAGAAAATACATAGAAAGATGAGGACAGCAGAGACTGTTTTGATACCCCTACTAAACTGTCCTACGCAGATCATAACTTAAAACAGAAAAAGTGCAAAAAACTTTCTTGAAGGGAAATCAACATAGAAAGGATCCAGAGCAGGAAGGCTGGAGACTACAGGACACAAAATGGTTCAGACTAAACAAGTCCCTATTAATACCTAGAATCATCAGCCACATCACATTATTAGAGCTATGATGGGGCTGCACTTCAGAACTTATTGCTCTTGCAAGACCCAGATTCAATTCCCAGCACCAACATACTAGCTCACAACCATGAATAACTCCACGTTCAATGGATCTGAAACCCTCTTCTGGCCAAGGGCATCAGGCACTAATTGTACACACACACACATTCAGACAGACACTTTAAAAAAAAAATCCTATACCTAACACTGGATGGCAAGGATCCAAAGACTGGCCTGTGGTTTGGTGTGGGACTCTTGTTCTAGCCATCAAGGAACACCAGCAGCTCAAGAAGCTCCATTCTCAACCCGGAACCTGAGTTCTGCAGGTGTGGACCTATGAATTGTGTATCCATGTCTGTCTGTGTGGGAGAAGATTAGATTCTTCAAAAAGGTCCATGTCCTCAAAAACCTAAAAAGCTGTTGGTAGGGCTGGAGAGATGGCTCAGAGGTTAAGAGCACTGCCTGCTCTTCCAAAGGTCCTGAGTTCAATTCCCAGCTACCACATGGTGGCTCACAAACATCTGTAATGAGATCTCCACAGACAGAATATTGTATACATAATAAATAAATATTTAAAAAAAAAAGCTGTTGGTAATTCCATTTCATGTTATACGCAATTGGGAAACAGCTTCTTTATCCCACCAATTAACTTTTATCTTGGGCAAGATAACAAAGCCTAAGTTAGGAATGAGAGGGCTGGGGATACAGCGCAGTGGCCAAGTCCTTGCCTAGTATTGAAGCCCTGGATTGGGTCCCAGTATGGCTTAAACTGGGCGGGCTCTGTGCCCTATGCTTATAAACCCAGCACTCGGAAGGAGAGCAAATCAGTTACCTTCAATTAGAAGGGGTTACCACACTTCACAGTAGTCTTTCTCAAAACCCTCACCCAAACATACACAGACCAAAAAAGCCCTACTCCATCCTTTTAATGGCACAGGAAGAACCCAAAATAAGGCTCTCTCCTAACTTTGCTACCTCCCTAGTTCCCCCTATACCCTACAAGACATGGACAACAGACTCGCCCTTAAATAGTTGTTTATTGGCAGTGGGCTGGAAGGGATGGCAGAATTAGCATTCGCAGACAACACCACACCAGTCACAAGGGCAACAAGAGTGATGGATGGGAAAGCCTGAAGGCCCCCTCTTCAAAAGCAAGTGGGTAGGCGGGGGCCTGGAGTGTTGATGGGGCAGCCTTGGATCACCTCTGCTTAGTAGGCATGGTTAGAGATGAAGAGAGATTCGCTGGCTGCGGCTCCAGCCTGACCACTTGGGGTGTACTTTCCTTGACAAGCAAGGCTGTTGGCCTAAAAGGGAAGAGAAACCAGGTGAGAGTTCTTCTGGGTGCCCCCGTCCCCCTGAACACCCAGGCACGCGTTCCCATCTTCATGCTGCCTTACCAGGGCTCGCTTGATGTATTCCTCCTGGGCAGCCTTCAGGTTCTCCTTCTTCCCGCCCCAGGCCTTCAGAGCAGAGGCCTGCAGGGCCCGGCCGTAAGAGAAAGTCAAGGCCCATGGCTTCAGCAGTGGGCACTTGTTGATGGCATTGAGGTTGATGGACGCCTCTTCCTCGCTCTGCCCTCCAGACAGGAAAGTGACTCCTGGAGATCAAGGACAGAAGGGGGGGGCTTTCACTAGAGGTGCAGGGCAGGGAGGAGCTGCCAGAAGCTACCCTGGAAAGGGGTCAAATGTGATGGCGTAGCCATCCACTTCACCAACCAAGATGAGGGAGTGGGCCTCACCAGTGACAGCAGGGGGCACTGTGCGACGCAGGGCTGTGACAGTTGCCATGGCAATCTCCTCATTGGAATATTTCTGGGTACAAGCATGGCCTGGGGTGACCATGTTGGGCTTCAGCAGTGTGCCTTCCAGATAGACGTGGTGGTCACTCAGAGCCTTGTACACAGCAGCCAGGACCTGGAACCGGGCAGGGTGTGAAGTGAAAGGGCAAGGATCACCTGTGAGTGGACCCAGCCCACATTACCCTGGCCAGACAGGCAACCTAACCTACCTTCTCGGTTACATACTGGCAGCGCTTTAGGTCATGGTCTCCATCAGGAAGGATTTCAGGCTCCACAATGGGTACAATGCCATTCTGTGGGGGAGGGACAAGGTAGTGAGGTCTCTTGAATGGGAACCCCACCTACTAATCTCCACCTTAGCCAAGATGTTATCTTGATGATGATAGTGAATTAAGGCTTCAAAGGCCTCAGCCTCAGATTTTCCCACACTCCCCCCCCCCCGCCCCGTTCCCTCCCACCACTGCTTTGCAGAGTGGCCTCCACTTGTTTGGCACTGAGAACAGTTGCTCTGGGGGAGGGAGATGTCCTGGCAGATGGATAGAAAGAAAGCTAGCCCACACTGGAACCGAATGGCGTAGGACGTGGTCTACTGTGGCCCAGTCCTTCAGTCCCACCTGCTGGCAGATGCTGGCATAACGGGCCAGAACATTGGCATTTTCCATGATGGCAAGGGCTGAAGGAGTATGCTCCCCAATCTTGAGCACACAGCGCCATTTGGCAAAGTCAGCTCCATCCTTCTTATACTGGGCACAGCGTTCTGACAGCCCATCCAGCCCTGAAGAGGAGGAACAAAATGAAGAGAGGCAGAGTCATGATTCCACTCCGGGCCCCTGGTGAGCTGGTGAGGAAGGGAAGGAGGCACATCACACTCACCTTGGGTGGTGGTCTCACCATTGGTTCCTGCCAGGGGTACCACGCCTTTATCTACCTGCCAGGATACAGGGCAGCAATTCAGCTCTACCATCCTTCCCTCTACCCAACCAGCTCCATCCCTCACTGCAGCCTCTCAGGGCCTACAAATATTTTTTATGAGTCCCACAAGGAAAGATACACGCATTATCTGAGAGAACATTAATTGGAGGAGCCTCTCACTAAGCAAACCGCTTCACTGCTTTACACTTTGACTTTTTCAGCTGTAAATAAGGAAAATCTTATTTAAACAAGCTGTAAAATAAGGAAACACCTTAGAACCATAGGGGGCTGTAGAGTTCAGAGATAGAGCACTTGCCTAGCATGCAAAAGGAGCTGGGTTCCACCCTAAGTCTGGAGCAGACCATACCTAAATCCCTAGGACCTGCTAACTCAGCACCCAATCCCTGCCCTATTAATCCGCTTCCCCAGATCCATCTCTAATCTTACACCTCCAGGGCCCTTACCTTAATGCCCACAACACCGCCCTTGGACTTGATAACTTGGGGGAAGGGACGTCCATCATCCGCCTTCTGGTAGAGTGTTTCGTGGAAGAGGATCACCCCCCCAATGCAGGGGTTCACACGGTCATCAGCAGTTAACAGCAGCTGGCGGTAGAAGCGCCTGTTCTCTTCGGTGTTCTCAGTGCCAATGGACTGCAGCCGCTTAGCAATGCTTCCTGGAGGAAGGATCGTTCGGAAGGACTAGAGGATCAGTCTGGCACCTCCAACCCCGGGTCCCCCGCCCCTTCCCCCGTTTCCCCTGCCTCTACCGCACCAGTGGATTCATCTGCAGCCAGGATGCCCTTGCCCGGAGCCACAATTCGGTGAGCGATGTCAGACAGCTCCTTCTTCTGCTCCGGGGTTAGTGCTGGGTATGGGTAGGGCATGGCGCCAGTGACAGCACGTTCCTGAGGGAAGGAGACAGACAGGGACAAGTGGTTAGTTGGGCCATCCTATAGTCTCCCCGGATAAATGAGGACTCCTTCCCTGGAGGGCAGGGAAGCAGCCCCACCTCCCCTGCCCCACTCCCTGAGGGTCCTGGGCTACTTCCTGTCCCAGAGCTCTCCCGTACACCCAACTTCCCTATACTAGACCTGCCTCTTCCTGTACCTTTCCTAACTCTGTCTGTTGCTGGGTGTTGCCCAGCTCAGAGTGGGGTTGCTCACTGGCAACTGGGGGAAAGGAAAAAGCCAGAGCCAGGGACAGGCGGGTCATGTTGAAGCTGGACCCATCTGGCTTGCGCGTTGCCATGGGTCACCTTGCCTAGAAACAAAATTGAACCGGGAGTATTTTAGAATATAAGGATCATATGGGGCAGAGAGCCCAATTCCATCATCTGAAAGAGCCCAAGAAAGAAATCATCTGTGTTTGAAGTCACACAGCAAAGAGAGGAGATAGAACCCAGATTTTCTGACTGAGGTGGGGCGTCCCTTGTAATCTACCCAGGTCTGGCCCAGGCTTCAAGGACACCCCAAGGTCAGGCCTCTCCCTCCTGGTGTGGGGGGGTGTTAGGAAAAGGATATTAGGAAAAATACAGGGTAATCAAAAACAGAAAGGGCTATGGAGCTCAGGAGGAAAGGAAGCTTTATCTCCACACTGCCCAAGGGAAAAGGGTAGAAGTGAGACACGTGCCCCACCCCTTCCCTGAAAAGTGCTCCCTGCGTGCTGCGTGTGGCTGTCGCAGTCCCAGGCTCAGAATCAAGGTCACAAGATAAGAAAAGATAGCGAGGTGTTAATGGGCCACGGAGCAAGACAGAGAGGAGTTTCCCCTCCTCCACAGGGGCTCCCCCAAAACGAAGCAAACTCCCCCACCCCATCGAGGAACCCTGACGCGGTATACAAGCTGACCTTCCCACACCCATCGCTTCTTGGGATCCTCGAACTGGCAATGAGACCCTAATGTTTGCATAGGTGGGGGGAGTCCTTGCAAAAATAAAAAAAGGGGGTCTAATTTTCCATATCATCTTGCTTCCTCCCCCGCCATGACTCAGCGCACGGAGCTGCTCGTGGCGCAGCGCGCTCCCAGGGCGCAGGCTGAAGGGCAGAAGCTGGGCTGGGGGCGAGCGTGGGGGTAGAGAAGGGAGAAGCAAGGGGCCGTGGGGATGGAGGCTCCGCGCTGCTGCTTTGCCCCCGCCACCGGCCCGGGATCCTACCCCAAGGTCCCTTCCCCGCGCACGTGTCAAATGGCGCTCACCTGGCACAGGAGGGGGTGGGTCTGCCGGCTACGGCGGTGGGTGAGAGAAAGGACGGAGGACCGAACGCGGATAGAGTCACCAGAACCCCAATCTGCCTGCGTTCCAAAAGAACGCAGCCTATTGAGCTGAGGGGGAAGGGGGTGACGACGGGAGGCGGGGCCTCGGACATTTAAAGGCGCCGCTCCGCCCTCTGCGGGTATTTTTCCTTGCTGGGACACTAAGTGTCCAATTGCAGGCAGGCACTGTGCACGGCACCGCCTCAAGATGCAACGATAGGAGGCGGCGCTGGGGAGGAGACGAGCGGTCAGAACCCGATCCCTCCTCCGCTCCGCTAGGACGTGACTCGAGCCACATCCCTCGGGTCACCAGGGCCCTCCCTCCCCCAGCTTCTGCCCGGCGCGCGCGCGAGCGTCGTGACTCAGCCGGAATGTGGGCTGGCGAGGGGGTGGGAGTGTCAGAGGGAGATGGTGGCTGGCCCCCCTTCTAGACCCCTGGCTTCCGGCCTGCGCAGCGGCAGCCTGACGTTACTGCAAAGAACCCAGAGGTTCCGCGCCTGCCCGCTTCGTACGGCTACGGGGCGCAACCGGTCCCTGCCCGGCCGGAGCACCCACAAGGAGTGGGAGAGGGCCACTTAGCTAGCGGGGTACGCAGGCAAAGCCTCCTCGGACCGACGCGCCAACCTCATCGCGAAAGAGTGGCCTAACCTGGTCCGGACTAAGCTTGCAGATTGGCGGGAGTCACCTCCCGCTACAGCTAAACACCATCTTTGAGGAAATGATCGACAAGGGCTGGCTCAAGCCAGACTCGTCTTCCCCGAACCTGATTTTCTTCTCCAAAATAAAAATCCGTCTCCGAGCTCTCTGCCACCCACTTACTCTCAGAGCATCCAGTTCCCTCAGACTCCAATCTGCAGCCCCCATCCCTACCCTGGGATCTGGCGAGCGGCCCACCTGTGGCGCTGTGAAAGAAGCCGGCAGAGCCTGGTCAGCAGCGAGTGAGCCCGGAGGCCCTGGGCTGGGTTATAAGACAGCTCCTCTCCTCCACCCCTCCCCAGCAGACACCCGCACCAGTGTCCCTGCCCGGTAACCCCTGCCCTTTCCCCACCACGAATCCCGCGGCAGGGACCTATATTTAGGGAAACCTGAGGCTCCTGACATTCATGCCAGCGTGGGGCCCCTGAGTCGGGGAAGAAAAAGGAAGCTTTGGTCTGCCTGGAGGGGAGGAGGTGCCCCTGCCCACTTACCGGTCTTTAGAAGAACCTCTTCCTTGAAAACAGAGCGGTGAAGAGAAATCAGTCTCCGGCCTAGGATCTATAAGGCAGAGCAAGTCGGAAGGTTGCTGGGGTGTCTGATTGTTGCCTCCCACTGACTCCTTTGGTCCCCTCCTATTTCTCTGGGCCTGCTGGTGGCTGTATCTTTTTTTTTTTTCTTTTTTAAAGAAGAGCAAATACAGGCAGGATACTCACCTCTTAAAATAACTGGGAGTCTATAGGCAGGCTGCAATTGGCTGTCCCTATATCTTGATATTCCAGGTTGGCAGAGCCCTCTCATACGGTTGCCTGGGTGAGCGATGTCTGGCATCCTCACCTTCACTTATATAGTTTACCAGGGAGGGAGGGGGCGAGGGGTAGGGGCACTGGGCCGAACACCAGCCCCTTTTCCTTCCAGCTTTCCGAAGGAACTGAATTCAGCTGTCCAAGGGCTCTCAGAATCCTGTCCTGCAGGGAACCAGGCCCTCCACTCAAGGCTCCCAGGTTAGGCTGGACCTGCCAGCTGTGATTCCAGTGGCCTAGCAGTGGTGTCCTGAGGGCCATTTTAGAGGGGGCCCTAGGGGCTGGCCACTCCCCAAAGAACAAGCCCCCCACTCCCATCCTTCATCTGAGCTTGATCTCGAAACAGAGGCAGTTGAGGCTCTGGCAGTCCGGAAGCTGGCAGGCGCAGGCACAGTCACACAAGGGGCAGCATTGAGGACATCTAGGAGCCCAACCCTGAGGGAGAAGAGAAGGATGGATGAAGCAGCACCAGGACTTGGGTGTGCTTTCCTCCAACTGGAGAAGGGAGGTCCCCCTGCCCAGTTCCATCCACCTTCTCTGGAAACAAAGCAATTCTCCATGCTGAGAATTCAGCAGTGACACACGGTAGTACACTAGCCTACTCCAGCAGTGACACACACAGTAGTACACTAGCCTACTCCAGCAGTGACACACGGTAGCACACTGGCCTACTCCAGCAGTGACACACGGTAGCACACTAGCCTACTCCAGTAGCCTCCAAGCTCCAGTGCGCAGGGGCTCCGTGGGTGAGGAGAGCAGACCAGTGAAGAACTGGCTTTAAGTCTGACTAGAATTTGGGGGGTCAGCTCTGCTCTGCTCTGAGCCCTGTGCAAACCAGAGGAAGCCAGGACCTGGAGAGCACATTTCTATCCTCATGAAGGTAACTTCTGGGTGTTGGACTTCTTTGCTGGCATCAAACCAAACTGCAAGATGTCTTCCCTCCTTCCTTTGTGAGACAGGTTCTCACTGTATAGCTCATGCTAATCTGGAACTATGACTAGGTTGGCCTCAAAATCCTGACAATCTGGGGCTGGAGAGATGGCTCCGCGGTTAAGAGCACTGACTGCTCTTCCAGAGGACCCGGGTTCAATTCCCAGCACCCACATGGCAGCTCACAACTGTCTGAAAATGCAGTTCCATGAGATCTGACACCTTCACACCAATGCACATAAAATAAAGTTAAATAAATCATTTTAAAAAAAATCCTGACAATCCTCCTGCTTCCACCTATCAAGTACTTGGGGCTTCTGTTGGCCTTCGTTTTGAGGCAGAATTTCACTGTGTGGCCTGCCATAATAGAACTCACTTACTTCCTAGTGCTAAAGCAGGTGGGTTTCTGTGAGTTTGAGGCCAGCCTGATCTACATCTTGAGTTCCAGGGCAGCCAGGGCTACATAACAGCAGTGGCTCTCAACCTGCCCAACGCTGCGATCCTTTAATACACCTCACGTTGTGGTGACCCTCAGCCATACAGTTATTTTTTTGTTTTGTTTTGTTTTTTGTTTTTCGAGACAGGGTTTCTCCGTGGTTTTGGAGCCTGTCCTGGAACTAGCTCTTGTAGACCAGGCTGGTCTCGAACTCACAGAGATCCGCCTGCCTCTGCCTCCCGAGTGCTGGGATTAAAGGCGTGTGCCACCACCGCCCGGCCATACAGTTATTTTTGTTGCTACTTCATAACTAATTTTGCGCCGGGCGGTGGTGGCGCATGCCTTTAATCCCAGCACTCGGGAAGCAGAGGCAGGCGGATCTTTGTGAGTTCGAGGCCAGCTGGAAACGTTCGTGTTTTCCGGTGGTCTTAGGCAACCTCTGGGAAAGGACTGTGTGATCATGAAGGGGTTGTGACCCACAGACTGAGAACCAGAGACACAGAGAGCTCCTGTCTCAAAAAACAAATAAATAAATAAACCTGACTTTTTAAGCCAGGTATCATGACTTGAGCCTGTAATCCCAGCACTTGGAGGAGAAGGCAGGAGAAGTTCAAGTCAGCCTGAGCTACATGAATTGTCTCTAAACGACAAACAAACAAAAATAAAACGAGGGGCTGAAGCAGTTAAGAGCAATCTTAGCTCTTCCAGAGGACCTGAGTTCAGTTCCCAACACCTACATATTGGCTCGGAGTCATTGAAACTCCAGATCCCAAATTCCAGGGGCTGTGACACCTTTTGATGTCCTTAGGCACACATGGTGTAGGGTTTTCCTCAGGCAAGCCACTCATAGATAAAATAAATCTAAAGAAAAAAGGCTTTTTTCCCTCAGTGCGTAGAATCTAGGACCTATGAACATTAGGCAAAGGCTCTACTTTTGAACCACTCTGAGTGGGGAAGGGAGCTTTTTACAAAACAAAATGGAAATGCATAGTGATTTGCCCAAAAGAACACAACCAGAGAGAAACTGGCTTGAACTGGAGTTGGTTTCCCTGGGCCTGGGATTCCCTGTGCCTATTTTCCCAAGGCCAGGAATGTTGGCTTCATTCTAAGGCTTCAAAGGCACAGTTGGTCTCATGTTCTCTACTTAGGGTGAAGACACGCTCAACAGGTGTTTGAGCCACAGATAGATGCTGAATGTATAAACTAAGCTAAGCATATCACTTTGCCTTCTTTAGGGAAAGGCAGAAGAGGGCCTCTCAACTCCAGGAGAGATGACTGTCTCGTGGACATAATGTCCTGAGAGATAGAAAGGGACATTCAACACGCCAACCCTCGCTCCTCTGGCCTCGGACTGGGATGATCTGCAACTGCCCCAGGCATGGATGGGAGGCAGGCCAAGGTACTGGCGTGGACACACCCCGGTGGCTGTGTGACAGAAGACTGGCTCCTTGAGGCCACGAGCAAAGCTAGTGACAGCCACAGTTGCATCAGAAACCGGGCCAAGCCAGGAATAGGGAAATGACCTTTCCAACAGCTGAGATTTCGGGGTACTGTGTCAGATGACCAGAGAGATCGGCTGTCAGGAGAGGCTCCAGCAAGGGGGGGAGCCCAGCCAGCCCAGGGGAAGGGGTCTAAACTGGCCTGTTACTGTCAACAGGGGCGAAGGCTGTCGGTGGAGGGAAAGAGAAGTGGCTTCTTTGTGTAGAGCATGGTTTGGGCATCTCTGGGGATGAAGTGGGGTCTGTGGGTTTCTAGAGGACCGCACCACCACTCTGTACAGAGCCACTGGCCAGAACACTTCACTGCCCTTACCTCAGGAAAGAGGGTATTAAAAGCGTCTTCTGGCTCTGTTCACAGAAGGGTTTAGTCCAGCCATTAATAACTGGCTAATGGATTTCTTGACTCTCACGAGCAATGGGCCCTGGAAGACCTCTGCTGTTTTAAGTACATTAATGACTCTGCAGCCTGTTAACCCCTGTGTTCTTGGGTGGGGTTTACATTTTGGACTTCGGGAGGGCTGGACATTTTACTGGCTAGTTGGTGCTCACGCACTAGAATAGTAAGACCTAGGTGTGAATTCTGCCTGGCTAAATTATGTTCTGAGCCTCAGTTTCCTCGTCTCTGAGACAGATATCGCATTGATTTTTTACAGTGCCAGTGGACCGAAATGAGATCCTTAGTGAGCACTCGGTGAAGGGAGCCACACCTGTCGTCTGGTTTCCCCACTTGCTATGTAGCCCAGGCTGTCCTCGAACTCACAGAGATCCATCTGCTTCTCCCTCCCGAGTGCTGGAATCAAAGGCGTGTGCTACTATGCCCCACTTTAGTGGTAGTTCTTAATTCTAACATACATCTGAATTACAGGAGCTTGTTAAAAAGTACAGACTAGAATCCTGCCCCAGACCTACCTACAAGTGAGCGAGAGGCCTGGAGGCCTGACGTGCGAGGTCCCGCTTGTTTTTGGTCACCCCCTTCTGTGCCTAGAACTGTCTGCTCATTTATCTCTGCCCTTCACCACATTGTAAGCCCTGGGAGCACAGGGAGATGGTCTGGCTTATTTTTGCTGAGCCCCCAGGGCCAGCACAAAGCCTCACACGGTGGCTCCGTGTTCCGTGTGTACTGTACACATGAGGGAGGGAAGAAACCAAGGCTCCATCATTCAGAGAGCAGGGCTCTTCTACAGAGAGGAAGAAAACCTCGGGTTTGTGGTCTGGCTGGCGCATCTGACCCCAGGCGAGGGAGTCACCCAATCTCCTGTGAGCCTCAGTGTCTACACTGGCCAAACAGACAGGCTCTGTAACCTTTTTGGCTGGCATTGTTACCATAAGGAACCTGGAGAACAGAGGCACTTTAATATCCTTGGAGGAAAGACAGATCAAGGACAGGGTGAGCTTGGCCTCCCCTTGATCACTCTACATCTCTTTCTGGATCCAGAAGGAACTGGACAGGACCAGTTTCTCATGTGCACAAGGTTCTGAAGCCCATGCACCAACAGCTGGGAGACCCTGTCTTCTCACAGGTCCACGAGATTCTGAAGCTCTGCACCAACAGGTGGGAGACCCTGTCTTCTCACAGTCAACCTCAGCACCTCAGCTCATCGCTTTTCCTGAGAAGCTGAATCCCTGACTTGTCACCCCATGTGGACAGATAGGGAAGGAGATGGTAACTCCTTGAGATAGGTGTTCTGGATCCCTTGTGCCTCTGCACAGCAAGTCCCAGCAGTGCCTTCATAGTGAGAGTGAACAGCTATCTTTTTTTTTTTTTTTTAAGTTTTTCAAGACAGGGTTTCTCTGTAGCTTTGGAGCCTGTCCTGGAACTAGCTCTTGTAGACCAGGCTGGCCTTGAACTCCCAGAGACCTGCCTGCCTCTGCCTCCCAAGTGCTGGGATTAAAGGCGTGCGCCACCACCGCCCAGCCAGTGGCTATCTTCTTTCAAATAGACTCAGAAAGAGTTCTGAGTCTGATGTGGTTGCTGGGAATCAAACCCAGGTCCTTTGGAAGAGCAGCCAGTGCTCTTATCTGCTGGGCCATCTCTCTAGCCCTCAAATTTATTTTTGAGACAGGGTAGCTTGCCCATACTGGCCTTGAACTTCCTACGTAGCTTTACCTTGAACTTCTGATTGTTATTACGAGCACCTGAGTATTCTGACCTTGTGTGTGTTTGTGCACCGTGCCTGCCCGTTGCCTGTGAACCGGAAGGCATCCACACCTAGTTTATGTGGTGCTGGGAATCAACCCAGTGCCTCCAGCACACTAGGCAAACACCCTCCCAGCTCAGTTGTATTGCCAGCCCTCATCATTTATTTTGAAAGTCAAAACATCTGCCAGGGATTTGCACCAAGCACAGTCAATCCAAGCTAAGAATTTGCTGTGGCTCAGTCTGTTACCCCCTGCTAAGGAAGGTCATCACTCCAAGGACAGGAACTCTGTTGTCTTAATCTTTGAGCCCAAAATAGTCCCTGTCCAAGAAGGTGGTTGATCACACTGAACATTTTTAAACCCACAAACGTAAAAATTGTTGTCTTCTGTAGGTCAGCTTCTCCCTCGAGGATTCTATTGCAGCTTAAACTGTGGAGCCATTTGCGAGCCAAGGCTTTTCTGTGTAACACTGGGAAAGCCACAAGCATCCCCAAGCCCTCTTATTCCTCCGCAAGGAGAGCAGGAGAGCAGAATAATACATCTATACCTCCAGGTTCAGGCACGGACACATGGCCAAGTGCGATGTGCAGTTGAAATGGTCATAAGGAAGCAGACTGTATGGCGGGGCTCCATCTTTGGAGGGAGGGAGGAATGCGCGGTAGTCATGGTGAGGCATGAGGGTAGCGCACACACACAAAGAAGGCAACTTCACAGAGCACCTGGAAGATGACCACTCCTCCTATCTCTGCACACGCCCTTGTTTCCTGTGACGCTAGCCGAGTGCTCCACCACTTTGCCTTTCTACCTGAGTATTTCATAGACAATACCTTTAGTAATAAAAATAGATTTTTTTTTCTTTTTTTGGTTTTTCGAGACAGGGTTTCTCTGTAGCTTTTGGCGCCAGTCCTGGAATTAGCTCTTGTAGACCAGGCTGGCCTCGAACTCACAGAGATCCACCTGCCTCTGCCTCCCGAGTGCTGGGATTAAAGGCGTGCGCCACCATCGCCCGGCCTAAAAATAGATTTTTATTATAAAACCCACCTGTAATCCCAGCACTGTGGAGGCAGAGGCAGGAGGATCTCTGTGAGCTTGAGGCCAGCCTGGGTTACATAGTGAGACCCTGTCTCAAAAAAGCAAAGCCAAACAAAACAACTAAACCAGCAAAAACCCAGCCTGCTTGATAATTAATATAATTTAATTTTAGAAATAAAATTAAGCTTTCCACCGTCTTGGCACCTATGAAGTCCTGCTGGGAACAAAACCTCTAAAAGACAAATATGTCTGGAAGGCTGTGGTTCCGTGCCATTTCAGCTGGCTAGAAGTGAGGTCTCCGGAACCAAAGGGGGCCCCTGGCTCTGAAGTCTAGAGCTGGTTACGGCTGAGATGAAATTTAATTTTACTTGGGAAGAGAAGCGCTAATGTGCATAAAGCAAGAACAGCACTGCCTCCTAGAAGCTGTGGCTCACACCTGTAGGCTCGGCACTCAGGTGACTGAAGCAAGAGGACCAGGAGTTTAAGGCTAGCCTCATCTGCAAGACCCTGCTGCAAGCGAAATTTTACAATTTTAAATAATGTTAAATTTAAATAAATCCTCATCTCTCAGAGTTGCTGGTGGAAACAGCACAGAGCCTCCAGCAGTGAGCTCTCTGGAATATATCTCCCAACGAACAGAAGGCGTCTTGTTGAGGTCGGTGCTACGTCCCGGTCCACAGCAGACAAGCGCTTCACTTACAACCCTGTTTTCTTTTAACTACTTTGTTCAGAAGTCCTGATTACGAGGTTCAGTATGATGGTTCTCACCTTTATTCCCAGAACTTGGGAAGCAGAGGCAAGTGAGCTCTGTGAGTTCAAGGCCAGCCTGGTCTACACAGTGAGCTCCAGGACAGCCAGCACTATATAACAGAGAAAGCTTATCTCAAAAAAAAAAAAAAAAAAAAAAGTCCTGATTATGCACTGGGCGCGTCACACAAATCATCTTTCTCCAGCTGTCATCCTATGTTCTTTTCTTTCAAGTACCATTCATCTCCAGACACAATCTGATATGCGGCCATGTTGCCTTTAGCTGTCTGCCTATGACTCAGTACCTGGCCTAGGGTTGGGGCTCAGTAATAAATGTGCTGGACAAAGAAATGAAGGCCCGGACCATGCCCAGACCAGAGGGTTAAGAACGCGTTAAGAACGGAACTCACAGCTTCGCTGGGATGAGGGCAGCAGGCATCCAGGTAGTGGGCTGGACTGGGCAGAGGGAAGTCGCAGGCTTCTGCGCAGCTCCAGCAACAGTCCTGGGTCTCTGAGGCAGTCTGCTTCCTGCATGGAGAGCTGCAGTCTGTGCAGCAGCCCTGAGCCTGGGAGATGACAAGACTCAGTATCTGGACCAGACAGCAGGGACAGGCAGCCCTCCTCTCTACAAGGGAAGGACTAACTGGAGATAAGAAGGCTCTCCTGGTCCCACGGAAAGGACAGATGCGCTGACTAAATGGCAGGTGAGGGGACACACTAATCACCAGGTTCCTGGTCCCTTCCTGCCCCTCCAGGCTCCTCACCAGCAGGCAGTGCCTGGTCAGCAGCACCAAGCCCAGCAGCAGCAAATACACGCCCACAGCGATGAAGACGATAGCCGGGATGGGGAGCAGCAAGGGAGGGCTGCTGATGGACGCTGGGGCTGGATTCCATGGGCCAGAGGAGGTCTAGATAAGCACAGAGGAGGAGGGGCGTGAGGTGGGGCAAGAGCTGTACAGGATGCCAGGAGGGGCACAGAGCTAGGTGAGAGGTCCACAGGGCACTGACTCACCTCCGCCCTGTCCCTCGGCCATCTCAGCCATTCTCATCTTACTATCAAGTACCTGCTGTCAGTTTAGAGATATCTGTGAAACACTGCTCTCCTTTGTAGAACACTTCTCTGCACAGATTCTTGTATCTAGCTCTGATCTGACAGGTTTCCCATCTCTCTCTGCCCTCGCCCCTCTTCTAATTCATTTCTTTTATTTTATTTTATTTTATTTTTTCGAGACAGGGTTTCCTCTGTAGTTTTGGAGCCTGATCTGGAACTAGTTCTTGTAGACCAGGCTGGTCTCGAACTCACAGAGATCCGCCTGTCTCTGCCTCCCGAGTGCTGGGATTAAAGCCGTGCACCCCGCATCTTCTAACTCATTTCTTTCCACATCAGACTGCCCTGGCATCTCCACCAGCGACTCCCAACAACTGCTTATTTCAGGGACAAAGCTTCCCCACCCTAGTCCTAGCTACTCCGTACTCCACCCCATACCCTGCAATCAGGCTCCATCCTCTCTCTGGCCCCTAGGCCTCTGCTTGTATTGCTTACTGTCTCTTTGATTGCTAGCACACTATCTTGCTAGGGATCCCTAAAACGTGCCACCTCCCGGGAAGTGCACCCTGGGCACTGTCTCACAGCTCTGGTCCAGAGCTAAAAGGTATTGGATAGAAAGAAAGCCCCCTCCCCAGTCCAAGCTCAAAGGAGAGCACATAGCACTGGACTCACGTCCATGGGGCAGGTCAACACTAGTCCGTCCAGGAGCTGCTGCAGAAAAGAGAAGATTCTGGGCTCAAAGCCGAGTACCCTTAGGCCGGGGTGCCCAGTCTTCCCTCTCTTCCTGAGTGGAGAAACCTGAGGCCCACGGATGGCAGCTGGACAGGCGGGGGTCTCGGGATCCAGCACCTTCTCTTCGCCTGAGCCACGCCCTCAGCAGTCCCCAAGTCCCTCGGGCCGTTTACAGATAACACGCTGCCTTGGGTCCGAACCGCCAAGGCGCCAGCACCGCCCAGGAGCTTGGCGCTGCTTCTTGCCTCTTGCCGTTGCCAAGGGGACCACAGTGCTTCCACTACGGCGGCCGCAGAGACCCAAACTCTCTATTCCCGCCTCGTTGTACTCTCCTTGCCTTTTTCGACCACGTACCCTAGGTAATCGCCACCATCCCGGCTTTCCCTCCAGAATTGGAAGTAGCGAATTCTCGCCACCGCTGGCTCAGGAAGGATGCTCGTCAGATGCTGGATGGGTCCACTCCCTTTTCTGCAAAGGGGGAACTGCCTGCCTCAGACATACTGCGTTTTTAAACTTTATTTTCTGGAGAAGGGCAAGAGCAGGATCAATTGTAGACAAGGAGCAAGACTCCCCGCAAGTCCCACGAAAAAGCAGATGCTCTGACTAAATGGCAACGGTGTCTCACAATAAAAGCTTGCAAGTGAGGGGATCACCAGGTTCCTTGTCCCCAAGGCCTTTCCTTTCTTTTCTGCCAGGCCCCTCTCACTTCACCAGCGTCAGTCTAGCAGTCCAGTCCCGTGTGTATTGTCCCCATCCCCGTCGGCTGTCCGTCCCCTCCCCCCATTTCTCTCCTTCATTCACATTTTGTTTGCTAAGACGAGGTCTGTGACCCAAGCTGACCTGAAACTCACACCATGTAGTGTGGTTTGGTCTGGGCCTCACAGCAGCGACCTCAGCCCCCTGAGTGCGGTGCTCACACCTGGTCCTGTTCTATGCTGAACCACCAACACCCACTGACTGCAGGATAAAACACAGCCTTAGCAGACTCAGCCTCCCCTGGCTTCTCTCCAGAGCTCGGAGAATAAAGCAAACTTCCTTCCCTCCTGCTGTCTTTCTATTGGAGGACAGGCCATATACACGTCTAGAAATAGATACGACTTTGTGTCTGATCAGTTCTTTCGGTGGTCCACGGAAGATCTACTTCAGGGATGCTGAGCTATGCACTGTCTCAGCTCTGAGGCCTCGGGGATGCTCTGCCCTCTGCCCAAAACACCCTTCCCTTTCCCTCTCTTGAACTCCTTCCTCGTCCCTCAGGCCTATGCTCAGCTGTGCCCTTTCAGGGTCTTGCTGCCCACTTGAGGCAGAAGTTACCATGTTGGGCTCGCACTCTGCAGCCTCGTCCTAGGGTATTGAATGTGTCTCCATTTCTGCCTGGCTCCTGGGTCAGACTGCCAGGGCTGCACTGCTTGTCCTGATTCATCTCCACGACCCAAGCTCTTAGTACTTGGCCTTGGGACCACCCAGAAGACAACAGCTCCTAACACTAAAGACTCTAAATCCAGCTCTGACTCTACCTGCTGAGGGACTGTTATCTGGCACCTGTTCCCTTGGCTGCTGCTCTGCTCAGTTTCCCTGTCACTCCTAACCTTCTGGTTGCATATGTGTGCATGTACGTGCCTTTGCACACAGACACAGCTCTTGTGGAGGCCTGTGATACAGTGTCACCCACACCTGTTATGTGAAGAGATTCTCTCCCCTGATGTACTTACCACAGCTGCTTCCCCTGGACTTCCTTTTCATTTTATATTTTTTATTTACTTTCTATTTTATTTTAGGTTGTATCTCTCCCCCCCCCCTTGCCCCAGAGTCTTACTGTGTAGCTCTGGCTGCCCTGGCTATGTAGACCAGGCTGGCCCTGAGCTCATAGAGATGTGCCTGCCTCTGCCTTGCCTCCTCAGTGCTAGGATTAAAGGTGTGCACCACTATGCCTGCTCCCATGGGCCTCCTTACACCACAGAAATTGTCAGGTCACGGTGGCGCATGCCTTTAATCCCAGCACTCGGGAGGCAGAGGCAGAGGCAGAGGCAGGTAGACCTTTGTGAGCTCAGGCCAGCCTGGTCTACAAATGGAGTTCCAAGACATCTAGGCTATTACACAGAAAAAACCCTGTCTCAGGAAAATAAATAAATAAATAAGTAAATAAATAAATAAATGTCAGGCTCTGTGCCACTATTGTATACAGATTCCTTCAAGACTGAAGCATTTCGTCTTGCAGGGAAACCCTTGAAACAGAAAGGTAGACAACTCAAAACAGCTTCAGGAAGTCTCTGAATATGACCAGATTCTCTGGGCCTCTACCTGCCGGAGTAAGTGACACCTGCTGAGAGTCCTTCAGCAAGACAAGCTGTGAAGAGCACTGAGACCAGTAGGTTTAGGCCAACTGAGTCACGTGGGCAGGACACTCTGAGCTGCCTGCTAACTGCAGTGTGCTACTGGTTCTCGGCTTTCCGCGCTGTCACCTACCCTGGGGTGGGCTCTGACCATACACATGTCTTTGAGTCATTTCTGCTCCTCTAAGTAACTCCACACCCATATTCCTGTAAGTAACTCATTGGCTAACCAAGTTGGACTTTGGTGATATGGGTACTTCGGTCTTTCCTGGGCTGCCTATCTGGGGCAAGTAGATGGTGAGTAGGTGGGGTATGTGTTTCCCCAGGAAAAAGTTTTGTTACACAACAGTTTCCGGGTCCTGAATCCCCCTTCAGCCTTCAATCACAGCAGCAGGGTCCCAGCCATTCCTATGCCGCCTCTGGCCTTCTCGGGAATGACTGAGCCCAGGGAACAGTGCTCGGCTAGTCCCTGAAGTCAGCATTGTTGGTTGATTTGAAGCGGGATCAGATTGCTTCCTTGAGATTCTCTTCTTTCTGAGTCTCAAGGACCAGGATGAGGGCAGTTTCCTCTCTGCTGTAGGAAAGGAAAAGCTCCCCCAGCCTCCCACCGCCTGTCTTCAGCCCCTTCCAACAGAGAGATGTGAGCCTTGGCAAGGGCCCCAGGCACACCCATGCTCTGCAGTGGCCAGACTCACTGCTGATGGTATTCTGTTCCTACCATTGGCTCCTCCAGTGTGTAGGAGGGCAGACAGTGCACCAGACAAGCCAATAGGAGGGATGATGCATGTGCCTTGCTTTGCCAAGGCCCCACTTCTACCCACGTTATACCATCAGTAGGAGGTAGGGAACACTGACTTTACTCTAACCAATGGCTGCCATGCTCCTTCTACCTGAAGTTCACAGCTGAAGATGTCAGATAGGATAGTGTTGAACTGACCCAGAAGAGTGAGAAAAGGATACCATGTTCCCCATCATCATGGACCGGTTGAGAGACGGGAGATCCAGAGGGACCAGCAGATGAGAGAAGCTTGGGCAGGCTTGGGTATGACCCTGAGAGGGAGTCAATCAAGCAGCATTTTGATCTAATAATTCCTGCCCCTCCATTGGCTATCAGATAGCGTTGTCTTCTAGACACTAAGAAAAGGCTCCTGGGCTGGCAAGATGGCTCAGACATGCATGTCTGATGAACTGAACTCAACCCTCAAAAGCCAAGAAAAGGTGGGAGGAAGGAACAGACTCCTCTGATCTACACACACACAGGCTGTAGCATGAGTGCATCTTCTCTCTCTCTCTCTCTCTCTCTCTCTCTCTCTCTCTCTCTCTACACACACACACACACACACACACACACACACACACACACACACACGAGAAGGGGGGAGTTTTCTCAGCATTCCTAATATGAAAATGAAAGCCTCAGAGGGTGGAGGCCCACGCCTTTGTTCTCAGCACTCAGGAGGCCTAGGCAGGTGAATCTCTGAGTTCAAAGCCAGTTTGGTCTACAGAGAGAGTTCCGGACAGCCAAAACTACACGGAGAAACCATCTCAAAAACCAACACAAAGAATATGAAAGGCCTTGTATCTATGCCCTGACCTCGTGAGAATGGAGAAGCTGCCCTTGCACTGGGCCACAGTAGCATCTCTCACCCCTGTGGTTCCAGAATATGGGAGAGAAGACAGGAGGAGCCTTAATTTGAGGATAGTCGGGGCTACACAGCAAAACCCTGTCTCACAGACTGAGAGCAGGGTAGCTCGACGGTAGAGTTTTTCAAGGCATGCCCAAGGCTCTTCGCTTTAATCCCAAGTCCCATGGAAACACACATAATTGGACAGTCGTTAATGACTACCCCGGCGAGGTCTCGTACAGGAACTGCACTTTATGCCGGCCTTTTGAAGCCCTCTGTAGAGTTCCTGCTGATATCCCTATTTGTACATAAGCATCCCAAGACTCAGGGGAGTCGAGACCCATACATTCTCCCGGCAAGGGAGTGAGTGGCAAAACCAGGATTCAGACCCAGGCAATAGGAGGTTCAGAAAATGTCCAAAGCTTAGCCAAGGTCACAAGGACAAGCTACGGAAGAACAGATTAGTGGACCCATGGTTGTCGGTCTCCATCTCACCTATTGTGAAGCTTGCTTTCTTTCTGGTGTCAGGAGAAAGGGGAGGACCAGACCTTCTTGGAACTGTACGAACTCAGGACAGGTACAAACCAAAGAGCTAAATAATGAATGTGCTGGCGCCGGGTTGGAGTATTAGGTGGGAAACAGACACCAGGGGCCACTCAGCCGTTACTTATTTACAGTCTTGGGATGTCACACCTGCCTCTGCCCCCATCTGCCATCTGCCTGGGTCCTGACGAAGAGCCTGGGAGCCTTTGGATAAGGGAGCCCAAAGCCACAGGAAATGGTACACCCCAGCCCCAGAGGAACCTGCGGACAGGTCTGCAAGGGTGGGGCCGGGGTGAGAGACTTCCCTGGTGAGCCAGGCAGAGGGAGGGAAGGACACAGAAGCCACCTGAGCACCGCCCACATGGCCCCTTCACAGGCCATGTCCAGTGGCTACAAACCTTCCTGGTTGTAGTTCCAGGCATGGCCAGAGACTTCTAGAACACTTAAACTGCAGCAATGGGCAGAGGGTACCCTATCTTGAGTTTATTTTAGGTGGCATGCCAGTTTAGCAAGAACATACATACCTATACACAAAGACACACAGACACACACAAAGACATACATACGCTCCAAGGCATACATGCCTGCTCAAATATACTATTTCCTTCCAGCCCCCTTTCTATACTTTTGCTTGTTTGGCCTCTTTAAAAAAAATGTTCTTATTACCATGTAAGTGTGTGTGTGTGTGTGTGGTGTGTGTGAGCACAGGTGCCCCATGTCAAGTGTGGAAGGCAGAGGACTATTTTGTGGGATCGATTCTCTTCTTTTACCTTTGTGTGGGATCTGGAGATTGAACAGGAGCTAGCAGCAAGCACTTTCACCCACTAAGTGTTATGCCCAGATCAGCAAAGTCCCCCAAAAGCAACAAGGAGACAAAGGCTTCTATGTAAAAGCAAAAAGCCTTTATTTTATACAAGTTTGCAAACCCAGTCTCTCCATGTGTGCAACATACTGGAATACTCAGAGTGACACCGAGATCAGCTGGAGTTGGGTTTTTATAGTAGAAAAGGAGGGGGTGAGGGGTCTCTAAAGTTCAGAACCCCTGACAGGCTGACTTTTGTCTAGGGGTGTCCTGGTTAGTGTGTGCTCGCAGGTGCTCCTATCTACAGCGGTTGGAATGTTAGGAATTTCCTTGGGACGTTCTGTTCTTGGGTGGTGCTCAGGTAACCTCAGTTTGTAGTTCTTCCTGCAACCAGGTATTGCTTCAGGGTAAACTACTGAGACTCGGGCCTCCATTAAACTTATCAATGGCTGAGTCCTAAGCTGGCAGGTGATAATGGTTGGAAGTAAAGACCTTCCTCTGGGTGGTCTGTTACTATTTAGCTTACCGTGGCTGGTTCCCCCATCCTCCCCTTTTGCTTTGTTTTGAGACAGGGTCTTGCTATGTAGCCCAGGATGGCTTTGAATTGGCAATGATCCTGCTCACTCAGCCTGCCAAATACTGGGGTGACAGGGATGAGCCACCGCACTGGTCCCCTTTCCACACTCCTGTTGCAGTTACGAAGAAGCTCCCCTTTTGTAGATGAAGAATGAGTAGAATCATTGTATCTAGGGTAAACATTAGAATGACATCATCCGCTACACTGTATCTAGGGTAAACATCAGAATGAATGGTACTGGAAGTACTTTGCCCTTAAAGAAATCATTGTAGCACATAGGCTTGCTCTCTGCTGTCTACAGAGTGGCTTTTCCGAAGTTTTCTAGACTTTGCATGACTTTGGTCACAAGACTCTGGTGGCACACCTGGAGGGTCCTTCCAACAGGACACAGTAAGGACTAAGGCTGCAAGGGAGGAATCTTTTCCTTCACAAAACATACAGGTTAGATCCAGGCGTTAGTATGAGAAACTTGTTTTACCCAAAACTACTTTTGTGCAATAATCAATAAATTCACCTCTACATGGCCATTTTGGGGTTCAGTTCACAGAAACTCTTCCTCCCTGCTGCCAGAGAACCTAAAATTCATCTTAGAGTTGTTACGCCCAAGTCTCTGGTCCCAAAGTGAATTCACGGAGCTGGATTTCTGATGCAAATTACATGAGGGTTTTTAATACTCAGACTCAAGTTTGGACCAACACCTTTCCAGCACCCCAGCATGGTGGGTGCAGAAAGTGTGGCAGGGAGCCCGGAAAGGGTAGAACTTTTAAAGGGGAAACGCTGTAATCGTTTTGGGATTGGATAAGGAAGGCATAGGGTAAGGTAGTTTCTGAAACCATTGGTCAGTTTGGGGGAGTGAAAACCTAACAAAGAGCCATTAATGACTAACAAGGTATCTTCAAGGATAGGGTGCCTCCCGGAAATATCTGGACCTTGTTAAATTTTATGGCTCTGCTCCTTAACTTAATTGACTATTTTTAGGGTATCTGTTCAAATTTCTGCTACCACAGCACATTTCTGGAGCTGATCTCTGCCCCGCCCCCCAGCTCATTACATGGCTTAAGATGAAGCCCCTTCTTTAAAATGGAGTTTGCAAAGTCAGGTCCTCACCGAGTGACCTTCTTTCTTGGACGACCTGAGCAACACCCTTTTATTACCAGATTCAGTCCCTTATCTGTCTTTTTTTGACTGAGGGGGGCCTTCAATACAGGGTTTCTTTGTGTATCCCTGGCTGTCCTGGAACTCACTCTGTAGGTCAGGCTGGCCTTGAACTTGGGGATCCTTCTGCCAGGATTAAAGGTGTGTGCCACCACTACCAGCTCTTTCTTTTCGTTAGCCTCCAGCTTAGAAAGCACAGCGACGGGCTCTGGCCAGGACAGCCAAGTCTTGTCATTTTTGATGCTTTGTTGTTGGTGGTGGGTTTTTTTTTTAAAAAAAGATTTATTTATTATGTATACAGTGTTCTGTCTGCATGTATACCTGTAAGCCAGAAGAGGGCACCAGATCTCATTATAGATGGTTGTGACCCACCATGTGGTTGCTGGGAATTGAACTCAGGACCTTTGGAAGAGCAGCCAGTGCTTTTAACCTCTGAGCCATCTCTCTAGCCCGTTGTTAGTTTTTTGAGACGGGTTTTTCTGTGTAATTCTGGCTGTCCTGTAAATCTCTCTGTAGATCAGGCTGGCCTTGAACTCAGAAATCTGTCTGCATCTACCTCCCAAGTGCTGGCACTAAGGGTGTGTGTCACCACTGTCTAGCCTGGCATTCCATTTTAAAAATATGTTTGAAGCCGGGCGGTGGTGGCGCACGCCTTTAATCCCAGCACTCGGGAGGCAGAGGCAGGAGGATCTCTGTGAGTTCGAGACCAGCCTGGTCTACAAGAGCTAGTTCCAGGACAGGCTCCAAAATCACAGAGAAACCCTGTCTCAAAAAAAAAGAAAAAAAAAGATAAAAATATGTTTGATTGATTGCTGGGCGGTGGTGGCACATGCCTTTAATCCCAGCACTCGGGAGGCAGAAGCATCAGATCTCTGTGAGTTTGGGGCCAACCTGGTCTACAAGAGCTAGTTCCAGGACAGGCACCAAAGCTACAGAAAAACCCTGTCTCGAAAAACCAAAATGCCAAAAAAAAGAAAAAAAAATTGATTTTATTACAATTCTTATGGTGCTTTGCCCATATGTATATTTACTGCTTGGTGCCCAGAGCAGATGGAGGTCAGATGAGGAAACGGGATCCTTTGGAACTGGAGTTACAGACAGTTTTCACTGCCACTATCGGGGTACTGGGAATAGAACCCAGGATCTCTGGAAAAGCAACCTGTGCTCTAACTACTGAGCCATCTCTTCACCCCTCCCACCCTTGTCATTCTGTTTCCAACAGTGTTAAAGCTTTCTTTTTGGAGCTCACAAGATTGTACCTTGGAATTCACACCATGGGGCTCAAACTCCAGCTGCTAAGGAAGACCTCTTGGCCCACAGAAGAGAGGTCTGAAATTTACTAAATAGCAAGTTCAAGGCCAATCAGTTGCAACTTTGTCTCAAAGATGACAGGGTCAAGGAGGGGTTCAGTTCCCAGCACCAACATAGCGGCTCACAAGCACCTGTAACTGTAGTTCCCAGAGTGTTCAAGCATCTCCTGAATGCGCACATTCATGTGGTTTATAAAAACTTATGCAATGGTGTGCACAAACACATATAAATATTTTATTTATTTTTTTCATTCATTTATTTATTTTTGGTTTTTTCAAGATAGGGTTTCTCTGTGTAACGATTCTGGTTGTTCTGGAACTCACTCTGTATACCAGACTGGCCTTGAAGTCACAGAGAGCTGCCTGCCTCTGCCTCCCAAGAAATCTCTTTTTTAAGAATATGTGCATTGGTATTTTGTCTACATGTCTGTGTGAGGATGCCTGATCCCCTGCAACTGGAGTTACAAATGGTTGAGAGCTGCCATGTGGGTGCTGGGAATTGAACCCGGGTCCTCTGGAAGAACAGCCAGTACTTTTAACTGCTGAGCCATCTCTCCAGCTCCCACATAAATACATCTTAAAAAACACAAGCAAACACACAAAGATGGGGTGGGTGGGTGGGTAGAACACGCTTTTAATACCAGCACTTGGGAAGCTGAGGTAGGTAGACTTCTGAGTTCCAGGCAAGAATTGTCTTATAAAACAAAAACAACCAACCTCCCCACTGCCGCAAACACACAACAAATCCCAGCTAAGTCAGGAACTACTTATGACAAGTACACACACACACACACACACACACACACACACACACACACAACCTGGAGCATATCACACAACTTCTCTGTGCAGAGGGTGCGGGCATCTGTCTAGGGAATTGTGAGGACAGTAGAGACATATTAAAGAATTTAGGAGCCGGGCGGTGGTGGCGCACGCCTGTAATCCCAGCACTCGGGAGGCAGAGGCAGGTGGATCTCTGTGAGTTCGAGACCAGCCTGGTCTACAGAGCTAGTTCCAGGACAGGCTCCAAAGCTAAAGAGAAACCCTGTCTCGAAAAACCAAAAAAAAAAAAAAAAAAAAAAGAATTTAGGTTCTGCATGGCATCGATAAAGGTTAAAAAAAAGAAATAAAGCAAGCCACCAAGCAAACGTCTCAGGGTCCTGAGTGCCGGGATTAAAGCTGTGTGCTATTGCTTCTTTCTTTGTTATTTATTTAGGAAGAGAACAGAGTCCCAGTCTGTAGCCTAGATTGATCTGAATCGCAGTATGTCTCAAACAGTGGCTTGAAACTCATGACAATCCTCTTCCCTCAGCCTCCCCTGTGCTGGGGAAATAATCCATCCATCCAGCTGGAACTGATACTGTTCTATTGGCTACCAGGCCCATGTGTGGCTCAGAACCTGAGTCTCATGATGGTGTGCATTTTTTTTGTTGTTGTTGTTGTTGGTTTTTTTTTTTTTTTGTTTGTTTGTTTTTTTTTTTTTAGAAAGGGTTTCTCCGTAGCTTTTGGTTCCTGTCCTGGAACTAGCTCTTGTAGACCAGGCTGGTCTCGAACTCACAGAGATCTGCCTGCTTCTGCCTCCCGAGTGCTGGGATTAAAGGCATGTGCCACCACTGTGCAGCCAGCCCTTGTGTTTTTGAGACAAGTTCTCACTATGTAACCCAGGCTGGCATCAACTTTTCAATCCTCCTGTCTCAGTTTTCTGAGTGTTCCGGACTACAGTGGTGAACCACCAGACTCAATGAAAACTTGATTCTTAGTGTACAAAAAAACCTATTAAATGTTTTGAAGCACAACCACACACATATAAACAGATATACAGTATACATTTAATGTTATTAAATTTTTCCTTGGGGCTGGGGGGACGGCTCAGCTGTTAAGAGCATTGGCTGCTCTTCCCAAGGACCTGGGTTCAATTCCCAGCACCCACATGGCAGTTCACAACTGTCTATAACTCTAGTTCCAGGGGATCTGACACCCTCATATAGACATACATGCGGTATGTCTATAATAAACATTACATAAGTAAATAAATCTTTAAAAATTTTTTTTTCCTTATAGGCATAGATTAGGGGAAAGTAATGAAAGCTGCCTGAGGAATGTAGTTTTTGAGGATTGCAATAAAGCCAGACTTTCCTAAGCAGGCCATTACCCATTGGTAGGTTGCAAAATCATGAAATGTGTTTGGCAGGGAATGTAGAAAAAAAATCCCAGGACACTGCCTAGAAGGGCCATCAGTACTGGGAGAAAGTGAACTAGGCTGGGGGTAATTCGGTGGGAGAGCATATTTCTGTGGGTCCTGAAGCTGGAGTGAGCTATTGTGTCTCCCATCTTTCACATCTCAGACAACCCTGGGCAGCTGTGGGCTGTTTGGCTGAAGTCACACAGCACTGACGGTGAAAGAAAGGAATGTAGAAGAGTCTAGAAGTTTCCAGTGAGACTCTGGTCTGACCCATCCATCCCTGCTCTGGCCCTACATTTCAGGGTAAGCTTCACGTTCAGAAGAAAACAGTTAGCTGTCCCAGGGCATGGAGATGAACGGCCCTGTCAGGGTTTCAATCCCCAGGACTAAATAATAACAAAACAAATAGACCCCTTTCAGTTCCTTTAGGACTTCTACATCTGAATAATATTATAGAAACTAACAAACCACTGGGTGTGGTATAGCTTACCTTTAATCCCAGAACTGGGGAGGTAGAGGCAGGTTGGTCTCAGAGGATCTCTGTGAGTTCCAAGCCAGTCAGAGCTACACAGTGAGACTTGGAAACAATACCAATGTTTCACCATGTCTAATCGTACAGTCTCATGGACACACTGTATTCTCGCCCTTCTCTGGGATCTGCTATCCGCACCTTTCCCCAAGCTGAAGTCTCTGCTAGGTTTCACTCAGTTACATCACGGCAGTGAAACCATATGGCAGGTTGCTTACTACCACACCCCCACCACTGGTTGGTCTGGTTCGGTTTGGGATTTTGGAGGCAGGATTCTCCATAGCACAGGCTAGCCCAGAATTTGTGATCTGATGCTTCAGTCTCCAAGTTTTGGGAATGACAGGCCTGTGTGTGTGTGTTTTATTTGTTGGTTTTCTCCTTTGGCAGGTGCCGAGGAGAGAACACAGTGCCCTGTGAATGTTAGGAAGAGTTCTACCACTGAGCCTACTCAGCTCCTCTTATATTTACTTTGAGAGACAGGGTAGTTCAGTTACAGTATGCATTGCCAAGCAAGCGTGAAGCCCTGGCTTTTATGCCACCACCACATGAGGCCAGATACAGTAATGGCCTTCAGTAATCCTAGCACTTGGGAGATAGAAGATCAAGGCCAACGGGACGGTGGTGGTGCAGTCCATTAATCCCAGCACTCAAGAGGCAGAGGAAGGTGGATCTCTTTGAGGTCAAGGCCAGCCTAGTCTACAGAGTGAGTTCCAGGACAGGCTCCAAAGCTACAGAGATACCCTATCTCGAAAAACAAAAACAAAGGTGCTGAGAGATGGCTCAGAGGTTAAGAGTACTGACTGTTCTTCCAGAGGTCCTGAGTTCAATTCCCAGTAACCACATGGTGGCTCACAACCATCTGTAATGAGATCTGATGCCCTCTTCTGGCCTGCAGGCATACATACAGGCAGATGCTGTATACATGATTAATAAATAAATTTTTTATTTTATTTTTTTAATATTTATTTATTATGTATACAATATTCTGTCTGTGTGTATGTATCCTTGCAGGCCAGAAGAGGCCACCAGACCCCATCACAGACGGTTCTGAGCCACCATGTGGTTGCTGGGAATTGAACTCAGGACCTTTGGAAGAACAGGCAATGCTCTTAACCTCTGAGCCATCTCTCTGGCCCCCGATAAATAATTTTTTTAAAAAAAAAAAAAGAAAAACAAAGACAAGACAAAAAAACAAACAAATAAAATACATTCAAGGCCATTCTTAGCTATATAATGAATCTGAGGCCAATCTGGGCTACATGAGCGACCATGTCTCATAAAGAAAAAAAAGTATCGTGAGTAGCTGGAACTTGGGGCACACCACCCCTCCTGTAACATCTGATATTGAGACGCAGACCCTCCCATCCTAGAAACTGTCAGCTTATCGCGTGCGGTCTTCCAAATCAGTGACTCTTTCTTGCAGACTCCATCTCTGAAATGTCTATTAAATCATCAACAAATTCCAATTGGTCAGTTCTACCTAAAGCACTAGAACGCCTCGCCCCGTTCCATTCTTCGAGAACAGAAACAAACGCTGAGCCGGGCGGTGGTGGCACACGCCTTTAATCCCAGCACTCGGGAGGCAGAGGCAGGAGGATCTCTGTGAGTTCGAGGCCAGCCTGGTCTACAAGAGCTAGTTCCAGGACAGGAACCAAAAAGCTATGGAGAAACCCTGTCTCGAAAAAAAAAAAAAAGAAAGAAACCAGAAACAGAAACAAACGCTGAGCGCTGGGTCAAGTGATTGGCCAATGGAAGGACAGTGTGAGGACACCTCCGCGCCAATGGGAGGCTGATGTTTCTTTCTGTCTGACCGCCTCGGCGGAGCAATCTGGCACGCGTCCTTGCAGTTCAACACCTTCCTCCTGTGCTGGGACGGTCCCTTAAAAGCCCCTCAAAGGAAGCAGGATGGCAGGCTACAAACTCCCTTCCTCGCTCCTGGGCCTCCCCGACTCCTCCGTGCTGTGGATGGGAGGAGAGGCTTTTCCAGGCAAAAATAATATATAAAAATGTGCATTCCAAGCCAGGAGGTGGTGGCGCATGCCTTTAATCCCAGCACTCGGGAGGCAGAGGCAGGAGGATCTCTGTGAGTTCGAGGCCAGCCTGGTTTACAAGAGCTAGTTCCAGGAGCGGAACCAAAAGCTACGAAGAAACCCTGTTTCTAAAATCAAAAAAAAAAAAAAAAAAAAAAAAACGCGCATTCCAGGGTTTCTGCTTCCTTTTTTATTTATTTATTTTTGGATTTTTGAGACAAGGTTTCGTTGTAGTTTTTTTAGAGCCTGTCCTGGAACTAGCTCTTGTAGACCAGGCTGGTCTCGAACTCACAGAGATCTGCCTGCCTCTGCCTCCTGAGTGCTGGGATTAAAGGCATGCACCACCACCGGCCGTCCCTTTTTTATTTCTTATTTATTTTTATTTTTTATTATTTTTTTGATATTTTTTATTTGGTTTTTCGAGACAGGGTTTCTCTGTAGCTTTTGGAGCCTGTCCTGGAACTAGGTCTTGTAGACCAGGCTGGTCTTGAACTCACAGAGATCTGCCTGTCTCTGCCTCCTCAGTGCTGGGATTAAAGGCATGCACCACCACCGCCTGGCCCTTTTTTTATTTTTATGGGATAATAATCTTTTAAATTTTCTTTCTTTTAATGTTTTAAATTTTCAAGTATTTTGACAATTTGAACACCCCCTCCCTTCCGTTTTCCAAGTTTGGGTGCTGAGGAGAAGCATCAGCCTCTCCCTTGCCCTCCCACCTTTGTCCCAGGGAGGTGAGGCCCGTGACAAGTCTGAAGACAACACAGAGCAGGGTGTGTATCTGCAGAGGCTGTGCGGGGGGCGCTGAGCAACGTGGATCACTAGGGTGAAGGAAAAGAGAAATTGGGTTGTGGAGTTTTCTCTTTACTTATTTTCTTTTCCTTCCCCGCCTTCCTCTCTCCCCTCCCTCTCCCTCTCTCTGTTTCCCCTCCTCTCTCTCTCTCTCTCTCTCTCTCTCTCTCTCTTCTCTCTCTTTCTAGTGTGTGTGTATGTGTGCGTGCACACGCGTGCACGCGTGAACAAAAGAAAGATCGAACCAGGGCTTCACACATGCTAGGCAAGTGCCCCCCACCCTTTTAAGATTTATTAGCCAAAAATGGTGGCATAGGCCTTTAATCCCAGCACTGGGAGGCAAAGGCAAGCAGATCTGTGTTATTTCAAGGCCAGCCTGGTCTACGTAGCCAGGACAGCCAGGCTACATAGAGTGACCCTGTTCAAAAAATTATTGTATATTTGTGGGTGTGTTTTGCTTGCACGTACATGCAGTGCCCAAGGAGGCCAGAACAAGTCCCTTGTAACTGGAGTTACAGACTGTTGTGAGCCACCGTGTGTGCTGGGAACCAAACCCAGGTCCTGTGCAAGAGCAGCCAGTGCCCTTAGCCACTGAAGCATCTTTCCAGCCCTCTGTTTTTGATTTGTGGGATAGGGACTTTCTAAGGTAGCCCATGATTCTCGCCCGCTTGTGATTCTTCTTCCTTAGCCTCCTGAGTCCTGGGATAAATTCTAGAGGGTCTACACCAGCTCCAGGGTTTTAGGAAAAACTGAAATAGTCTGAACTGGGTTACAGCTGTAAGGTGTATTGACACATACCTTAACCCCAGCATCGAGGAGGTAGAGGTGGAATACAAGAAGTTCAAGACCAGCTTTGGCTATAAAGCAATCTCAGGGCTAGCTTGAGCTACATGTCCAGATGTTCTGGATAAATGTGAAGTACAATCAAGGCCAGGAGCGGGACTTGTGGGTCCTCTGTCTTTATAGACCATAGCTGGGGGAGGGTATCTGGAGAGAATTGTTCTCATGGCTATATTCTCTCCTGCAGACCGGCATGGCCCTGCTCTTCCTGCTGGGCTGTGTTTTCTTCCCACTGTGCTTTGCTGGCCTCTGTTGGGGGCTGCAGAACCAAACCAACCTGCAGATGGAGAGGCAAGAGGCTGTTTTGGTGGCGTCAAAGTAAGATGGGAAGGTGGGCTATCTTTCCTGGGGCCAGGGCTGGTGGAGCTGAGGTGGCAGCTTGAGGAAAGGATACAGGGGAGAGTGAGTGGGGGTGCCTCAGTAGAATCTTCTGCAAGTCACTGGCTCTCTGAGCTTAGACCCTCATTTGGAAATGGGTTTAATACTAACGACCATTTCTTTTTTTCCACGGAGACATACGTGGGTCATGGGAATGAGTGTCTAAGGGCCATTGGGCTCTGGGGAGGTGGAGGGTGGGACTCACGGGCACCCAGGGTCTGTGTTCTACCACCCAGCTGCATCCCAATCTTTGTTCTCCTGAGATGCAGCTTTACCTTGTAGTCCAACCAAGCCTCATACCAGGGGTTTCCTGGCTCAGTCTCCCAAGCGCTTGTCACTGAGTGTTTAGGTGAAATCAGCTAATAGTTTTTGTAAGAGTTGTCGGAGGGGGTGCACATACCGTTGCTCATATGTGGAGGACAGAGGGCAGCTTGCAGGTGTTGGTTCTGCCCCTCCTCCGCGTGGGGTCCAGTCCTCCGTGAACTCAGTCATGAGGCCTGGCAACAGTCAGCTTCTTTTGCTGAGCCATCTGGCTGGACTGAAGTGTGTTGCTTTTTAACTGATAACTCAGACTGCAATTTAAGGAGATACTATCTTCTGCTGGCAACACCGCACTGGGCAAACGTGTTTGTGGGATGGGTCGGACCCTCAGGCTGTTAATATAAACCTGAGCACCGCCAGGGCATGGCGAGGACAGGGAGTGTGCAGTGCCGGGCACAGAACCCAGAGCCTCCGCAATGCTAGACAACCACTGAGATAGGTCTCTTGTCCCCAGTGGCAGAATTTACCAAGGTGTTTGTATAACTCCCTAGCAGAGAGGACAAATCAGAAGTGTAGACACCCAAGCCCCCCATCTCCTTCTGTTTTAATCCACACTGTCCACAGTTAGCTTACGGCCCCTTGACCAGGTCTGTAGTCCTCAGTCAAGGGGCTTTGATGCCAGCTCATCAGTCTGACTTTGGGCTCCCTGTACTTTTGCTTGTCTTTGTTTCGCTGCGTATGTTTTTGTTGTTTGGGTTTTTGTGTTTCTGTGTTTTGAGGTAGGATCTTACTCCATAGCCCAGGCTATCTTTTAACTTTTTTTCAGGTTTGCTTGTTTTTGTTTTATTCTTTTACTCTTGGTGAGCCTCCTGCCTCGGCCTTCCAAGTACTGTGATTTCAAGCTAGGCTAGGTCCATCTGTATACTGACAGGATCTCCCTATGTAGTTCTGACTAGCCTGGAACTCCCAGGAATCTGCCTGCAGTTCCTGGATTGAATCAAACCCAAGCTGGACATAGCTTATGTTATCTTGGCAAGGCTCTTTTAAAGGTCTAAACTTTGGTTTCGCCGGGCAGTGGTGGCGCACGCCTTTAATCCCCAGCACTTGGGAGGCAGAGGCAGGTGGATCTCTGTGAGTTCGAGACCAGCCTGGTCTACAGAGCTAGTTCCAGGACAGGCTCCAAAACCACCGAGAAACCCTGTCTCGAAAAATCAAAAAAAAATAAAAAATAAAAAATAAACTTTGGTTTCTCTTTCCCCAACCCTAGAAGGTCAAAGGAACGGCGACATAAAATCTCCTTGTTCCGTGCCCAGACTGTAGTAACCCCCAGGAGGGTGGGCCCTTTCTCTTAGATCTTCAGGTCTACAATGGGTTCCCACACTGATTCCTGCGCTTGCCTGGGCCTAGACTTCCCTCAGCCATTCCCACAAACTGCCACTAGAGAGCAGCACAAAACAGCAAATCATCCCCTTCCTCTAGGGAGCACAGGGAATAGGCTGTGGGCTAGAAAGGTCAGTTGTCAGTAGATTTTTGAGACTTATCTCAGGGCCAGCCAGAAATTCAAACTACAGTGTTAGGATGTTAGGCCCCATGCTATACAAGTCTGAAGGACTGTTGGGTTTGCGAAAGGCAGGCCTACAGGAAGGCCATGTTCCCGTGAGGAGCAGCCATGGGGTAGGCCTAAGCTACACTGGCCAAAGCACTGGCCCTGCTTTCCCTTGGATTAAATGAGGGGTTTAAGTCAACCAACCCCCAGGCTCTTCCTCCTTCATAGACTGTTCTGGGGAGTGGCAGGAGAAGGGAACCCAGGAGGCCGCGCAGTCTGAGGAAGGGGTCTGGCTTCCATGGAGACACAGGGGCTTCCAAGGCAGCATCTTCTTTTTCTCAGGCCCCCTCTCATTCCCTCTCCCCGAGGTTGGCACTTTCCCTGTAGCCCAGGCTAGCTTTCACGTGAGATCCTCCTGCATGGGTCCCCTGCGTGTCACACTGCTAGGAGCACATGAGGAGCCACTATGCCTTTAACCCCTTAGCCCTGTTCCTAGTCCTTCTTAACTTTCTGACCCTGGCGATGTGGGCTCACCCCTCAGGACCATTTCCTGACCTCTAGAAAGTGGCTGAGCTAGAAGCCTGGTGCTGTCCCCACAGTGAGGCAAGGACACAAGACAGAGGGAGGTGGAGGACATGGGAGGTGCCTGGTGCGTGTGAGTTTCCACTCCTGACTGGAGAAGGGGGGGCCTCTGGCTCTGAAGGGCACTGTGCACTGTTGTGTTCCTAGCCAAGCCTTCAGTGTTCCCTTCGGGCAAAGCAAGAGGCCCCACCTACTTGGGCTGCCTTCCCCAGGGAATCTTCTCAGCTGGAGTGGGCACCCCTGAGCTGAGATCCCTGCAGGTCACTGAGGGACACACATTAATGTTTATAAGCCTTGGCAGGAGGGAGTACCAGACATTTCCAAAGTGCTGATGGGAAAGGGGCTCAGAACGCCCTGCCAGCCAAAGGAGTCCGGGGCCACCTTCTTTCCCAAGAGAAGAGCCATCTCTCCCCTAGTTCTGGTCCCTAGCAGCCCCCTGCGCTGCAGCTGCTGTCTCTTTAAGGGCCTCCCCCTCCCTCTTTCCCTGTCCCCCCCCCCCCATCTCTGTCGCAGCCGCGGCTGTGGCTCAGAGCTGCATGGGAGACAAAGCTGCCGCAGGTCCGGTTTCTTGGTGTCTGGTCGGTGCCATCATTTCCCTCCCCCTCTCCCACCCTCCCCAAGCTGGTGGCTTCCCCTCCCCCTCCCCCTCCTCACAGAGGGGGCAGGGGGCTGGGCACCAACTCTGCCATGCCATGTGCAGTGTCCGCACAGGGCATTGGGGCTGTGGCAGCAGCAAGAGGAGGCGGTGGTGGCCTGTGGTGGCGGGAGAGCCGCGTTGACTGGTGACCAGTTGCCCGGCTGCTCCTCGGCTTGCCTCGGTCCTTCCCACCCTCTCTTTTTCTGGGCTGGCACCATCATCCCCCCCCACCCCGCCTCCCTGGGCCCTCCCAGCCTCTCCACGTAAGCCCCCCCACCTGCCGCGGCTCTCCCTCCCCTCCCCCAACTGCATCCTCCTCCTCCTCCTCCTCCTGTCCCCTCTCCTGCTCGGTCCTCTGACCAGGTCCTCCCCTGGCCGTCTCTTCCCATCCCTCTCACTGGCATCCTCCCACCCCGTCTCTACTCTGCCTAGCTAGCTTTCTTTCTGTGTCCCCAGTCTCACTGAAGCCCCTTTCTCCCTTGCCCTGGACTAGCCCTCTTGTCCCATCCTGTCCCCGCCCTGGCCCCTTTGTGCCTCCCCTTCCCTCTTCCTCTCTCCTTCTCTGGCTCGCCATCCCTTCTCCACCTCTGACTCCCTCAGTTTGGCTTTCTTGTCCTCTCTGGCCCCTCTGGTCTCCCTGCCTGGGTCCAAGTCACCATGCTCACCCCAATGGTGGCTGGGGGGGTGGTGTTCCCCGGACTCTTCCTCTTATCCAAGAACACGCTCCAGAGGCTGCCCCAGCTGCGCTGGGAGGAAGCCGATGCTGTCATTGTCTCCGCCAGGTAAATGGCATGCCTTCCCTGAGTTCAGCCCCTCTCCCCCAAACAGGCTTCATGGGGAAGGGGCCTCAGCACCTCCCTGGGCTCTGCAGCAGTGGGGAGGTTTAGATGCAAGCTTCCTTCCCACCTTGGACCTCACCTTCCCCCGAGACCTCATTGAAACTCGGCCATCTGGTCTACTATCCAGCTTGATCTTGCTTGTCCCTCTCCCACCCTCTTAAAGCAGGCCAGCATGTGACCAAAGAGTCCCACAAGATACAAGGAGCAAGTCAAGGGGCGAGATCGCGCTTTTCAGGGCTAGTGTTTGCGGGTCAAGGCACGGAGAAGTAGAGGGGGAAACTTGTATATCCCCAGAATAGGGCCATCAGGAAGAGGACCATGGGAACAGTCAAGGAAATAGTGGGAAAGTGGCGGGGGTGCTTGGGGTCACTGTGGGGCCAGTTACTGTAGGTATGAGCAGCGTAGTGACGGGGTAACCAAACGGTGCAGGAGCAACTGGGGACTCCTGTGTCCCTCACGGGTCCCTTCCCCCCTCCCCAGGGAGAGACCTCACTGTCAGCCATTCCCAGCACTGGCTCACCTCAGAATGATCTCCCTGGTGTCCTGGGAGGAAGGAGACTCTACTGTCACAAACTAGGAGTGAAGAAGGCTTGGAGAGGCGGGAACTGAGGGATCGCAGCTAAGCGTGGCTTCGCTGAGAGAGCATGGCTTGGGGGGAAGCTGACGAGAAATGGCCCCGAGAAGCACAGGGTCCACTGTGGCAGCAAGAAGAGAAATGGAGGCACACGCCTTATTTTCCCTCCTTCTGTCTCCCTAGGCTGGTGTCCTCTGTCCAAGCCATCATGGCCTCCACAGCTGGCTACATAGTCTCCACCTCCTGCAAGCACATCATTGACGACCAGTAAGTGCCCCATGACCAAATCTGCCATGCCCCAGCAGCAGAGGTGTGGGAACCAGGGTCCCCCAGATCTGTAGTGGTCCCTGAACTTGGGCCCATGCAAGTTCATGTGATTATTGCAACTCAGTACCAGGGATAAATTTATAGGACCCTGTCCTAAAGGTCAAAAGCAAGGAAGCAGGGGTGGGTGCCAAAGAAACTCCTCAAAGTAATTCCCAGGCAGCTTCCCAGCCTCCTGTCATGAGTTCTGAGTGCCAATCCAGTCTTGCATCCCCCAGACTCTGTTTCCATCCAGAACCTTCCTGAGTGCCTCCTCACCAGGCCAGGCTCATCTCTCAACTTCTTCTGGAGTCCAGTTGTCTCAGGGGGAAGAGAAAGAGATGACATAAGGCCATTGAGGGTCAGGCAGTGGGGGCGGGAGTAGGGTGAAGAGGCCAAAATTTGGCACTGGCAGCGACTGCAGTGTTTGGTGCTTGCCAAAAAGGTCCAGGCCTGAAAGGTGGGGCGGGAGGAGGGTGAAGGGGAAAACACTGGCCCTGTCCGTGGTGCTGATCCGCCCATTTTTAGCTGGCGGTGGGCTGCTGCAAGCTTGCCGTGTGCTCAGGACAGTTTCACTCATACTTTCTGGCTCTTCTGCCCTTCTGTGATGTCCTCTGAGCCTCAGGAGACATTTTCTGGGTGACCCTGGTCTCCATCCGCCTTCTGGTGTCTATTTGTCTCTTTTTCCGGTGAGTGAGTTCTCTCCTCCTAAGCCCTAGAGTGAGGTCACATCCTTCCCCAGAAGGGCTTCTGCATGGAGGCATTGAGCACTAAGTGCCTAGAACAGTTCTTAGCTCCATGGTGCAGGGCTTTAACTCTCAGGATCCTTCTCCGTGACTTGACTCCCGCTTGCCCTCTCGAATGCCTTCCGCAGTCAGAGGGTCCAAAAGGAGCCTGGGCACCAGGCAGTTCCTCCTCACCTGTTCCCACCTAGAGGCCACCTTTTGGCTCTTGCGTTCCCATCCCCTAGTCCGGTCTTGACCCTGTTCCCCGTTTAATCCTCAGGTAGGTGGGAGGGTCGGGGCTAATCCAGGGCAACAGCTGTTCTTGCTTCTGAGCATCTAATTGCTGACAGAGCAGAGATAGAATCTGACACCTCACTTATCAGCTCAGGAGCCTGAGCCCCTCTGGCTCCCCCATAGCCCAGAGTCCCATGAGAACATTCTTCCAGCACATCCCTAGGCAGGCTCCGAGTCTTCTCTGAGCATGGTTGAATCCTGCCAATATTTCTGCTCTCTATCTCTCGCCAAAGCCTCTCCCCATCCCTCCCTACGTGACTCTGGGCCACATTCCCCTACACCATTGCAATGTGGGTCCTTTTGAAGGTGAGCTGCTCCCCACTTCCAAGCCAGCCAGCCTGGGCAAGCTGGGGCTATTTTGTGCTCACCCCATCCCCAGCCAGTCTGTACCCTCAGTTCTCCCCCCCCACTCTCTCCAGAACCCTCACTTGGTGTACGCTGGCCAGCCCGGTTGGCTTTTGCTCTGCTTCATCTATCTCCCCCCCACCCCAGGCCCGCCTGAGGACTCCTGGCCTTGAGAAAGCCTCAGTGCTGACTCAAGAGAAAAAGCGCAGCGTTGCCTGTTCTTGTGCTTCCCGTATTTGTTTACTCCAAAGTCTGTAGAACTTTCTCTCGTCTTGGCATCTTTGCTCAGCATTTTCTCTTTACTGCTGGCCGGACCTGAACTAACAATAGGCACACCACCTCAGAGCTAAGGCTAGCTGCCATGACGGCCCTCTGCTCCAACCCTTCTCTAACCTTCTTGAGACAGTGGGGCTGATGGCAAGGACTTCTGTGGTTCTCCCTTGGCTGCATCACTTAGCCTCTCCGTGACACAGGGTTTCACGAGCAGTGACCAACTTGCCGCTGTGTAAAGATTTAAGTACCCGCGTAGTGCCTGGCATGTGAGAAGCTGTCGCATCAGCTGGTGCTGGGCCACGGGATCGCTACAGTGCTTGGAAGTGCTAACCGGGGCCATCTTTGTACCTGCCCACATCTCATTCTCATCAATGCTCACGATCACCAGCACTCTGGTCTCCTCTCCCTATGACACTGCAGAGGCAGGGGTGGGTGGAGGGTGAGAAGCAATGACCCTTGGAGAGAAAAGGACAGAGACATGGTGGGTTGTGAGGTCTGCCCCAAACCTCAGAAGCTGAGTGGTGGATCCCCACCTTTAGCAGCCTTCAACTCTGGCATCTGCAACTCAAGCTTTAGGGGTTGTTCTGAGAGCCCCCGGGGATGCTAGCTCACTCCCATTGAGCATCCTGCTCCCCCCCCCACCTGTCTGCTTCCTCTTCCCTTTCTCCTCCCTGCAGGCACTGGCTGTCCTCGGCCTACACACAGTTTGCGGTTCCTTACTTCATCTATGACATCTACGCCATGTTCCTCTGCCATTGGCACAAACATCAGGTCAAAGGGCACGGAGGGGAAGACGGGACGCCCAGAGCCCTGGGCAGCACCTGGGCCGTGGTCCGCGGCTACCTGCACAAGGAGTTCCTCATGGTGCTCCACCACGCGGCCATGGTGCTGGTGTGCTTCCCACTCTCGGTGGTGAGTCCTCCCTCCTGGAGTCAGGAGAGCTGGGGTGGCTGCGAAAAGCTGCTGCACCCCAGCATGCCAGCGCTGCAACACAGAGGTCCCGGGTAGTGGGGTTTAGGGTGGGTTTCCTGAGCAGCATTCTACCTGGACCTCAGGAGCTCCAAGTCAGTCTGCAGTGCTACAGTCTGGGAGGTTGTCCTTCCCTGTGGTGTGAGGCAAGCCTTCCTAAGCCAGAGAATTGTAAAACAGGCAGTACCCCTGCTTGGCAGTGCCCTCAGAGCGCTCAAATTCCAGGACGACATGTCTCTCTGGGCAGAGGAGGTAGCTCCGCTGACAGTGTTTCTGCAGCGTGTGTGAAGCCCTGGGTTTAATCCCCAGCATTTTGTAAGGCTAGACAGCACATTTGTAACCCTCGCTCCTGAGAGTGGAGGACAGGAAGACAGGAGAAGACAGGAAGTTTAAAGTCGCCCTCAGCTACACAGTGGCTTTGAAGCTGGTCTGGGGTACATGAGACTCTTGTCTTACAAAAGAAAAAGCTGCCGGGCGGTGATGGCGCACGCCTTTAATCCCAGCACTCGGGAGGCAGAGGCAGGCGGATCTCTGTGAGTTTGAGGCCAGCCTGGTCTACAGAGTGAGTTCCAGGACAGTCTCTGGCTATACAGAGAAACCCTGTCTCAGAGAGAGGGGGTGGGGTTTGGCAACAGGGCCCAGAGAAGATACAGTAATTGTTCTCAACCACAAAGGCCTGAGTCTTCTTGAAAAGCTGGGCTTAATCCCAGCTCTGGGGGAGTGAAAGCAGTGAAGTGGGGCTCGCTGGCTAGGGCAACCAAGTGACTGAACCCCTGGGTTGGTGAGAGACCCTGCCTCAAAACAGTAAGACAGAGAGCAATTGAGGAAATTGATCTCTGGCCTTTACATACATGCCTGCACACATGTGCATACACATATAAACACATACACACACGAGTCTCTGAAGGTGACAGGAGCCAGGCATGCAGACACAGCTCCTCAGGCCTTGTCTTTTCCCTCAGGTGTGGCGGCAGGGCAAGGGGGATTTCTTTCTGGGCTGCATGTTGATGGCTGAAGTGAGCACGCCCTTCGTCTGCCTGGGCAAGATCCTCATCCAGGTGAGAGTGGATCTGAGGGCCTGAGGGCCCGTGGGGTGGACACGGCCGGGGACTTTAGGGAATCCTCCAAAGACCATACAACCTCCCAGCATGCTGGTGTGTGCCTACAGCCCTAGCACTAGGAAGACTGAGGCAGGAAGATCATGAATTTGGGACTAGCCTGGGCTACATAGCAAGAATAAGGCTGGGTGGTGTGGCGGTGGTGCATGCCTTTAATCCCAGCACTTGGGAGGCAGAAGCAGATGGATTCCTGTGAGCTCGAGGCCAGCCTGGTCTACAAAGTGAGTTCCCAGGACAGCCGGGAGTGTTTGCACAGAGAAACCTTGTCTTGAAAACAAAACAACAAAAAGAATAAGACCAAGAATAAGAGCACTGGCCCGGTGAGGGAGGAGCCATAGGCGGCATGGAGGGCAAGGAGATGGCTCTCCCTGCCCTGCCATGCTGCTCTGTCCACAGTACAAGCAACAGCACACGTTACTGCACAAGGTGAACGGCGCCCTGATGCTGCTCAGCTTCCTGTGCTGCCGGGTGCTGCTCTTCCCCTACCTGTACTGGGCCTATGGGCGCCATGCCGGCCTGCCCCTGCTCTCCGTGCCCCTGGCCATCCCGGCCCACGTCAACCTGGGCGCCGCGCTGCTCCTCGCACCCCAGCTGTACTGGTTCTTCCTCATTTGCCGCGGAGCCTGCCGTCTCTTCCGACCCCGAGGTCCCCCACCACCCTCTCCCTGTCAGACTCAGGACTGAGGCTGGGGCTTGGGAGCCCTCCTCCCCAGCCCCGCGGAGACAGGGCTTTGGGGCCAGTGGGTTGGGGGTGAGAGCCAGGAGTCCCTTGCCTTGACAACCCCAAGACAGAAAGACTCAGAACAGGGAGAAGCTAAATACCCTCAGGAGCTGAGGTCAGAGGAGAGGAAGGCAGGGAGAGAGAGGACCAGGACCGGGATGAAGAGCTTCTTCCGGCCTCTGTGCTAACAGAAGGAAGGGAAGTGGAAGTGTCAGACATTGTACTGAGGTCTGGAGAGCTGGGCTCAGTGGGACCAAGGTGTCAAGGGACAAGGGGGTAAGCCCCGCTGCTAAGAACATCCCAGCTCCGCTGCTGCAAATCCCTCCCTGCTCCCCATCACCTGGGAGAGAGAAGACACCCTAACTCATCCCATGTGGGCAGGTGACCCCTACAGTTCCTTCCTGCCGAGACCGATCTGAGGAACCTTATTTATTTTTTCGCCTGTCTCTGATTTGTTGGGGTAGGGGGAGGGAGGTGAAGGCTCCCTTACAACCTTCCCAGTGCTGAGCAACCCTGGGGGCAGGCAAGGGCACCAGCCCCTTCTTAGGCTGCACATTTCGCCCTCGGGCCCTGGCTTGTCCCTGGTGCTACAGATCTCTCACGGCTTCCTCCGGTCTGGGGTCACAGACCCTGGGAGGTGCTTTTACAGACCGCTAATAAAGACGATCTTCGTGACCGCCAGCAAGGCTCTCGGGTCCACTTTTGGGGGGCTGGGAAGGGAGGAGGTAAGGGGATAGATACATAGAAGGAGGAAGGAGGGCATGGGCATGGGGTGGATGGCCACAGGGAGGACCACTGGGCAGCCTGGGAGGAAGGGGAGGTGTGAATGGTCACATAAGAGAGTCGCTGGGCAGTCAAGGAAGGAGGAGGGGACGGGGAGTGGATGGCCACAGAAAGGGTCACTGCGGCAGCCAGGAAGGAAAGAGGCACTGCCTTTATTTCTCAACAGAAGACCAGTAGATGCATAGCACACAGCAGAATCCAGGGCTCCTGTCTGGCTCCTCAGGCCCCTTTCTGGAAGCTCCTGAGGAGTGTGGAGAGAGATCAAATGGGGAGGGCTCATAGGAGACCTGCGTTCTCGGGAAGGGGTAGGGCAGGGCATGGAGACAGGACTCACACGTGCGTGCAGAACTGCAGAAGGAAGAGGAAGAAGGCCAACAGCAATGCGCCTACCAGAATGTGCTGAAAGAGCCCAGGGCCGGAATCTGCCAGACAAGAGCAGAGTTCTCCCAGGTCCTGCTGGGAGGCAGGCCCCTCTATCAAGGCAGTTCATACCTGTCCTTACAAAGGTCACAGGTTTCTCTCCAATAAACTGGGCCACAGCAAAAAGGCTAGCTTGGTCTGAGTCTGGGTAATCAAAGAAGTCAGGCCTGTCTACAAAGAGCCCGGAGTTGGCTTCTGGTATTGAGGCGTCGGTGCTAACTCTTCTGGGCGCTAAGAACCAAAGCAAAATCTGTGACAAGAGTCCCTTGGGCCCATTGTGCCTACCCGAGAAGCCAGGCAAACTCAGGGCCCTGCTCCTTTTGTTGCCTGGGCTGGGTGAGCTCCTATTAGATGCCCACCATGTCTGAGAAGGGGAGGGTAGCACCTGGGTGCGGAATGGAAGAGAAAAGCCTGCCCAAGTGCCTTGGCTCCCGGTTCTAATCCTATCGCTTGGCAAGAACGAGGGAGGGGAGGGGAAGGGAGAAAGGCCTGGGGCTGGGCTGGCCTCCTGATCACAGCCAAGCTTCCTCCTTATTCTCAAGCCTCCTTCACTCCTGCCGTTCCCGAGCCCAGCTTCCCACCTGTCTCGACAGCCCCCAGCTCAGTCATCCCCATCCACAGGCACACAGGCACCCACTGCCACAGCTCCATAACCCCCTTCCCTGCTCTAATTCTGTGATTCTATGATGTCACAGGCCAGAGCCATTCCGGGAGTCTGACTGTGGGGTGCTTCCAGTTCCTGGCGCAGAAGAACTCCCTGAGCCTCATCCTCGGGGATGGCACTGATACAATGTGGTGGGGGGCTGGGGATGTAGCTCAGTGGTGTACACAAGGCCTTCTTGGGTTCAGTCAAGCGGTCACTGGCATCCGGCTGGTGTCCCAGAACTTACTGGGACTATACAACAATGTATTTGTACAGCAGCTGTATTTGGGAGGTGAAGTGGGCTACACACCTCCAGTTGTCCTTTGGACCAACCACAACTGTTGTTTATCGAATGCTTATTAAAATGCCAAGAAATTTGCACACATTGGCTCATGTAATTTGCAGAAGCCTAAGAGGGAGGAGCAAACCAGTGTGCAGTGGGAAGAGAGGTGCGCTGAGGCTCTACGCCTCCCATGGGTGTGCATTTTTCTATCCGGGGCTCCCCTTTGCCTTCTGTCCCCAGATTCAGGGGTCTGCATCCATCCATCTCCAGGCTTGGTCTTAGTGCTCAGCAACGATAGAAGCGCAGAGATGAGGAACAAGAGAAATAGCAGTCTTTCCCACCAGGTGGCAGCAGTGCTCCTCCGTGCTACCCTCGCTCCGGCAGGCAGGTTCCTCTCTTGGGACTGTCTGTCAGGAGTCGTTCTGGGAACTCCCCCTAGCTTATCCCAAGGCTAGTCTTGCGGCCATTCAAAGAATCTAGTTGATTCACCTCATCGTAGGTCAGTTTCTCCGTCGGTGGTATTGCTGGCACGTGTGCGCACCCACCACCACATCACACCCCCACATCCCCGCCTCACCCCTCTAGCTCCCACAGTCCTCCTGGTGTCACTCCCTAATTGCGACTTACGCTCCCCTCCCGAGTTGTAAGAGGTAGCTCGCCTCTGATTGGCAGTTAGACCTATCTATCACAAATGTATTCCAGCCCACCCAGGCCAAGGACACTTCAGGGTCTCCTTGGTAGCGCCGGTGCGTGCGCTTGTTATTGAGACTCCTAACTACTCTGTTACTCCGGTTGGCCCCTAGGGGGCGCCTCTGTCTTTCCCCGCACTGACGACCCACCTGTTTTCCACCTAAGAATCTTGCCACGATCTGCTTTCTTGTCTTTCTTGTTTTGTTGTTTTGTTTTGTTTTTTTTTTTTTT
>NC_022015.1:19634578-19635685 GCF_000317375.1 Microtus ochrogaster
CTCTGTAGCTTTGGAGCCTGTCCTGGAACTAGTTCCTAGCTCTTGTAGACCAGGCTGGTCTTGAACTCACAGAGATCCACCTGCCTCTGCCTCCCAAGTGCTGAGATTAAAGGCATGCACCACCACTGAAACCCTTAAAAAAAAAAAAGAAAAAAAAAGAGGAAGAAGCCAAAGTGGGAAGTCCTGAGGAAATGTGCCTGTTGGCCTCTATGCATGTGACCCCACAAAAATGCACAGCCCACCCACATACACATAACCAACAACAAAACCTCTGGGGTTGGAGAGATGGTTCGATGGTTAAAAGCACTGACTGCTCTTCCAGAGGACCTGAGTTCAATTTCCAGCACCCACATGGTAGCTAACAACTATCTCTAAGATCTGACACCCTCAGACAACATACATGCAGGCAAAATATCAATGCACGAAAACAAACAAACAAACAAAAACCCACCCCCATTTTACCGGCCAGTCAGTAAGGCAGTTGCGACCCTCTCCCCTCAAGGAGATCTCCCATTCTTTCAATTGTCTGACCATTAATTAGAAAATGTACTGGAGACCGGGCAGTGGTGTCGCACGTGTTTAATCCCAGCACTCGGGAGGCAGAGGCAGGAGGATCTCTGTGAGTTTGAAGCCAGCCTGGTCTACAAGAGTTGAAAGAAAGAAAGAAAGAAAGAAAGAAAGAAAGAAAGAAAGAAAGAAAGAAAGAAAGTGTATAGGGCTCCTGCTATGTGCTGCACTGGGCTCAGTTTATGGCTTAGATAGAGCATGATTTCAGAGGCAGAAAGGCAGAGGCAGGGGTATTTTTCTGAGTTCCAGGACAGCCAGGGATATATAATGAGATGACACTGGCTCAAAACACAAAACAAAATCCTCAGAATCCATACAGAACTGCGCACGTGTAACCCCAGCCCTTCTACTTGGAGACGAGAGGACAGGGATGGGGCCAGAAACTTCTTGGAAGCTCTCTGGCCAGCTGGGGAAAGTAGAGAAAGAGACCTGTCTCAAAGCAGAAGGTGAGGCAGATATGTGAGGCTGTCCTTCCACATCCATCCCCATGGCACACACCAACATGTGAGGAGGGAGGGAGGGAGGGAGGGAGGGAGGGAG
>NC_022015.1:19635785-19682511 GCF_000317375.1 Microtus ochrogaster
AAGGAAAGGGAGGGAGGGAGGGAGGGTGGGAAGGAGGGAGGGAAGGATGGGCAATTTCTGCCTTGTGGGAGCCTGAGAAACAGGTGCGCCTTGCTTTGGGAGAGAGACACCTGACAGGACTGGCAGGCAGGCACCCGCTACCTGCGCACCCTCAGTCCCCCTGAGGGGCGTTCTGCTCTCCACTGGCCTCACTAGCGCCCCTTTGCTGATGTCCACCAGTGGGGGTTACTTCCCTTTTTATTTTGCGTCTCAGCAGGGTGCCCTGTCCCTCACCCTCACTAGTCCCCCCCCCCCCACTCCTCTGGCTGGCAGGGCCTTGGCCTTCTCTTTCCATGTATATTCCCTCTCCCTAGGTGATCTCATCCATTCTCATGGCTTTAAATACCATCTATATGCTGATGACTCACAAATGTATATTTCTAGCCCAGACCTCTCCTCAGCGCTCCAGACTCCTATACCCAACTTCCTGCTTTATGTCTCCGTGTCGAAAAACATCTCGAGTGCAATAACCCTACACGAAGCTCTCGATTCTCTTTCTCCAAGCCTGCTCCTCTCTCTTCATCTCAACCAGTGCTTCCATGATTTCCCTAGACCGGGAACCCGAGAATTATCTTAGGTCTTCCTTCTTACCTGACAGTCCCCAGGTGAGCATCTGCCGGTGCCATTTCTGACAGGAAGCTTCTCTGTGTAGATGTGGCATACAGCTGCAATCCAAGGTAGGAGAGGCTGACAATCAGGGATCCCGACCAGCCTGGGATGTATATCAAGATTCTGTTTCAAAGAAGTGGGGTCGGGGGGGATGAAGAGGAAGGGGCAGGAAGGGGAAGGAGGAGGGCAAGGCAAGGCAGAAACCTCCCTCTCCAGGTTTCCCTCCTGTTCTGGTAAAGCTACACCGCCTCCTGCCTCCTAAGACCCAACTTCAACCGTTCAGCAGGAACCATTCCGACCCAACACGCTACACGAAAACCTCCTGTGTGAGAACTTCCCCGCCAGCCTGTCTACCTGTTCATCCCATTTCCCATCCTTCAAGCTTCTTGCCACACTGGTTTCAGGCCACTCTTTATATTCTAAGTTCTTTTCAATTGATTGATTAACTTTTTCTGAGATAGGATTGTGTTTCATAGCCCAGGCCGGCTTCAGGGTTGGGTTCCTGCCTTCGCCTCCTGAGTGCTGGGATCACAGGCATGCCCTAGTGTTCATGACTGCCTTCCAGATGCTCTCAGACCTTGCTTAAGCCACCCCAACTCCCCTCCAGATCCAGTTCATGCCTCATCTTAGAAATGCAGGTTGACACATTTCCTGTAGGAAGGGGGCCCTGAGGCACTCAGGCTTGGAGCTGTCCTTCACCCTTCTGCCCACCTTGCTTGCTGGAATCACCTGTGTGTCTGTCTCCCTAAAGGGCTGTGAGGCTGGAGGTTGCTGCCTAGAAAGTACTCAAGAAATGACAGGGGAACGGGACATAAGTGTGTGAGGGACAGAGCTTTCCTTCTTTGAATCGGTAAGGCTCATCACTGTCTGCCATGCTCCTGGGCTCCTGCCTTTGGGGGAGCCTTTGCAAGGCATGCTGGGATGGTTCCAAGCTGTGCACCATGAGAAGACAGCAGTGGGGGACTCACGGGTCACACTCTTCCCCTTACTGCCCGCTCCTGTATCTCCCTTGACCTCCTGCCGCCCCTTGTTCTATAGTTCTGGCTGGTCTGGAACTCACTATGTAGACCAAGCTGGCCTAGAACTCATGGACGATCTTTCTGCCTCTGCCTCTCAAGTACTGGGATTGCAGGCATGTGCCTGCAGGCCTGGCTTCTCACTTCCTTCTTTACCCTGGAGAGTTACAAAAGGACCTTGTGGCTGCTTGAAAATCTTATCACTTTAGTCTGGGAGCTGTAGCTCAGTAAAAGAATACACACTTTGTCTATACAAGGCCCTGGGTCTGGTCTTGTATACACAAATGAACAAATTTAAAACTTTTTAGTATATACTGATCTGTGTCTGTGTGTACCACATGTGCCATGGCCCATGTGTAGAGGTCAAAGGGAAACTTGTAGGAATTCTCTTTCCTCGACCTTGCGGACTCCTGGAAGCCATCTCAGGCTCCTGTGGCACGTGCCACTGTCATTTGAGCTATCTCACTTCCCCAAATGTGTGTGCTCTTCCAAGAGGTAACATGCACATGGCACAATTTAGAAGCATTCAAATGGCATCTATCTTTAATCCCAGTGCTTGACAGCAGGGGCAGGCAGATAACGGAGGCCAGCCTGGTCTATCAGCCAGGGCTACACAGTGAGACCCTGACTCAACCAGAAAAAACATGTGCAAAGTTGCATGTTGGAGGCTAAGTCTTTCCTATGCTTGCCCTTTCCTGCTCCCCAGCAGCCTCATTCTCCAGCAGTCACCATAGTTACCATTTTCTTGTGCAGTTCTCTGGAAACAATACATGCACAATTAAACAAGTGTAAGGTCTTTCCTCACCAAATGGCAGCATTTTCCCCGTGTGCGGCTCTGACTCTGCATCTCGGTATAAGGAATGAGATTGTGAAGATGAATCTGTGTGTGTGTGTGTGTGTGTGTGTGTGTGTGTGTGTGATAGATCTACTTATCTATCTACCTATATTCTTACCGCCTCCTTTTTCATGGCTGCATACTATTTTGATATGGGAAATTATGTCATAGCTAATTGACCAGCAAGAGAGACTGCATGAACATTCCATTTGTTTCCTTTTCAGAAGCTGTAGGGAAGAATCTTCAACTTCTGTTATTTTGCATATCGCCTAGTATGCACAGGATAAGGTCAAAGAGCTGGGCCTTCCAGGTCAAGGAGTATGTGTGTTTGTGATCTTGGCAGCCACTGCCAGAGCAGCTGCCGCAGAAGGGTCACTGACTTACTGACCCACAGTATTAGTGTGCCGGCATTTGATAGGTGACGGGTGTTGTGTTATATAATTTGACTTTATAGTACTCCTTTAAAAAGTTTTAGAACACATAACACTTACAGGTAGCATTTACCATATTATCTTCTTTATTCGGTGCTGGGGATCAGCTGTTGCACACCAAGCACGCACTGTCGGCTGTCTTCAAGGGTACAGTTAGTCAGCGTTAAGCTTTTTGGGCAGCAGAACTTCTCTATTGAGTCCCAGTATTTAGTGAGGCTGACTTCATGTCAGGCCCAGTCTGGACCACTTGGGACTCAGAGATGAATCAGCCCATTTTTACTGCGACAACTCCAGGGCTGATGGGAGACAGGACGTCAACAGGCAGACACAACTGTCATCAGGGCTGAGTCTGGGGGATCTTTAGCCTAAAGGGAAAAGGGGAAGGAAGGTGGTTGTGCTAGGGACAGGTGACTTGGAATGACCTGGAAAGTGCAGTTCTCAGGAACAGAGGACCCAAAGGCCCAGAGAGGTAGGGCGGGAGGCGTCCTTTGAAACCGCAGGTTGCATGTTGCCGGCCTGAGGTGGGCAGGGAGTTCCTGGCTTGAAGGACCTCTCGGAGGACTTGGTCTTTCCAGGAGGCAAGTTTCCGACACAAGAGGATCAAAGATTAGGATTGAAGACCCGGTGGTAGCACCAGTCTGTAACCCCAATGAGGCAGGAGGTCAGGAGTTCAAGGCCAACCTAGTCTGCCTATCTAGCTAGACTCAGTCTAACAGTACAAAACGCCTACTGGGGTGAGGCGGGAAGCAGTGCGGTGCAGACTCTTCCTGACTGCAGGTTCAAGCCCTGAGGTCCTCCCCGCTTGAGGGACAGAACTGGAGATGGCAGATGGTGGCAGGAGGTAAAGAGATCAGGTCCTAGGGGCTGGTTTGGGTTACGGTTACGAGAAGGAAGCAGGCGTGGGGAAACCAGTCTCCTTCGAAAGAGGTTTCCCCAGCGCAGCTGGAGCGGCAGGCAGGTCCCTCCTTCCCTGGCGGGTCCCTAGGTCACTGCGGATCTCTAAGCCACGCCCACGGACACCGAGGGGTAGGACAGCTGCCCTCTTCTCTTCCCCCTCGGGTGCTTTGTGGGTTGGGGGAGTGCGTGAGAACCAGCGTCGCTATGGCAACTAGGCCGGGTGGTCGGGCCCTGGAGCCCTGGGAGCCAGAGAAGGCGAGAGGCGGGGCAGCGGGAGGCGCCAGGGCTGCGCGGCGGGGCGGGGGCCTGGGTCTCCCGGGAGGAGCTGGGGAACACCGGGCGCCTCTCGCGGAGGTGCACGCCAAGTTCTCGGGTGAGTGTGCACGCGTGTGAGCTGGCCCGAGGAGCACGGGCGGGTGTGAGCGCGAGCACACGTGTCGGGTGTGCACTCGCGTGCGCTCTGGGGCCCTTGCCTGGCCCTCTGCGCCCCGCGCCCCTCCCGGCCGCCCGCGGCAGCTCCCGCCACTCCCGCCCCGCGCAGCCCGTCGCTCGGTCCTCGCCCGCCACGCCGCAGTCGCCGCTGCCGCCCAGCCTGAGCCCGCGGGCCGCCCGTGCCGGGCACCTGTTGGAGGCCCAGGGACAGGTGCAGGGTCTGGGCCGGCCAGGGGAGCGCGGGTGAGGGTGAGAGGAGGAAAAAACCTTGGCCCGGGTTAGGGACTAGGCAGGCAGGCAGAAGCTTGGGCTGAGCGAAGACAAGCAGAGGTGGGTGACAGCCTGGCCAGACCCGCGCCTGATGGAGAAGATGGCCAGAGCCTCAGAGCAGCAAAGGAGGGGGAGTTGTGTGGTTTGAGGGGATGGGAACAGAGGGGGAGTCTAGAATGAGAGGAAAGTCCTGGGAAGGTGGCAGAGGGACAATGTACAGGTAGTGGGGCAGTGTTAAGGGGAGTCACGACCTGTCTGACAGGACTGATCTGGCAACCCAGCCAGCCCCTTGTGAAGCCAGGCCTCCCGCCTGCCCACCAGCTAGCACAGATCACCTCTCCCTTGACATCCAGGGAGGGCAGTGAGGTTTCTCCAGACCCCAGCCAGCCACTCCAGCCCTGCACCCGTCTCCGTCTCCCAGCCAGAGGTGCTGCATGAGGGGCCGCAGGGGCGACCGCATGACCATCAACATCCAGGAGCACATGGCCATCAACGTGTGTCCTGGACCCATCAGGCCTATCCGCCAGATCTCGGACTACTTCCCTCGCAGGGGGCCAGGACCAGAGGCTGCTGGCAGCAGAGGCTGCGGGGATGCCCCAGCTCATTTGACCCCTCTGGCTCTGGCCCCCCCTGCGGCTCTCCTTGGGGCCACCACACCCGATGATGGAACTGAGGTAGACAGCTACGACTCGGATGATACCAGTGAGTCTGGGGGCTCAGCGGGCTTGTGGAAGGGAGCAGCCTCCCGAGTGTGGTTTGTGTGTGTGTGTGTGTGTGTGTGTGGAGGGTGGGGAGGAGGGGGGACAGTCCTGCCACCACAGCTGCAGTCTGGGTACAGATTACAGCTTCAGCAAGGCTCAATATTCAATATTTCTGCTGAGACACTCCACCACCCACACAGTCAGTTGCGGCCGAGCCAGGGACCCAGACGCAGGCATGCACATGGCTGCTCAGCCTCTTGCGCACACACACACACACACACACACACACACACACACACACACACACACACACTGGCAGGCCAGCAGAGATGTGGACTTCTAGCCACTAGGTCTCACAGCCTGGACTTGGACCAAAAACACACTACCTTCTCCCTCTTCTCTTCCCTTGTCTGCAGCTGCCCTGGGCACTCTGGAATTCGACCTTCTCTATGACCAGGCTTCCTGCACTCTGCACTGTCGAATCCTCAGGGCCAAGGTGCGCGTCCCTTCTTCCTGGGCTGTTACCCTAGGGTGGGGGTTGCATTTTCCCCCAACCAGAGCAGATTCCTGCATCTCTGGAACTGTACTCTGTGGGGATCCAGTCCTGCAGGAGGAGGGAGGAAGGCTTGGGAGTCTAAAGCCCCCTTTGCACATATCCTGCAGGGCCTCAAGCCCATGGATTTCAATGGCCTGGCTGACCCCTATGTCAAACTGCACCTCCTGCCGGGAGCCTGCAAGGTATGTCTCCTTCCAGCATTGGCTTGACTTATGGGTCCCTCCCAGCCCCCACCTGCAGCCTTTGGGGCCCCAGGGTCCATGCGTCAGAGCCCTTTGTCCCCCATGCCACAGGCCAATAAGCTAAAAACTAAAACCCAGAGGAACACACTGAACCCTGTGTGGAATGAGGAGCTGACGTACAGCGGAATCACGGACGATGACATCACACACAAGGTGCTCAGGTGAGGGCTTTTCCTCCAGGCCAGCACCTCAGGGATAGCTGTCATTGGAACCTTTTGATGGTCATTCTCCCCATGTCCCATTAAGCTTGTTTTGCTGACACCCCATGATAACCAGTGGCTGCCAAGCCCCCTCCGCAGCGGCCCAAATGTCCTCTGGTCCTCTAGCACAGGATTGTTGGTTTGGCAGCTGAAGACCTTACCAGAGAGAGGTCCCTGGTGCTGCCTGTGCTCAAGGCTTCCTCTGCCCACCTCAATCTTTCCTCTGAGGCTCAACCCCAAACCTGCCCCTGAAAAGGTTTCTCTGCGCTCCAAGACCCATCCCCAGAGCTCTTGGCTTTAGTTGGACCTTCACACCTCAAGCTGCTACCTACTTTCTCTGAGGAGGAAAGTCTTCAGGTCAGGGAGCTTGCCCTGTCACCCTAGGTTTGAGAAGTACCTCAAAGAGGAGCATGTCAGCCGAGTGCAGGTCCGGAGAGACCTTGTCCTTTATTCTTGGGTAATAGGGAACCACAGAGGGTTTCTCACCATTGTTGTCAGGGTTCTTCTACCGAGCCCACCTTGGATATCAGAGGTGGGAGAGACAAAGGCAGAAGCAGCAAAATTGGTCTCGTGCTCCTCAGGGTAGACGAGGAAGCCTCAGGGTTGCAGAACGCGGCTTTGGTTTCAACAGGGTCAGCCCAGGCTGCTCTTGAACTCAGATCTCTCTGCCTCAGCCTTCTGAGTGCTAGGCTCGCAGTATGCCACCATAGCCCATTATTAGGGAGCATTTTTGTTTGGTTTGATTTTTTTGAGACAGGGTTTCTCTGTGTAGCCTCAGCTGTCCTGGAACTCGCTCTGTAGACCAGGCTGGCCTCAAACTCACAGAGATCTGCCTGCCTCTACCTCCTGAGTGCTGGAATTAAAGGTGTGCGCCACCACCACCACCAGGCTTAGGGAGCATTTCTTTGCTTTACCTCGTGAGTTTTAGAAGATGGGTATGCTCTACCCCCACTTTACAAATGGACAGTCAGGTGACCTGCTAATGGGCAGGGCTGGAATTTCAACACACCTTCAAACCATAGCTACTCACCCCTTAAGCCTGTACTGCTGTGTCTGGACAGGCTGGCTCCCTGCTCCAGCAGGAAAGAGCAGGGCACCCAAGTCTGTCAGCAGTCCTTGGCTGTGTAAAGCAGCTAAACACCCATAGGGGACTCTACCACTGTGCCTGTGGCCACACCCTGTGGGGTTCAGCTGGCACCTGTCCCCAGGTGGGGAATGGGAGTTATGGAAGCTGTGAGGATTTCCTGTCCAGCTGGGTAATTCTTGATGGGTACAAGACAGCTCAGTGCAGGCAGGGCAGATCCAATTGCCCTTCTCAAACCTCCACCCATTTTACAGATGAGGTGACAAACTTAGGGCAGAGCTGGGACTGGTCCAAGGACCCCTTTCTCCCTCTGGAGTGGGGCTCAGATACCCAGGGGCCCTGACCCTGCAGTTCCCCGCCAGGATCTCTGTCTGTGACGAGGACAAGCTGAGCCACAATGAGTTTATCGGGGAGATCCGAGTGCCCCTCCGCCGCCTCAAGCCTTCACAGAAGAAGCATTTTAACATCTGCCTTGAGCGCCAGGTCCCGGTCCGTGTGGGGCTAATGGGTATGGGGGAGGGGACCTGGAGAGGTCAGCTTGCCAGAACCTTGTCTTTGCCCCCTCAGCTTCCTTCACCATCTTCAATGTCTGCGGCACTGAGGGGCATTTCCTGTTACCTAAAGGAGGTGAGGCACATCCTGAGAACCCTGTCTCGGTGGGAGAGGCCCTAGACTGACCTCTGACCCCTGCCTCCTTTTCTGGCAGCTAGAGCAGGCAGAGCAGGGACCTGGGCTGCTGGAAGAGCGTGGGCGCATCCTGCTGAGCCTCAGCTACAGCTCCAGGCGGCACGGGCTGCTGGTGGGCATTGTTCGCTGTGCCCACCTGGCTGCCATGGATGTTAACGGCTACTCTGACCCTTATGTGAAGACGTGAGCCCTTGCCCAAGCCTGACCCCAACCTGACTGCTCTGGGACTTAGCCTGTCCCTAACTTCATGGTTCCCTTCTCTCCCTAGGTACTTGAGACCAGATGTGGATAAGAAATCCAAGCATAAAACATGTGTAAAGAAGAAGACATTAAACCCAGAATTTAATGAGGTAAACATGACAAAGCAGAAGTGAAGATGGGCTGGAGGTGGGGATGTGGTCAGAAGGCCTGACAGAGAGCACTGCCCGCCTTGTTCTCAGGAGTTCTTCTATGAGATGGAACTCTCCACTCTGGCCACCAAGACCCTGGAAGTCACAGTCTGGGACTACGACATTGGCAAATCCAACGACTTCATCGGTGAGTGGAGGGGCCCACCAGGTGCCGAGGGAAGTGGGGCAGGAGAATGGGCACTGATTGGGTCTGTTCTCTAGGTGGTGTGTCTCTGGGGCCAGGCGCCCGGGGAGAAGCGCAGAAACACTGGAGTGACTGTTTACATCAACCGGATACAGCCCTGGAGCGCTGGCACACCCTGACCAGCGAGCTGCCCCCAGCAGCAGGGGCTTTCCCTTTGGCCTGAGCAGACAGTAGCTGCCCAGCACAGGCCCTTGGGGCCGGGTCCAGTACCCAACCTTCGCACGAGTGTGTTGCACGTTTACATGGGGTGGGATGCCCTCTGCCCCACACTACCTGTCTTATTTTTGTGAGTCTCTGTGACCGTGGGTCTGTCTTCTTGTGAGGGACCATGGAGAGCTATTTCACATATGCAAACTTTTTCCTGCCTGACTTGCTGTTACCGCAAATATGCAACCCCCACGCACGGGGCCATGTGGGGTGTCCTGCCAGTGCCCCTACCCCACCCTGCTACTCCTCTCTTGGCCTCTCCAGGCTGCCCGGCCCCCTGCTGCACAGGGAGGAGGTCGGATTAGGGGAGATTAGAGGAGGACATTTCCAAAGGAGCAAAGAACAAGGAAAGAAAGAGCCAGCCCTTTAATACAGAGCCTTCTTTAAAAAGTCCCAGCCCTGTTCAGCTGCTCTTCTAAAGGGACGGCCGGCCTCCACAGGGTCTCTGCTCCCTAAGATGTGGCAGATCCTCTTGGCCACTCATTTAAATAACTGTCCCCTGGATGGGGCTGGGATGTGAGGGCAGGGCCCCTGCCACCTTCCTCGGGGACATTTGTGCATGTTTACGCCTTTTCTGATTGTGTCAGTGGCCGAAGCATGGCAACTGGGCATCAATAAACATCTCTTGAAGAAGTGGGCTTGCTCGCATGTGTTGTGCGGGGCTCGGCAGGTCATGGCAGCTACTCCGGGATGTCGATTACCAGGTCGTCGTCTCCGTCCAGGGCGTCATCCCCGCTGCCTGCATCGCTGAACATCTGCTGAGGGACGGTGCTCAGGATCGTGTGTGGGGGCATCTTGGGAGGAGGCAGGGGGGTCAGGGCTGCCCCAACACTGGCCCCAGAACCCCTGGCAGGGAAGGCCAGTGGCCCACCCACAGGGCAGTCAGGGGGTCCTACAGCCATCTGCAGCAGGGGAGAGACACAAGGAGGACTTGTCAGATGCACTGGCACTAGGCAGCTGCACAACACCCACTGAAAGGCAGCTCGAGGGGTGAGGGCAGCCCCACCGCAGCCCCTCAGTCTCAAGCCGTGAAGTGCCTGGGTGAGGGGCAGTGATGGAGGCATGATGGGGATGGGTGAGGGGGTCTCACAGGGAGCCTGACAGAAAAGCTGGGCTCCTTCCTTGCTAGCAAAGCACCATGGTTGCTCTGTGCCAGGAGTTAAAGCCAGATTCAGGACTAGCTTAGAGTGCCTTCCTCCTGCCTCTGGGCACCTTGGGTATCACCTGCCACCATTGGTCAGCTTTCCCTCCTCCTCCTGTGGGATTCACTGTTTCATGGTGGGCATCACAGGCTACCTGAGCCAGAAGCCTAAGCAGTAGCTCTGTTCCCCAGCTTCTATGGCATTGTGGATGAGCCCCTCCTTGGGACCCCAGCAGTCACCGGCCTGGGTCAGGCCCTCCTCTCAGCTCACCTGGTCTAGGTACCAGCCTCCTAACTGGATTCCCTGCCTTCAGCCTCTCCCAGATCCAGCTCCTCCTCCACACTGCGGCCAGAGTGATCACTCTAGAACACAAACCTGAGCATGTCACTCCTCTGCCTGAGGGCCCTGGCTACCCTCAGGACAACAAATGAGGTGTGCCTAACAGGCTGACCCTGCTCCATTTGTCAAGGTCATGCTTTGTCCTCTGAGCTGGGGCCTCTGCTCTGCCCCGCCCTGCCAGGTCATCACGCAGCCTCCCTCAAGAGAGCTCTCTGCATGTTGTGACAGCTCACATGTCGTGGGCACAAACTGAACACCTATCATGCCCAGGTAACTTCTATCAATAATCTCTACTTTATAGGACCACCCTGGAAAGGGAAGTTAAAGGGACAGAACGCTAGTCCTCACTGGGCAGGCCCAAGGTGCCCCTGGGACTGGGGCAGCAAATGATGCCTGTGTGGTCTCCCGTGGCCTCCTGATTGCTTCCAGACCCTTACCTGTTTGTGGGGTCATGTGACGGTGCTAGAGTAGGCAAGGCCTCAGGAAACATGGATGCGGACTGGAGGGCCAGCTCTGGGAAGAACCGGGACCCCTGTGGTGATCTGAATGAGAATGCTGCCCCCTAGAGGCTCTAATGTTTGAATACTTGATCCCCAGCTGTTGATAATTTATAGAATGGAGAAGTTGGCCTTGCTGGAGGAGGCATGTCATTGGAGGTGAGCTTTGACTTTTCAAAAGCCCTCACTGTTCTCAGCTCAGATGCTCTCATTCTCCCTCTCTCCTCCCGCTGCCCGCTGCCCCCTGCCCCCTGCCCAGCATCATGGACTCTACAGGTCGCCTTGGTCATGGTGTCATAGCAATAGGAAAGTAACCAAGACAACCCCATGTGCCAGAGATGACATGCGTCATGAGGACCAGGCCTCTGCTGGCTCCCCTCTGCATCACCACCTTGCTCCCCAGGAATTACCCTAGCCAGTATTTCCTCAGTATGACCAAGAGCAGTCAGTGTGGCTCTATGGGCTGCCGGGGCCCAGGCGCTGGCTCGGCTATGTTCTCACTCATTTAGACTGAGAAGAGTTGAGTGACACTCCCACGCCACCTCAGCTGGAACTACCCTAATCTTTCAGATCCCAAGCTCCAGCATCAGTCCTTCCTGGATCTTCCCATGCCCCACCTAAGGCAGTTGACTCAAGTCTTTCCCTATCAACCCAGACTAAACACCCAAACCTCTTACCTACCCTAAATTGCTGAGCTGTTTTCTCCCACCTGTCCTGAAGGCAAGAAGCAAACCTCTCAGGAAAGGCCAGTGTGTATTATTGCCCCACCGTTTCCTCCAGTACCAGAGATCAAACTTAGGGCCTTGAAAATGCCAGGCAAGCACTGCTACTGAGTCACATGCCTAGTCCTCTGAGTTCATACTTAACCCCCAGAAACTAGAGGTACAGGAGGTTGTGAGCTGTTTGGTGTGAACTACCGAACGTGGGTCCCTTGGAAGAGCAGCGAATGATCCTAACTGCTGAGTCATCTCTCCAGCCCTACAATCCATCCTTCCATGGTTTCTCCTGCCTGCCCAGCCCCTCTCTCTCTGAGGCTATAGCCCTGGCTAGCCTAGAATTCACTATGGAGAGCAGGATAGCCTTAGACTCATACAGACTGCCTCTGCCTCCCAAGAGTTGGGATTAAAGGTGCACACCCCTAGGCCAAGCAGAATCCCCACTCTTAGCCACTAATAAATACAACCTCTGATTCTGCTTGTGGTGTCAGAGCACCAAGAGCTCGTTAGCCTGGTCCAGTGATGGCCATTCCCACCTTCCTTCATCTTTGGCTCAGTTCTCATCACTCCCGGGGCTTCATGGTCGGCCTCTTCCCTTCACCAGTCCTACAGCCCTAGAGACTCAGCTCACACAGGCCACCGTCCAGACGCCTTCTCAACAGGCCCAAGGCCGGTTCTTCATCTCTCCTCTAAAATCAGCTCCTCCATCATCCTCATCCCAGAAACACTGCTCCCTACTTCTTCACTGCTCAGGGAAGAGAGCCCTGGAGTCCTTCTGGGCTCCCTTCTCCCTCTCACAGTTAACCTGGGGAAACCCCGCAGCCCGTCTTTGACATGGAACCATGGAGCTCTTCTGGGTCTCTTGAAGGCCCTTCCTTCCCACCATCAACTCCAGGCCTATCTCCACACAGCCACGTTGTCCATGTGTCTACAATGCAAGCGGAACTACATCCTGTCCTGCTTAACCTGCCCAAGTGGCTCTCACTCCTGTCTCTCTTTCACCTCAGGGTCCTATGTGCTTCCCTCAGGCACCAGGTCTCTGACCACCTGCTCAGCCCTCCCCCCCTTTTCTTTTTCTTGTTTGAAATACAACTTCATTATGTAGCCTTGGCTGGCCTGGAACTCACTTTACAGACCAGGCTGGACTTGAACACACAGGGATTCATCTGCCTCTGACTCCCAGGTGGCTGGGTGTGCCTAAAGATGTGTGCCAGCATGCTGTGTTCCCCCTTGTCTTTCAACAAGCACACTCACGGTGTCCTTCCTGTACCCACTCAGCAGCACCCTAGATAATCTACCTTCAAAGTCCTGCCACTGTCCTCATTTTCTCTCTTTCTTATTTACCTTCTGCCCATTTTTCAGACAGAGCAGGAGCTCGGTACAGGGTTACAGGGTCTGGATCCGTTTGTCACGAGCGGCAGCACAGGAGGCTCTCGGCACAGGAGGCACTCCATGGCCACCTGCCCATTTCCCTGTTTCATCACTCTGAGCCTAGGATCCCCTGTCAAAGTCACACTGCTCTGAACTAGGGGAGCCGGAACTCTACACACCACAGTCCTGCCCAGCTCCAACAGGACTATGTACAAACGTGTCTCACTCCAGCCATGCTGTAGGGCTTGCTCAGAGAGAGAGGCTGTGAGGCAGAACCTCAAGCAGCCTAACTTGGGAGCGCCTCTGCTCTGCCCTTCAGGGTTGAGCCTTGGACCGAGTCTTAGCATTTCAAACCAATCTTTCAAATTTTGGATATCAGGCTGGGGATACAGCCCAGCTGGTACAGTGTGTGCCTAACACGCATGAAGCACTGGGCTCAAGTCAGCACTGTGTGAACCAGATGTGGTGCACATGCCTGTAATCCTAGCGCCTGGAACATGGAGGCAGGAGGACCAACAGTTCAAAGTCATCTACTACCTACAAGAGGCCCTTTCTCAAACAAAACACCCAAAGTCTCTGTGCGCACCCTCTAGTCTTAAGCTTCCTTCAGGTGGATATCCTGCCTTTGTGGCCCCTCCCTAGAGTCCCCACATCAGGGTACCTTGAGTTTCCGGGGTAGGCGGGGCCGTTTCTCCAGCTTGGGCCTCAGGGGGCTGGGCTCAGGCAGCTGCAGGGCCAGGTAGTCAGAAGGGAATGGGGGGTACGGGGGAGAAGCCAGCTGAGGTGGGAGTAGGAAGATGGAGATGGGAAATGGAGTAGGTAAAGGCGAGGGGTGAAGGGCGGAAATGTACACAGGAGAATGAAAAACAAGAGATGCTGATGAGTGTGGCTCCCAGGCTCCTGAGAACAGAGGGGAGGGACAGCAGCAGGACTGTGTCCTGGGTCTGCCCCTAGTCCTACCCAGGAGAGATGTAGGCAGCCTGACTCACACCCTCCAAAGGCTACTTGCTGGCCACATGAGGGAATATCCTGAGTTGGGAAGCCTTGCCCTGAGACCTAGCCCCTTTGCCCAAATGATGCCCCCTGTTTTCCCAGGCACGGCACTGCATGCACTACTTCCTGGTCTTGATCCCAACTCACCGAACTCAGGTATGGGGACGGGGCCCCAGAAGTCTGCAGCGGAAATCCTGTTGAAGTAGGCAAGGAGAGGCTGGAAGGGGACGGGGCACCGCCCATCGGAGGGCTTCTCTTCCTGGAGAAGGGATAGGAAGAAGGGTCAGAGGCAGCTGGAAAGCCCAGATCCCCAACCCCTACTCTGGACAATTACGGCTCCTTCTTACCTCTTGGGGGCTGGTGTGTCAGACAACTTGGGCGTCCCCTCGGTCTCACTGTTATCTGAAGAGGCAGTGGCATCTGAATCTGTGGGGAGGGCTGGTCAGTGGGGCTGTGACCCCGAGAATACAGAGCATGTGATTCTGAGCGTCCCTCGGCTCTCACACCCATTCCCTACTTAGAACCTCCAGGGCACATTAGCCAACACACACCACATACAGGCTCCTAGACACTCTCCCGGTCTTTTTAAGCTCAGAAGGGGAAGACAAGCACATGACCTCTGCTTTCCAGATGGCCTCACCGAGCTCAGAAGGTATGAATGGGCCCGAATGCAGGTCTGGGACTCTGTGACCATCTTAGGCCACCCTTTCACATGCTCTAAGGAACTCTCAGCTTTATTCAGAGACCCGCTAAAACACCCCTCAAGCCGGGGGCGTGGCGTACATCTTTAATATCAGCACTTAGAAGATGGAGGCAGCGGATTATATTAGGAAGGCAATAGCAGGAAGATCTGAGTTCAAGCCCAGCATGGTCTACAAAGTGAGTTCCAGGACAGTCAGAGCTGCTACACAGAGAAACCCTGTCTTGAAAAGAAAAGAAAAGCCCAACCAAAAACAACAACAACAAACACCCCTCAAAACTATATTTTCTTTCTCTGCTCCACATTCCAACTGCCACAAGTTCAGGCCACCAACATGTCAAAATCCCCCACTTCGCCATCTCACCACTCACCGCCCCTACTGTTCAGCACAATTGAATAACTCTGTCCACATGTTCTTATATCTGTCTTCAGTCTACCTTAAGGAAGACTAAGTAAGGACTAAGTGCAGGACCTGCACTTGGGCTAGTTAATTTACTTCAGAACTGCAATCCTGGCCTCCACAGCGGCAGGCCCTCATTCTTCCACATCTATTTCCTAGCTCAGTCTTCTTCCTGGAAGGCTCGCCTTTCACTTACTGATCATTGTACATGATATATGTTATTTCCTACTCAAATCCTTAATTTATATGTGAGACACAGTCTCAGTATATGTATATCCCTGGCCTTGAACTCAGAGATCTTCCTGCTATTGCCTCCCTAATATAACATTCTTACTTAGATGTTTGCATGAGTGTATGTATGTGCACCAGGTACATGCCCAAGCCTGAGGCAGTCAGAAGGTGGCATTCAACTTCCTGGAATAGAGTGAGGTGGCTGTGAGCTGCCATGCAGGTGCTGGGAACTGAACCCAGGTCCTTTCCAAGAGCAGGAGGTGCTCTAAACTACAGGGCCATCTCTTTAGTTCTCTGGTTGCAATTTAAAGTTAATTGTTAAAAAATAATCAAGTGGGGCTGGAGAGATGGCTCAGTGGATAAAAGCATTGCCTGCTCTTCCAAAGGTCCTGAGTTCAATTCCCAGCAACCACATGGTGGCTCACAACATTCTGTAATGAGGTCCAGTGCCCTCTTCTGGCCTGCAGACATACACACAGACAGAATATTGTATACATAATAAATAAAGATTTAAAAAAATAAATATTCAAGTTGAGCTGTGCGCTGGTGGTGGCACACACTTTTAATCCTAGCATTTGAGACCAGACTGGTATACAGAGGCAGTTCCAGGACAGCCAGGGCTACAAAGAGCAAGCCTGTCTTAGAAAAAGACCAACCTGTTTCTGTTCCTTGGTGCACACCTGGCCTCCTCTCATCAGTTTTCACCTGGAAAGCTCGAGCCGTGTCTTCACAGGTGGAACTGATCCTAATTCCTAAACCCTTAACTGTTCTCTCTCACCCACACACAATTCAGACATCACGCTTGTGTGATTTACAAGCTGGAATGTCTCTAGCACCGCTGGATGTTGTCTGTTAGGCTCTCTGTAATAGAGATGGGTATTATGTAGCTGAAGCTAGCTTTGAACTTCTGGTCTTCCTGCCTCTACCTCCTAAGAAGGGCTGGGATTAAAGGCCAAGATACAATGTCTTGCTTTTTACTCCCCACCCCCTTTTTAAAAGTAACTAGGTTGCTTTTTTTTTTTAAATATAAAAAAATTAGATTTACTTATTTGTGTGTATAGGAGTGCATGTATGTAGGGTTCAGTGAACAACCTAAGAGTCATTCTCTCCTTCATTGTGGGTGCTGGGGACTGAACTCAAGTGTCTTTGCTCAGGGAGTCATATCAAAAGAAGCTGGTTGAGGGGCTGGAGAAAAGGCTCAGTAGCTAAGAGCACTGGCTTCTTGTCCAGAGAAACTGGGAACAATTCCGAGTCCTCACTGATCACAACCATTTATAACTCGTTTTTAAGAGATCTGGTGCCCTCTTCTGGCCTCCACAGGGACTGCATATACATAGGACACATAAATGCAGGCAAAACACCCATACACTTAAAACATCTTTGAAAAAACAGAAGAAGCTGGGGGACAGGGGTGATGTGTGTGGAGGAGGAGGTGGTGTCTGAGTGGTGGGGGCCAGGCGTGATGTGTGTGGTGGAGGAGGTGGTGGTGGCACAAGCATGAAATCCCGCACTGGGGAGCTGAGAGAGGACTGTGAGTTTGGGACCAACAAAAGCTACAAACGAAAAATACACTTCAAAAAAATGTCAAAAATGTTACAAAACTATATAAAATTCAATGTTCACAAATAGAGTTCTAATAAAACAGCCATTTTGTTAATCAATATGCTGGCTACGGCCACTTTCACATGAACTGAGGTTTGTTTCAGAGACAATATTTTACAAAACCAAAAATATTTTCTTGATCCTTTGCAAAGGAAATTTATCAACTTCTGTTATACTGTAATTATTACCCTTTAATCCTGTTTTACTTTTTATCAAACTCTCATTATCAGCTGCATGCCTTTAATTCCAGCACCTGGGAGGCAGAGGCAGGTGGGGCTCTATGAGTTCGAGGCCAGCCTAGTCTACAGAGTGAGTTCCAGGACAGCCAAGGCTACACAGAGAAAAAAAAGGAAAAAAAGAGAAAAGGGAGAAGGAAGGAAGAAAGGAAGGAAAGAAGGAGGAAGGCAGCAGCAGCAGAGGGTAAACAATAAGACTTAAGAACTATTGGAGGAGCCGGGCGGTGGTGGTGCACGCCTTTAATCCCAGCACTCGGGAGGCAGAGGCAGGCGGATCTCTGTGAGTTCGAGACCAGCCTGGTCTACAAGAGCTAGTTCCAGGACAGGGTCCAAAACCACAGAGAAACCCTGTCTCGAAAAAACTAAAAAAAAAAAAAAAAACTATTGGAGGGTCGAGTGGTGGCGCACGCCTTTAATCCCCGCACTCAGGAGGCTGAGGCAGGCGGATCTCTGTGAGTTTAGGGCTGATCTACAACAAGAGTTAGTTGCAAGATAAGCTCCAAAGCTACAGGGAAACCCTTTCTCGGAAAAAAACAAAATACAAAAAACAACGAAAACTATTGAAGGGATTGCACCAGCTCCACATCCTAGGAGGACGGACCAGGCACAGTTTGTTTAAAGCACCAGTATCTCATGTCTTCCTGCAGATGTTCATGACTTTGCTCACCGGAAGAATCTTCATCCACATTCTCATACTGCAGAAGTCGATCTAGAAGGAAACTGGGAGAAGTGGAAAAGAGAATTATTCTCATTTTAGTAATGTTCTCCGGCAAGATATCTATCTAGTTCCTCCTAGAAGGCCCACTGGATCCTCCTAGGAGGACATGCATTTGTGGTCCTATTTCAGGATGGAGCCAGGAGGAGGATTCCCTAGGCGTAGCATCGCTCTTGTCCCTCAAGAAGCCTTACCTCTTGTCCCGGGAAACCTTCAGCAATTTCCTCTGTGCCTTCCTGAGCTCCTCCTGGAAGCACTCGTGTTCCTGTATCAGACAGGGCAGGTGCTGAGCCAAGAGCAATCCGTAAAATGCCCAGAACCCAAAGACATCTCTTCCTACCTACCCCCTTTACCACATGGGTAAACTGAGGTCCTCTCAGCGCTAGGCCTCCCACTCCACAACCTCCTCACACCAGCACTCACGTAAATGAGAAACTTAAGCTTCCGCTTCAGGTTCCTGTATTTCTTTTTGTAGTCCACTTCGCCGTCCGCTGGTCCGTTCATGACCCGCCTGGGAGTATCGCCCCAGTGTGGAGTCCCGCTACCCAGAGCCAAATCGGCCCGGCCTCTTACACTTCCACTTCCGGAGACTTGGCAACGCTGTACGAAGCGGACTACAACTCCCGGCGTGCTCAGCGCGCAGAGCGCGTAATCACACCGCCGGTCGTCCAGGAAAAGACCTGAAAGCTACGCCGCTTCCAATGGCTCCGCGGTGCGCTGAGGTTACAGAGGAGCCGGACGCTGAAGGGCGGTTGATTCTAAACTGACTAAAGATTGGGAGCCATAAAAGATAACCAGAAATGCATTGTGTTGGCGAGGATACCCATTCCCTTCTGCTTTCCGAAACAACAGAGACCTGACTTGGATATCCTGACCACAGAGCAGCGTGAAGAGTTGATTACGTTACAGCCAGAGATTTCCGGCGGAGAATTCGGCTTCTAATGAGAATTTTAATGAGTAGTTTTAGCAAAGAGCAGAAACCTCGAGACCCACCAACTGCTTAGGGAAAGCAAGATCTGGCAAAGTTCTCCGTCCCATCGCTTGAACGGCGGAGGACCAACGGTTCCGCCCCTCAGGAGCGGCGTCACTGCGCGTGCGTAAACTGCTGTCAAACTCACTGAAGGCGGCCCGGAAGAAAAAAGGCGGGAGCTACCAATCCCCGGTGGCGCAAAATGGCGCCGGGAGACGAGATGCTGGAATTCACGCGCAGCTTCTTCTGAGATTCCCCTGACCTCAGGTGCACAGGGTATTAAGAGTCTGGATTGGAAAGGGCACGAGTCTGACTGGGACTCTGTCTTGACACTTGTCTTTGTAACACGGTTACGCACGCCGTCGTGCGACAGCAATTTCTGACCCACGTGGGCCAGGATCACCTTGAACCTGAGGAGAAGCAGGCATTGAAGCGGCTGGTGGAGGAGGAGCTGCTGAAGATGCAGGTGTGGGCGTGAGCCTGGGCCAGGAGAGACAGGGTTTGTTGCTGAGGGGTTGGGACCTTGGTTCGGTTTGCCCTCATGCTGCACCCACAGGCGGATGCTGGTACCAGGGAAGGAAAGCTAGACTTCATCAAAGTGAAGAGGTCTCCTGCTCCCGGCAGTGACCCAGAGGCAAAAAGGTTCCGCTTCAATTCAGAGTCAGGTTAGTGCCTTCTCCCCTGCATTTATCTGTGTGTGACTACAGCATCATTGGTTTATTGATAAGGCAGGGTGCATGTATTACATAGCACGGCAGTAAATGAGGGTCAGGGAGTCAGGGACCAGGTGGAACCATACACGCCGTGGTGCTCCCTGCTGTCCTTCACTCCTAACCAGAGTAGAGCTAAAGGTACCCTATCCTAAACGTAAGGAGCAGGAGGAACCTATCCTAGCCCTGTCCCCATATTCCAGACTCCAGCTCTACACCATCCAGTCCAGACCGCTCAGGACGTCCAACAAAGAACAGCACAACCAAGGAGAGGTCATGTTCGAGGAGAGCTGTAAAGAAAGCAGTTGAGAGCACAGATGAAGAACAGCAAACAGACCTGGCCAAGATGGGATCAGAGAGCACTGAGGAGGAGGATGGGGGAAAAGAGCAGAAGGCTGGGGCTAAAAAGAAAGCTGGGACCAAGAACGAGCAAGCACCAAGCAAGGCTTCAGCCACTGAGCAGCAGGTTAGGGAAGAAAGTGGAAGCAGTGAAGAAGAAGCTATGCAGGGTAGAGCAAAAATGGGGGAAAGAACAGGTGCTAAACGCCACAAGGAAAGTGACGACAGTGATGAGGAGACCCTAGCCAAGAAGAAAGAGCACAGGGAACCCAGACAGAGGAGCAACAAAGGGAAGAGAATGAGCTCTAAGCAGAAAAGCCGGGCTGGGAGGCGAACTAGAGGCGTGGGAGACAGTGAGGAAGAGAAGGGAAAGGGGGCAGTAAGTAGTGGGGACAGCAGTAGGGAGGAAGGGGAGGAAAACAGGAGCAAGGCCGGGTCCCAGACTGAGAGCAGAAGGCAGAGTGCCAGCAGCGAGGACAGTGAGAGCAGCACGCAGGAGCCAGCAGCTGCTCAGGACACTACAGAGACAGGCACGCAAGGCACGCGAGACAGCAGTAATGGGGAGAGTGATGTGGAGAGGGAAGGGAGTGACTCCCAGGCAGGAGAGAGCACCAAAGAGGAGAGGAAGAACCGCTCCTCCAAGAAAAGCTCCAAGAAAGGCAAAGCACGAAGTTCTTCTTCCTCATCAGACTCAAGTCCAGAACACACAAGCCAGAAGGTGAGAGGGCATACCAGGTGGGTGGCCTCCACCAGGGGAAAGGCTGGGCCTTCAGCTGCAAATTCCTTTACTAGGCTAGGTCTCGACGCTGTGGAGAGGACCATCCAGCTGTGGTGAGACTAAAGCGTTATATTCGGGCTTGTGGTGCCCATCGGAACTACAAGAAGCTCCTGGGGTCCTGTCGCTCCCACAAGGAGCGCCTTAGTGTCCTCAGGACTGAGCTGGAAGCACTGGGCATGAAGGGTGAGACTGGATGTGCCCAAGAGCTGCAGGAGGGCGTGGGCACTGGGGAAGAGAAGCTCATGAGCCACTTCTGCTCCAGGCAATCCTTCCTTGGAGAAGTGTCGGGCCCTGAAGGAGCAGCGAGAAGAGGCAGCTGAGGTGGCTTCCTTGGATGTTGCCAATATCATCAGCAGTTCGGGTAAGTAATTTTCTCTTTAGGAAAGGAAGAGGCTGGGGTCAGATAATTAATTTTCTTCCCCCACTTCCCAGGCCGACCACGAAGAAGTAACGCCTGGAACCCTTCAGGGGAAGGAATCGCCCCAGGGGAGCTTTATCGCCGAACCCTGGATTCAGAAGAGGAGCGACCACGCCATGCACCTCCAGACTGGTCCCATATGCAGGGCATCATTAGCAGTGATGGTGAGAGCAGCTGAACTCCATGCTCCAGCAGGGACCCTGTCTTGCTATACAAAGAGCCTGTGGCATCGAAGCAGTCTCTTAAAAAGATACTATAGCCCCAAGGAACTAAGTTGTTGGCACAGTATTCAATTTTATGTTCCTAAGGTTTGGGAGTGTGGGGGTTTCTGTTTTTAGAGTCAATAAAGTAATGTTTGTAATTACTTCATCTGAACTAGACCCCAACTCTCATGCCCCATCTTTTGGGATATAGCCCTTGCTACTAGCTAGTAGTCTCTTATGGATTCCCAGTTGCCCCAGCCCCTGGCCTGCCAGGCTGTATCGGAGGACACAGTTGTCCTTTCAGTGCAACCAAGTCTCTAGCCAAACTGGCCTGACCAACACGAAGCCTAATGGTAGAATATAAGCCTAACATCAACCAAGGCCTGGTCTCAATCCCAGCACCCACTCACCTCCCCTACCCCCAGCTCAGTTCATCTTCTTTCCCCACACTGCCAGGGACTTTTAGCCTTCAAGAGGTAGGCATAGTAGATACCACTGACCAATCAGAGCATGACAAACCTCTGCAGAATTCCATGTCCAGGCAGGCATCTAGTAAGAAACAGACATGGGGCTGCTGAAGAGTTTCTGTACCAAGATTTTCTGAGAAGCTTTGAACCCAAAGCAAAGCAGACATAAAGGGATCAACAAGCTGATGATTGTCCCAATCATATGTGCAGTCATTAAAATCATTAGAATTTTTTTTTTTTTTTGGATTTTTCGAGACAGGGTTTCTCCGTAGCTTTTGGTTCCTGTCCTGGAACTAGCTCTTGTAGACCAGGCTGGCCTCAAACTCACAGAGATCCGCCTGCCTCTGCCTCCCAAGTGCTGGGATTAAAGGCGTGCGCCACCACCACCCGGCTCCAAAATCATTAGAATTTTTTTTTTTTTTTCGAGACAGGGTTTCTCTGTGGTTTTTGGAGCCTGTCCTGGAACTAGCTCTGTAGACCAGGCTGGTCTCGAACTCACAGAGATCCGCCTGCCTCTGCCTCCCGAGTGCTGGGATTAAAGGCGTGCGCCACCACCGCCCGGCCAAAATCATTAGAATTTTTAATCACACTACCCAGTTAAGTACAAGTAACACTATCACTTGCTACTCATCGGTCCTTCACACACACCTTAGACAGAAAGGGAGAAGTCCCAGGGTCTGTTAGAATAACCAACAGTTTATTAAAAGCTTGCCCTAGGGCTCTGTGCCAGCCCCATAGCTGAGAGGGGCTCCCCTGACTGCTCCCAGGCTTGGCAGCAGCCCTTTCCAAGGTCCTTCCCTTGTACCCCGCCCCAGCCCTGATCCCAATTTAAAAAAAAAAGACAAGACGGCACAGGACATCAGACAGTAACAGGAGAATGGTGAGACCCAGGCATCCTGACTTCAAGACCCCCAATCCTTCTGGAGGAAGGCCTCTTCCCATTCTCCTTGCCTTGGGCACCAGACCTGCCCTGCCATATCCAGGTCTGGGGACCCTGTTGTCCCCAGTTCATGGCCCATCACAAGGGTTGTATAGTTCTCTGAATATAATATATCTAGACCCACCCTTCCCCTCCCCCAGGGGACCAGATGAATATTTGACACTCACAGTTCCACCTTTTGTAGGTGGTGATGGAGAGAGACCCTGGCACCATGGTGGGGAGGCAGGGCTCCTGGTCAGCCTCGGGGCACCAATGCCCAAGCTGGCCTGGGGTCACTGGCCAGCCCCAAGAAGCTCATGAGATGTGGAGGTCTGATGGGGAGCTGGAGCCAACATCCTGTCCCCACCCCCACTGGGTAGGCTGCAAGCCTGCCTGTAGGATCAGGCATCACCCACTCCCAACTTGCCCTATTCCTCAGCTCACCACCCTGCACTTCAGGAATAGAAGTGGGAGGAACCGTTGAGGATGTGGGAAGCAACACTGGTGCTTCGGCTCAGCGGCCCTGGTACTGCAGCAGGTGGGCCCACGTTCTCACTGCTGCTGCCCCCTGATGCCGCCCGCCTCAGGGGTTGAGGGCTGTTTCTTAGCAGTAGCAGAGCCCCTCCACGGGGTGTTCCACTCTGTGTTGGGGGCCCTAGCCAGTTTGGAGGCCCTGGAGGAGCCAGCAGAGCTGGCTGACGCCAAGCTGGTGGGGGCATGCCTGGTGGAGGAGGGCCGTGGCTCCAATGGGCCCCTGAACGGGGAACTGGACGGGAGGGCCAGGCAGGGGCTGGGGGTGGAGCAGGATAGCCTTGGGCAGCAGCTTCAGCTGGAATGCCCCCCAGTGCCATGCTGGAGAAGCCCAGCCTCATGCTCTCGGCATCAAAAGCCTCGATCTCACGAGCCTGCCGCTCAAGCAAACTTCGGATTCGCTCAGAACGCCCCGTTTGCAGGGCCAGCAGCTCTTCTTCCACCTGGGACGCCCAAAACAGGGGTGAGAGTACTGGAATGGAGAACCCACTCTCCCTTTCCCAGCTGGGGGGCAAGCCCCTTACCCGTTGCTCTAGCAGTGCCCGCCTCAGTGCTACTCTCTGCTCCAGCTCCCTCAGCTCCCGCTCATGCTGACTCTCTGTGCGGATCTTGATCTTGCTCTGGTAAGCATTGAGGAGCTCCAGCTCCTGTTGGAGCTGCTGCCGCAGGGCCTGAAACTCTGCCTCTTGGGTCTCATCAAGCCGGAGCTGGAGGACAGGGAGGGGAGGGTTTAGGGACCTCCTCCTCTGTCCCCACTATCCTCCCCTGCCCCAGTAGGCCTGGGCCCTAAGGTGGCAAGGCGCGGCAGTCTCAACCTCTACCAGAATGGAAGATGGTCATACCCTGTGGACAGCAATTACACTTGCAGGAATCTATCCCCCAGGTATACTTGCACATGTGCTCCAAGTATTCACGGAAGCGTTGTGATAGCAAAATGCTGGAAACAACCTAAATGTCCACCAATAAGGGATGGGTTAAATAAATTATGGTACAGCCATTCCATGGAAAATTCTATACTGTATAAAAATGAGATATGTGATATGTATAGTGACATGGAATGATGTCCAAGAAATATTGGGTGGAAGGGAAGTCAGAAAACCATGTAAAGTCTGATTCCTTTGTGTTGAAAATTTGTATGTAACTTTCCAGATATGCACTGGAAACTATACAAGCTAATCACTACAAAATTACCTCTGAGAGGTAGGACTGAGTGAGAGTGGGGTCCTCCAGCTCTTTGGAGTCAGTGTGCATTTGAAGCAGCCCACTCCAGTGCTGTGTACAGTTTTCCTAAGAGCAACCTTCCAGATTCCGGAAGTCTGAGTAAAAGGCCTGAGAGCCACACTCACAGTAATCTGCTCCCCTGCTCCCTGTTCACACAAAGTAAACTCTGGTCCAGAAAAAAATATTACAGCTATTATTTTCCTTGGTGTTTCCTGGTAGAGCAGGCAGGATGACTTTGTTAAGACATTAGGAAAATAGTAAGGGAAAAAAAATAAGACCACTGCAAAGAATACGAAATAAAACCACTATGAAGAACGTTAATAGTCAATAGTCTCCTAAGTCCAAGAAGTTCTGTTCACACCTCCCACCTTCCTTTGCCTCAACAACATTTAAAGCAAAGGCCAACCTCCATAGTCTCCCTCCCAGACCCCAGGCCTCACCGCCTGTGAGCTGAGCATCTCTGAAATGGACTGGTCATACTGTTCGGCCAGGATCGCCAGCTTGCGGGTCTGTTCCTCCTTGAGCCGCTTAAGGAGGCTCTTGTGCTGAGCTTTGGGTGTGGTCTCCAGCAAGTGTGCCCGAAGAGCCTTGTATTGCCGTGTCTGGATCTTACACGTTTCCTGGAACTGCTTCTTGATCTGCAGCTCCTTCGACTGTGCAGTGAACGGATCAAAGGGAAATGGGGCAGGGAGGAGGAGGAAGAAGAGGAACACGAGGGGAAAGGAGAAAGAGGAAGGAGACAGAAGCAGAGACAGGGAGAGGGAGAGAAACAGAAAACATGTTAGACAGAGGGGGCGGGGGGAGCTGTACACAGACAGACATGGAGAGATGGAACTGTTGAGATGAAGAAAGTCTCCATGGGCAAGAGAGGCGGAGAAACGGGAGGTTTGGAGAGTACATCAGAGGTGCATGGGCGTCACAGGAAGAAATGTAAGATCTTAGACAGGGAACTCAGAGTCTAAGAGGATTGGGGACACAAAGAAGCTCTGCTCATGCAAAGAGGGAGGGAGAAAAATCACCCTGAGACAGAAGCATGTGACCAAATGTTTAAGGAATGTAAAGACTGAGTGAGACCGAGGTACACACAACACTGGTGAAAGGGCAACACGACTAAGGGCAGGCAGGCAGAGGAAGGCCCGGGTCCCACACCTCAGGGAAGGCAGGAAGAAGCACTGTGCTTGGGGCTGGGTTAGAGGTCACCCCATATCAGGCCACAGAAAGGAAAGGGCAGCAGGGGGTGGCCAGAAAAGGTCTGAGAAGTTCCACTGAGAGCAGCTGCCACCCTGCCCTGACCAGATCCACTCATTACTAGCCCAGCCCAACATACTTAGCCCCCACTCCAAGTCCACAGTAATCCCAGGCCTCTAGTTTGCACATTTTACCTAGTCCCACCTCACCACCCTCGAATGTAGTGGGTCTGCTGTCCCAGCCCCCAACCCTGTGACTAATGCCTGATCCAGCTGATAGACGCAGTTCCAAATCATGTTCACAGTAAAGGAAGGGGCAAAGTGACCAAAAGACTTTAACCTTAGGTACTCTCTGCAAAGGTCCCACAGCGGGAACTATGAGGTCAGGAAGGTCTGTGGAAGTTCCACAGGGCTCACTGCCCAGAGCTGTTTGTGGTCATGGTGCAATGAAGCTATGAAGGCAGAGGATGAGGCTGAGGAGTGAGAGGAGTGAAGACAACGGAGATGGGGTGAAGAGTCATGGAGCTGAGGGCCAAGGGTCCAGATTCGGGGCAAACCAGGGAGGCTAGGCGGCAGGACAAAGCAGACAGAGGCAGCCTGGGCCAAAGGTATAGTTCCGCTCAGATATTTTATTTGTGTTTTTCGTTTTTTCTTTTTCTTTCTTTTTTTTTTTTTTTTGTGGAGGGGGAAGGGGACAGGTTGGAAGGGAGACAGAAAAACAAAATCAAAGAGGGGAAAAAAAACCCATGACTTCCCTCCCTGCCACCCCTGGCCCCAGACCTGAGCTGATGAGGGTGAGGATGAGCACACACACAGCAGGGGAACAGCAATAACTTAGGGGATGGGGGAAAACACAGAGTGTCATTTCTGGACTCCACAGTAGAGGAGGCCTCCTGACTAGAGATCTTTGGGGCCGGGATCGGACCTGGGGAAATATACTGAGGAAGAAAGGTCAGAGGGGAGGAGAGGCCGGGGGATTGGAAACTTCACTGAGTTGCAGGATATAAAGTGCTCAATGCCCTAAGTTTGGGTGGAGGGTTAGAACTGGTTACCTCCAGGGAGGCAGGGCCCTGCGGGTCTGAGATCTCCGACCACCCACAGTGCCTGGTGGTAGCTGTCGGGAAGCAGAGAGCCCAAGACGGCGCTGGCTGCGTGGTAGCAACCGAGGGATCCGACTGGGCCTTTCACCCTTAAGCAGGCCCCAGCTGGCTAGTGTGTGAAGAGCCCAGGGGGGCAAACAAGAGGCTAATCTGTGGCTAGCCCGTGCTAGGCGCCAGTTCCAGCCCTTGCACAGAGCCCAAACTCTTGCCAATAGAGCAAGTGGGTGTTGAGTAGTGCGAGGATTTCCCTGACGGGGCCAAGGGACAGGTAGTCGGCTTCGGAAACCATTCTTGTTGGTTTTAGGGTACAGCGCAAACAGTCCCCGGTCTCCCACGGCCCCACAGCCCTGTAGGGCCCGAAAGGCCATGGGTGACAGGCGTAGCAGAACCCGCAACCAGAGTCGAGAGATGCCTCGACGAATCTGGGGGCCTTGCTGCCGTACCCATTTGCCCCCAGCTGCCACAGCTGCCAGAGGTAAAGCCAGGCCGGGCCAAGCTAGGAGCCAGGCAGCCCCAAGGCCCAGAGGCACACCCATAAGGCCTCGGCGCCAGCTCAGGCTAAGGACAGCCCCCAGTGCAGTGCCCTGAGCCAGGAGAAGGAACAGACTCGGGGGCAGGTGTAGGGCTGTACAGAGGAACAGGTAGGAGGCCCCCAGGCCTACTAGTCCTACCTCAAGGGCCAGCAGTGCTGCCTGCAAGCCACCCCCACCTTGGGCTGCTAGCAGTGGGAGTAGCAGCAGAAGGAGTAGGGGCAGGAGGCCTGAGGAGGACCCCACAGCAAAGGAGAGGCCAGCCAGGAGGCCATGAGATAGGAGTCCAGGGAGCTGGCTAATAGGGGACTGTCTCAGATGTGATGGGGGTGGTTCTGGAGGGATATCTGGGGAAGGACAACCATCTCCAGGATCCCTGGGGGTTCCAATAGGAGCTCCTCCCTCCTCTTCCTCCTCCTCCTCTGGGACTGGAGTCAGAACAGGACCCTGGACCCAGCCAAGCTTGAACTCCACATCCACAAGGTTCTCACCCTCCTTCCCCCACAAACTCCATGCCCCATCCTCTTCCTGGCCAATAATACTTCTCTCCTGGGATGCCGTTGATGGGACTCTAATCTCCTTCATCTCCTCAGATATATCCCAATCTTCCTCATCAACCAGACTCCTATGTCTTTGTGGGCTGGAACTAAAGGTTCCCATTTCTTCCCCCAGAATCCTCTGCTCCTCTGGCTCCAAGGTGGTCCCTTCCTTTCCCAGAATCCTTCTCTCTGGCACTGCTTCCTCCTCCTCTCCCAGCATCCTTTGGTCCAGGATTGCCTCCTGGCCAGATGAGCAGGGCTGCTCTTCACTAGGGGTGCCTGTGCTGAGTGGTCCCAGAGCCCCAGTAGCAGGGAGGCCCATGGGTAGCTGGCCTGCACGTACTTTGAGGCTCTTGGGTTGCTGGCGAACCTGGGCCGCGTGCTTCTGCCGCAACTCTTGCTCCCGTCGCTTGTTGTACTCTAGCTGGTTGCCTAGCTCTGTCTGGTGCTGGAGGCGGGTTAGTTCAGCACGTGTACGCTGGACAGCTTGGAGCTGCCGAAGCTCCAGCTCTCGGGTAGCCTCGTGTTGCCGCAACAGCAGAGCACACTCCAAGTCTTTCTGTGTCTGTTTCTTGTTCAGGTCCTAAGGCAAAAAACAGGCAGGACCCACAGCCCAGTCAGGAAGCCTTCTTGGTACTGAAGAATTAAGAGCACAAAATTCCTTAGCGGAGAGTTGGGGAGTTGAGGAGTGTAAGCTCTCAGTTGGCCTAGGAAAGGGACACCTAAGGACACCCTAGCAAGGTCCAGTAGAGATGGAAAGCTGGAAGAATGCTGAAAAAAGCCAAACCAAAACACTAGGAAAGCAGAGAAGAAAGAAGACATTAGCAAGGCAAATGAGAGAAGAAAGGTGCTAGGATCCTGGACTGTGAGAAGAAGGGCAGGTGGGCCAGGTCTACCTCTCGGAGCAGATCCTGGTCTAGGCTGTGTCTAGCCAGCAGCATCTTGCGCTTGTATTGGCGACACTGCAGTTCAAAGTACTGGCGTTGTCTCCGCAGCAGCCCCGCCTCCTCTTCTGCCTGGCACTGTTGCAACTGCTCCTTCTGCCTCAATAGCCACTCAGCCTTCTCTCGTTTGGGTGTGCTAGGGTTCTCCTGGAGCTCCTGGGAAGGGCATTGGGGGAATGGGTTAAGGCCTGCCATTGTCTTGCCTACCTGATGGCCCTTGGCTCACCCAAGGCAGATCTGGTCAAACCTCCTTTAACTGCTCCTTCCGAAGCTTATAGGTTCTCTTCTGTGCCTCCAGCAGGGCAGCCAGCTCCTTCTTCTGCTGCCCCAGGATGTGCTGCTGGAACTTCCGCTCCTCGGCCTGGGCAGCTCTGGCTTCTTTTTCACCAATGGCCTGGTGCCTCCGGGCCAACTTCTCAGCTTCAGTCCCAAAGCCAGCCCGTTGTGCCTCAAGCTCCCGCTGCAGCCGCCCACTGTGCTCCTCCCGTTCGCCCCTCAGACGGGACTCCAGGGCCAGCAGCTGCTTCTGGTGCTGACGCCGCATCCGCTTATAGCCACTCAGTTGCTCCCGCAGGGCTGAGTCCTGCTCATGCTCCTGGATCTGACGACTGACCTAGAGTAGGAGGAAGAATAAACAGTGGGACTCAGTCCTAGCCCCCATTTCACTTATACAGATATGGTGAAGAGTAAGGTTTCACTATTATTAAATATCTTCCCCACACTTAAACTCTCTGAATCTATTTCTTCAACGGAATAATTATCTGCCTCATGGGTTGGTGTAGTAGACTGAGAAGATAAAAACTGGTAAGTACAGGTCCTGGTGCAAAAGTAGGTACAGCTTAGATAAGTGCAAAAGAATGAATCCGATAAGCCGGGCGGTGGTGGCGCACGCCTTTAATCCCAGCACTCGGGAGGCAGAGGCAGGCAGATCTCTGTGAGTTCGAGGCCAGCCTGGTCTACAAGAGCTAGTTCCAGGACAGGCTCCAAAACCACAGAGAAACCCTGTCTCGAAAAACCAAAAAAAAAAAAAAAAAAAATAAATCCGAAACACCTGGGCTCAGGTCCCAGCTCTGTCCATTATTATCATTTAATCTCAAGTATGCTAACCTCGCCAGGCGGTGGTGGCGCACGCCTTTAATCCCAGCACTCGGGAGGCAGAGGCAGGCGGATCTCTGTGAGTTCAAGACCAGCCTGGTCTACAAGAGCTAGTTCCAGGACAGGCTCCAAAACCACAGAGAAACCCTGTCTCGAAAAACCAAAAAAAAAAAAAAAAAAGTATGCTAACCTCTCAAACCACCAACTCTCATCTGTGACACAGGCCAACAATTGTACTGAACAGACAAGTGCAATACAAACAGAAAAATGAACCAGTGGGAGCTGGCTAGCATCCTCCCTTCAGCAAACACTACTGAGGGTCTACCATGTTCCAGGTACTAAGCCAGATTCTGAGTCCTGATATGTTAGATCAAGATCTGTGGCTCCAACCTCTGCTCTCACCTTAACTGTTCTATCAGTGGCACTGAAGCTAGTCTAGGTCACCAAGGCCCAGGAAAATCAGCTTTTTCTGCACAGAATGACAAGGCAACAGCAGCTCTAGAGTGGTCCTAGCAACCCATCATCCCTCCTGGCCAGGCACAAGCAAAAGCTTGAAAAACGCATTAGACTTGCCCAGTGGCCTCTAAGGGAATTGTTGGTGCTCAAATACATCCCAAACTGGAATGCCACTTAAAGTTTTATCAAGAGCACAAACAGAAAACTATGTTTTATGAGAAGCCTGAACTTACTGGGCATGGTAACACACGACTATAAATCCCAGGACTTGGGAATCTAATGCAGAAGGATCACAAGTTCAAGGCTGAGCTACTAGTAGAACCTATCTCGATAAGCAAACAAACACTTTTTTTCCCCTATGAATTGAGAAAAGTGAGATTCTAGAAGACTAAGATGCTATTTACACAAACAGAACCCCACCCAAAGGTGCCTGGGCAAGTATGTTGGGCAAACAGCCTCCCGAAGTCACAGCAGCCTCAATTCCTAAATGGAATTCAACCCTTTCCCTCCCAGGGAAAGCTGGAAAGATTAAACATAAGCATGTGGTGGGCCTGAAAACAAGTCACTGACATGAGGCAGATCTCTGAAGCCCGCCCCTGCACTCTGAAGCACTGAATCCAGTAAACCTGCACATTGCCACCAGGAGCACCACAGCAGGGGACACATGCCTGCACAGGCATGTAAAGCACCTGAGCAGCCAGAGCTCAGGAAGGTCTCCACAGCTGTTATTTCAACAAGGCCTGAAAACAGCAACAGTTCGCTAGGCTAAGAATACCCAGAACAGACAATGTGACTAAACAGTCTGCTGGGAAAGGGAGCAGGCAAAGACGGCAGCAAAGGGAGGGGGGAATCTTGATGTAAATCATGTGTCACAGGGAGAAAGTCATTTCTGGACTTCTGTCTGATGTATCCAGGTAACAGAGAAAAAAAGACTATAAAGAAGTTAAGTGAGGCCGGGTAGTGTTGGCACACGCCTTTAATCTCAGCACTCAGGAAACAGAGGCAGGTGGATCTCTGAGTTTGAGGCCAGCCTGGTCTACAGAGCTAGTGCCAGGACAGGCTCCAAAGCTACACAGAGAAACCCTGCCTTGAAAAACCCAAAGGAAAAAACAAAACAAAACAAAACACCTGAGTGAGGTTGGCCACACTTCCACACTTACCAGGGAGGCAGTACGGATGGTGGCGAAGTGGTCCCGGTTACGGCAATAAGCCCGGCGGCGAGCAGAAGAGGTGGTGGAGGTGGGAGGGGCTGCAGGTGGTTGGAGTGGACCCGGGGTCATTTCTGGCTGGTAGGGATCATCATATAGGTTATCTGAGCCCTAGAAAAAGGGAAGAAAGAGGGGATGCCCAAAGTTCAGGTGCCAGTGAACCTCAGAGAGTTACCCAAGGAGACTCATCCAAGCTAAAATAAGAATAGGGACCTAGGCAGCTCCTCAGCAAAACAGCTCCAACTTGGCCTCTTGCCTCCCAAGCTGCTCAGGGTGAGCTGCATACCGGTAGCCTGTGGATGGTGGAGCTGTGGGAAGTGACTGTATGCTCCCCCTCCTGCATCATGGCCATCTCTCGGGCTTCAGGGCCTTCCTCTTCCTCTTCTTCCTCCTCCTCTTCTTCCTCTTCCTCCTCCTCCTCATTGTCTGAGGCATCTGCTAGGCTGTTGACTGAGCTGCTTTGGCTGGAGGCGCTGATGGACATGCTGGGTACCGAGTGGCTACTTTCTAGACTGGTTAGTGTCCCGGCTCGGTGCATGTAGGGTTCTGCTTCCTGCGAACAGGGTGTGAGCTGTTGGGCAGTGAAAGGGAAGGACAAGAATATGGAGTAGCACGAGGAAAGAAGGTGAAGACAGGTGGGGAAGAAGGGCCAAGCCCAGTATGGGGAGTTATCAGGACAAGCTAGGTCACCTCCTCTTCCTCTGGAGCCTCAGCACCAGGGCCATTGGGTGCCTCTTGGAATAGTATCTTCTTCATCTTTCGATACTGCAGATTATCCAATTCCCGTACAGCATCCTTGGTCCTCTGGATTAGGTCCATGATGACTGTGGGTGGCCGCTCCCGGAGCACAAAGCGGTGCTAGGGAAACAGAACACCTGAGATCTGCTGTCAGTTCTCCCCATCCCTCTAGATCCCAGGCCTCTCGGTATCTCCTGGCCTGAGGCCATGCCTACCGCAGCTGGATGCTCACCTTTGTCTCATCCCTGTTTCTCACAGTAACTGTCTTACTACCCCGACAGCTCCATTTCTCCAGGCATCACTGATAGGTAAGGTATTAAGGAGACCCCATGGGGGCTGGAGAGATGGCTCAGTGGTTTAGAGCACTGTCTGCTCTTCCAGAGGTCCTGAGTTCAATTCCCAGCAACCACATGGTGGCTTAAGGAGACCCCAATCTAGTTTTGCGTACAAAGGCTAAATGCTTTTGGAGGTATCACATAACCTCTTCAGGCCCTCAAAAGTTACCCTTTAAAAAACCAGGAGGTCAATCAAGGAGTCTGTTTGTCCCAACTAGGGCTTCTTAGAGGACACTTTGGGTTTGTGAAAGGAATGAGGTTTCTCCAGTTTGGAAAACTTAAAAACTTAAATTAAGATAGTATGGCAGATAAAATCTAGCAAAACACAGGGGCCTTGAGGCATCAGGGCCTGGGGCAAAATTTATAAAGGAAGATTCCTGGATAAAGAATTGGGACTCACTGACCCACATTTTCTGCGGCTCTACCAGCTACTGTTCCAGAACACTTAGGCCAGGGAGTGCTCACCTTCAGAAGAACCTCTGAGGTTGGTCTATCTTGAGGGATTTTCTGAAGACAGGAGTCAACAAAATTCCGGAAGTACTCAGACCTGACATCCCAGAAGAATGAGATAGCAGGCATGAGCCAAGCAGCTAAACCCCAGAACCCCTTGGCCCAAGAAGCCCAGTCCTTACCAGTGTCCTGACTGGAGAGCAGGGGACTCGTTCTGTGCAATGTGGTATAAGGCACTCATTGCATTCATGTTAAACAGTGGTGGCTTCCGCTCCGCTACAGAAAGGACAAAGGAAGAAGGTGAGAACAGGTAGATGATCAGAAACTAGAAGGGAACTCAAAACAGCATGGGCTCAAATCCCATCTCCCTAGCTTCCTTCCTTCTTGACTTTGAGCAATTCCCGATCCTGCTGAGTCTTAATTTGCTCTCAGTAAAATGTAATATCCATCCTATCTGCTGCACGTGGGCAGAGGAAGGATTAGAGAAAACAGCAAAAAGGCATAAAGAAGCACACTCAAATTATCAGAGAACAAAACCTACCAGTGTGTGAAAGAAAAAAAAAACAGAGACATGTTCTGTGTTCAAGAAACTTCCAGTCGGCCAGGCGGTGGTGGCGCACGCCTTTAATCCCAGCACTCGGGAGGCAGAGGCAGGCGGATCTCTGTGAGTTCGAGACCAGCCTGGTCTACAAGAGCTAGTTCCAGGACAGGCTCCAAAACAACAGAGAAACCCTGTCTCGAAAACAAAACAAAACAAAAAAAAAGAAACTTCCAGTCTAAAATTAACTAAACAAGCAACACTAGACAGAGCTAGAAATGTTTCTTAGTGGTAGAATACTTGCTTAGCATGTGCCAGGCTCTAGATTTGATTCCCAGAACCATCAAAAGAAAACCAGTAACACCAAGTTAACATTGTTAATTGTGGTAGGAGGGGAAACAGATAAATGGCTAGGAAACTAAGGAGAGGTGTTTAGAAAAGGGAATACTGGCAGTAGCTCTAAGAGGAACTCCTTCTAGTCCAGAGAAATCTTTTTTTTTTTTTTTTTTGGTTTTTCGAGACAGGGTTTCTCTGTGGTTTTGGAGCCTGTCCTATAACTAGCTCTTGTAGACCCGGCTGGCCTCGAACTCACAGAGATCCACCTGCCTCTGCCTCCCGAGTGCTGGGATTAAAGGCGTGCGCCACCACCACCCGGCTCCAGAGAAATCTTTTTATTTTGTTTTTTGAGACAGGGTTTCTCTGTATGTCTCTGACTATTTTAGAACTAGCTCTGTAGCTGGGCAGTGTTGACACATGCCTTTAATCCCAGCACTTGGGAGGCAGAGGCAGGCAGATCTCTGTGAGTTCAAGGCCAGCCGGGTCTACAAGAGCTAGTTATAGGACAGGCGCCAAAGCTACAGAGAAACCCTGACTCAAAAAGAAAAAAAAAAAAGAAAAAGAAACACCAGCTCTGTAGACCAGGTTGGGCTCAAACTTAATACAGATCCAGCTGCCTCTATCTCCCAAGTGCTTGGATTAAAAGCATAAGCTGTCACCACCTGGTTGGTTAGCTGTTTTTGATCTAAATAGTGATTTCAAAAACTTACTTGCCAACAATAATTACAAGAATATAAATTTGCAGTCTTTCTTTAAGAATCAGATATGGGGGCTGGAGAGATGGTTCAGCAGTTAAGAGCTGTTCTTTCAAAGGACCCAGGTTCAATTCCCAGCATTCATATGGCAGCTCACAACTGTCTATAAGTCCAGTTCTAGGAGATCTGTCACCTTCACACCAATGCACATAAAATAAGGTTAAATAGGGACTGGAGAGATGGCTCAGTGGTTAAGAATACTGGCTGCTCTTACAGAGACCCTGAGTTCAATTCCCAGCAACCACATGGTGGCTCACAACCATCTGTAATGAGATCTGGTGTCCTCTTCTGGCCTACAGGCATAAATGCAGATAGAATACTGAGAATACTGTATACATAATAAATAAATAAATAAATAAATAAGGTTAAATAAATTATGGGGGAAAAAAAGAATCAGATATGGTAAAATGGAGTCTCTATCCCTATATAACAATGAGTAGGAACTAAGCAATAGTGGTCCTCTATAGGAATGGTGGCCTCCAGCTTGTCCTGCCTCCTCCAACACCAATCCAGACACTGAATACTGGCTGCCCTTTCTCTTTCCTGTCTTTTTTTCCCCCCTCTTTCCTGCCTTTCTTTTTTTTTCTCTCTCTCCATTTCTTCCTTCCTTTCTTTTTAATAATTTATTTTTATGTGCATTGGTGTTTTGCCTACATGTATGTCTATGTGAAGATGCCAGATGCTCTGGAGCTGGAGTTACAGATAGTTTTGAGCAGCAATGTGGTTGCTGGGAATTGAACCCAGGTTCTCTGGAAGAGCAGCCAGTGCTCTTAACTGCTGAGCCATCTCTCCAGCCCTACTGGCTGTCATTTCTAATGAGGCTTTCAATAGGGAGAACCTGTGTATCCACATCTCTACAAAATCTAGGAATACAGTAGACAGCTCGTCTCTATGACCTATTCCACACATTTCATCACCTGTCTGGCCATGGCCTCAGAGGGCACAAGTACAACTTACTCTCTGATGGCAGGCACAAGCTCCTAACATGCTCCACATGGCAGAGCCCACATAGGAAAGAGGAAGCAGAGGCTCTAGCCTGGTATAAGATAGCTTCGGTTTAGGAGGCCACAGGAAGCCACTGATGGCTCTGAGCAGGGATTGAAATGACTGCACTGAGCATAGACAGACCTCCTTGGCATGAGTATATTACAGACTATTAAGTAGAGACTGGCTGCCAGGTAGTGGCGGCACATACCTCTAATCTTAGCACTCAGGAGGCAGATCTCTGAGTGTGAGGCCAGCATGTGTGTGTGTGTTATGGGGGGGTGGGTGTAGAGGGGTGGATGACTGGGAGAGGAAAGATCTCTGCAGGAAGCAATCAGTAAAAACTATTCTTTCTTGGACTGGTGTTGTGCTGGAAGTCTTACAAGTTTTACACCTTAGACAACTGCTTTGGTAGTGCAAAGAGATATGCAAAGAGAGCACCAACATGGCTCCGAGGCCTAACTCACTGGGCCTAACTTTTGGGACCTGTCAATCACTCCTCTGCATTACACATGCAGTTCCAAAAGCTAGTCTCAGTTCCTCAGGCCTGCTCACCCTCTCAGCTTCTACAACGCTGCTTTCTGTCTGAACACTCTACCCCGCATCTTCTAGCAGTTCTTTGTCTTGCAGGTTTGTTTAAACATTTCTATTACACACAGGGCTTCCTTAGCCCCTAAACTAGGTCAAGTTTTGGCTCCGTTCCACTCCTGGAGCTTCTACACTCTTATCCCATCAACAGAAAACATGCCTAGCTTTCCCTACTTGAATGCAGTTTTAACGAAGGCAGGAATTTTACCACTGTACCCTCAGAACCCAGCACACTGGGCACTTAAAACAGATTTAGAATCCAGGGAGTGGGCAAGAGGCAAGAACTGTTACAAAATTTTTAGGTATAAGAATTGGCAGGGAGCTGGGCGGTGGTGGCGCACGCCTTTAATCCCAGCACTCGGGAGGCAGAGGCAGACGGATCTCTGTGAGTTTGAGGCCAGCCTGGTCTACAAAGGGAATTCCAGGACAGGCTCCAAAGCCACAGAGAAACCCTGTCTCAAAAAAACAAAAAAAAAAAAAAAAAAAAAAAAGAATTGGCAGGGGGCTGGGTGTGGTGGTACATGCCTTTAATCCCAGAACTCAGGAGGCAGGTGGATCTCTGAGTTTGAGGTCAATTTAGTCTACAAAGCAAGTTCCAGGATAGCCAGAGCTACACAATGAAACCGTTTCTTAAAAAACAAGGTAGTGTTTGACAACTGCTTGTATCAGAGAAGCTCCAGGGTAGTCCAAACGGACAGGCACTGGGTCCATGGGATGGGATGGGGAGAGGAGAATAATCTGAGGAGGCGAAGAGGACATCCTTACCCAGCTCAATACAGGTTATCCCCAAGGACCAGACATCCACTTTGCCATCGTACTGCCCCTCATCCATGGCTAGGATCACCTCTGGAGCCATCCTGGGAGGATAGTAGGAAAGAAAGGCTAACCACTGACCCAGATAGTACATGTCTTATTTCCAACATCTCTGGACTCTTCACCCACTACCTCTCCCCTCCCACTCACCAGTATGGAGTGCCCACAAAGGAGTTGGCAGGTGCCATGATAGATGCTGAGCCAAAGTCTCCCAATTTTACTAAGCCTGGTTCAGACAGCAAGATGTTTCCAGCCTTCACATCCCTGACAGAGGCAAAAGATGAAAATGCATCTCAGAAAAGATGTGGAGAGGCTTTAGTAAAATGAGGTCTGGTACAAAAACCACCCCACTCCTAGCCCTGACACTGTCATACCTATGAATCATGTTGTGCGAGTGTAGATATGCCAGGCCCTGAAGCGCCCCATGGGTCACTGCTGCAATCTCCACCTCCTGAAGGGGCTTCTTGTGTACTGTAGAAGGAAGTGAGGTAACAAACTGAGGGAGCCATAGGGGTGGAGTAGGCTACTTTCTCCCACAGTTTTCCTGCTTATCTTCTTCACCCCACTTTCTGGTTTACTTACCTTCTAGAAGATCAGAAGCTGAGCCCAGGCAATACTCCATCACCAGCTAAGGAAGGGTCAAGTGTTAGAGATCAGCAGGTTCTGGCCACCCCTGGCTCCCTTTAGCAGAAACTCAAAACAGAGCTTTCTTGTTTATCTTCCACTCAGGCAATGCCAAAAGGGTAATGACAGAGAGGAAGGGCAGCTAGAGAAAACAAGAGGTGGTAGGAGAGTCTCTGGATTCAAGGCCTCCCTGAGAACCATTCCAAGACACCTACCATTGCTCCCATCCATCCAGATCCCTTTAAAGTCCCCTTCAATCACCTCCTCCTAAAGAACACATGTCCCTTGCAGCTTGTCAACTGCCTATGCCTCTCTGGATCAGCCTCTCATCCTGTGCCTATACAAATGCTTATATTTTTGTTTTTCTTTTTGATACAGGATCTCACAGTGTAGCCGTGGCTGGCCCAGAACTCACTATGTAGACCAGGCTGGCCTTGAACTCACAGAGAGCTACCTGTGCTTGTAGCCTCAGTGCTGGGATTAGAGGTGTGAGCCACTATGCCTGGCTCATGGTTTTCCTGAGGACTAATATGGTCAGGAGAGACTTCCCAATTAGGAGGCTGGACCAGGAAAAGATGTAGCAGTTGTAGGTTGGCTCACCCAAGCTGTGTGCTCCCTCAGGTAACAGCCCCGGTACTGAATGGTATTGGGATGTCGTAACTTCTGTAAGAACCGCACCTCCTTGATAATGTCCTGCCATTTCTAGGAGGACAAGAGAAGAAGGGGTTACCTAGCCTGCATGTTGAGACTAGGGTCCTCTGCCCTCCACAACTTGATCTCAATGAACCCAACTAACCTCATTTGACTGCTTCCCACTATAGGACATCTTCTTGATGGCCACCACTTCACTGTTCCGGACATCCCGGGCCTAGAGGACCAGATTGGAGAATGGGAAAGATACTCTGGGCATGGTGTGGAGGAGGACCTGCTGAGTCAGCAGGAGAGGATGGGTAGGGCTATTGTGGTGGAGTGGCACAGAGAGCCTCAACAGTGACCCACAGGTTAAAAAGACTCCACCCTTGCTGGCTTTACCCTCTTTTAAGACCCAACTCACAAAGTACACAGCTCCAAAGCTGCCATGGCCAATTTCCCGGAGGTCAGAGAAAAGCTTCTCAGGGTCATCCTTGAAGAAGAGCTCAGCTACATCAGGGTCCTTCAGGCTCCCGGCCCGGCCCCCAGCTGGCATGATGGCCCCTGGGGGCCTTGAGATTGGGACCTTGCCTGGGAAAAATAGATAGTACCATTAGAGCAAGGGCAGGGCTCTGAGGGAGATGAAGAGCCTCCCTCAAGTTTCTGCCTTCTCCGCCTCTCATTCGCTAAAGAGGGAGGTACTGCTGAGGAAGGGCAGGGGGCTATTAGGAGCAACACCAAAGCTTATAAATTAAAAAAATAAAAAAAAGCGGGGGGAGGGGGGCTCGGTTCCTGTAGTACTAAAGTTTCCAGGAAGATAATTCTGGGAAGCCAAGCATCCTCATAACCCCCTCAGTTTTCAACCATTCCCCTCAGACATCAAATAAGCCAACATGTCCTGCCCCACAAGTTCTCACAGCCCAGTGATTTCCAGGCACCTTCCTGTCCCCCTTGGTGCTGAGGCTACCTCCTCCTTCAAGCTCTCACACACTGGATGAGAACAGGAAACAGTCAGGCCGGATGTGGTGATATCCGTCCATTGTTACAAGTGGGTACTAGCCTAAAGGGACCAGGAGACTCATTTGCAAAAAAACATAGGGACACTGTGGCAAGGAGGACATCTAGAATGGGACGGTAGGGACTGGCACCTGACTGAGGACTTCTGTGTTCTGGGTTGTCTCACTTATTCAATCACTGCATCAGCAGCATGCGTGAACATGGATGTTGTGGGTCACAGACAACATGTACCGAGCATAGACATTGAAGCATCTCACGTGCATCACCTCTCACTGGGCTCCTACAACCTTACAGATCAACACTATTGTCGCCTTTATCCTTTATAGATAAGTAAACAGGCTCAGAAAGGTAAAATGATCTGCCCAAAGCTGGTTTGCCACCACCAGGCATCCAGGACAACCATATAAAACCAGCAAGGCATGACCAGGATCACCATTTTCCAGAGTAACTGAGGCTTTCCCAAGGTCACGGAACAAGACCTTTTCCTCTCTGCTCAGGACAGCATTGTTAGGAGGGCAACCAAGCCCAGCCTCTCCCTTAGAGGAAAGTCTCCCAGGTCATTCCAGTCCTTAGGGGTGGGGTGCTCCAAGCCAAATTCAGAGAGTAGGCTGCTGCAGGGCACCAGAACACTGAGGTACTCCAAGACAGGCTTTTTAAAGGACTAGTGGGGGATTTAGACACAAAGAGCACTCAGCAGAGTTGGACTCCCAAGGCAGAGTTCTAGCTTCTTAAAAGTACCTAACAATTTCAGCATATAATTATATTCCGTGGTGCATTGTTTCCCGTCCATGCTGTTAATTTTGTCTCCTCAGCTCGACTGGCAGCTGGAGGGTAGGAAGGGAGCCTGAGTCTTTGGTGGGCCCCCAGGGTGTGAAGGGCTCAGAATAGCCTTGATTGATTGATTGACTGCCCCCAGCAGCCTTTAGCCTGATCAAGGCAGGCCCCCTTCTTCTGGAGTAAGTGGCAACCACCCCTCACCACATACCCACACAAAAGGCAGGTACTCACAACTTGCCCTCATGACTTCTTAACCAGTAACAAGCCCAAGACTGCCAAACCAGAACCTCAGGCCACATGAAAGAGTGCTAGCCATTGGAAAAACATCATACAGGCCCCCTTCCTTATAATAACATCTGAGCAATTACCATGGCCTGGGCTAAATCACAATCACCTTCTAAAATCCATGTTGCAAAAGAGTCCCTAAATGATCCTGCAGTGCATCCATCCCATCTGCAACATATAGCATCAGAGCTTCAGCATAGCAAAGGTGCTTCTCTTTGGTTAAGTGGATTACAGAGCGCAACTCCACGAGATCCTACACTCAGAACACTGTGTAGACCCTAAACAAATGCTTTTCCTTGCCTGATTCTAGGGTTGCCACAAGGCTTAATCCTGGGCTGTGGGGAGGAGAGGGGCTCATTCTAACTTAACAGCTAAGAAAGGCCATTAGAGGTATCATTTGTCAGAAGAGAAAGCTATCTCTGGAACCCAGGCCAAAGTCTGGGATCAGGGTAAAAATGAAGGTCACATTAGAAAAAAGACCCATGGGGCAGAACACAAGCAGGGCTTCCTCTCAGGAAAAGCTCTTGAGTATAACCTTTCTGGAAAGGAAGATCATTATACCCTCATTTTAAAACCTCACCCTGATACCGCCTCCTGTGGAGCCCTAATCAAACCAGGCTCCAAAGAAAAGGGATGACAAGAAATGGGCACAAGCAGGGACCAAGACTTGGGTTAAAATTTTGATTCTGCCACTGGGTGACCTTGAACAACCTCTCTGGGCATCAATGTTCTCAACTGTAAAATGGGAAGACAATAATGAAAGAATTCTCATGGGCTGAATGGGTCTGAGTGTGGCATGAGAAAAATGTATTCTTAAGTACTTTGTAAAGGGTAGGTCACTTGGCAAACGTGTGAGATTATTTACACTGCCACAGCAAGGGACAGGTGGGTAAATGCAGCTGGAGGAAAATATTAACAAGTACACACACACACACACACACACACACACGGGCAAAAAAAAAAAAGAAAAAAAAACTCCAACCAGACCAAGCCAGAAAAGAATATAAAGCAGCCAATGTGACTTGCACCTCCAGTCAAAGCAGCAGAGAGGTTAAGGCAGGACTGACTGCCTCTAGTTTAAGGCCAGCTTCACCAGCCAGGGCTACAGAAAGGCTGTCTCAACCAAAAATAAATAAATAAATAAATAAATAAATAAATAAATAAATAAATGAAAAGATAAGCCCACCAACATGGGAATCAACACCCTAGAGCAGTCTGGAGAGAAAGGAGTATAATAAAATCATGTAGAAGAGGTGGTTATGACTGCAAAATGAACGAGGGAGAAGACTCGAAAGGTGGAAATCCATTGGATTAGCTAAGCATCTTTTAGGGCGTGACCCTTGGTGACATGACAGGCCCTGTCACCCGAGAGCCCCCTTCAACCAGACACAATGAAGGGAAGAGGAAGGGAGAAAGGTGGCAGCAGAAGGCAAGGCTGGCCAGAAACTGACCATGGGCCCAGCAGGGCTTCCCCATCCTGGGGAGAGGGCCTACCCAGCCCCAGCTTCTTAGAAAGGAGCTGGCACAGACTCATGCCCATGCACCCATGTCTCACCTGGTAGGGGTCACTATGGTGCCCCAGCGCCTCCGCTTCCGCCTGAGGTACTCCAGTTGCTCTGACAAGCAGGGAGAGGGGCAAGGAGACCTTCCCCCTTGCCACCTCTTCCTCAGCTTTCGCCCTTCCTGAGGGGCGGGCCTGGGAAGCCTCCCCTGGAGGGGAGGGGGTGACAACCTGATCTGACCTCGCGGTCCAGTCCTCCCCCAACTCGAGGGCGACAGTTGCTGAATCCCGGATTTCCGATTGTGGGGTCTGAGCCCCGAATATTTGCAAGGACCAAAAATGAATCCGATATTTGGACGTCTGGAGAATGAGCCCCGGATACTGGTGCACGCAAGGTCCTGAATCCCAGGTATTTTAAATTGTATAAAACAGAGACCCAGGTTTGTAAAGGTTGGGACTCGAGTCCCAGATATCTGATATATGAGGGCTTGATACCTGGGTATTTAAGAAAGGAGGGGCCGAGCCCCAAAATTTGGGACCCAGGGGCCTGAGCCCCAGGTCTTCGGCCACCGACACGGGGCCCACCCCGAGGACGCCCGGCTGCACGGCTCCTCTCAAGCTGGGGTCCGAGAGTGACAGCCCCCACTCCAGCCCTGGCCTCCTCCCTTTCCCGTCCTCTCTCTCCGGAACAGCTGAAAGAATGTAGCTGAGGCGCTGCTGATCGTCCCTGCGTCCTCACTCCCTTTCCTCTTCGTCTCAGCTTCCCACCGCACCACAGCCCTGCTCTCGTCCCGGCCTCCCTCTCCCTCTTCCTCCCAATTCCAAGATGGAGACCGGGCGGGAGCGCGCAGGCGCGGCAGGGACGCCAGGCCAAAGGGGGTGGGGCCCCAAAGGAAATAACCCCGCCCCTCGCCTTCAGCAGCCGCGGCCAAGACGAGAAGCTGCCCTGGAGCCCAAGTGCGCGCGCGCCCCGCCACGCGGATGCTGGGTGGGAAGAGGAGAGGAGAAAGGCTGGGCTTGCTTGGGGAGGAGCCCGAGCGCGCAGTCCGAGGACTGCCGGTGGAAAGAGCTGTGGCGCATGCGCCCGCCCAGCTTTCGCGCTGCGACTGAGCTTGTTGCTAGGGCAAGCTCCGAGGGGGCGCGCAAGAAAAACTGTGGCTTGCGCCTGCGTGCAGGATAAAGGCTGAGAGGAGTAAAGCAAGGGTGCTAGCAGCTGCGCGGAAAAGGCGCGAAAACGGGCCATTATGATGTTACTAAGTATCAAAACTAGACCTGCGCTCTCAAGTGCGAGGTTGACGTACCAAAGTTGGGAAACTCAACAGGTCAAATCCCTACAGGAAAACTGAGGTTCAGTAAGGTTGCATAACTTGCCAAAAGTCATGATGCATTCATGTCAAAGTATTTCTGCTATCTGAAAGCCCCTACCTAAACAGAATCAACAATTTAAGTTTATGGAAGAAAACAAGTGACCAAATGGCCACAGTTGAGGGGCCATGGTATGTCTAAAAGGTATAGTGAAACCTATGCTTACAATTCCAGCACTCGCAGGCTGAGTCTGAAGCAGAATACAAGTTCAGTAGCATGTAACCTAATGGAGTCACAGTATCAAAAACCAAAAAAAAAAGCTGGGTGTGGTGGCACATGACTTTAACCCTAGCGCTCAGGAGGCTGAGACAGAGAGATCTCTGTGAGTTTGTGGCCAGCTTGGTCTACACAGTGAGTTCCAAGACAGCCAGGGCTGTTTGGAACACAGAGAAACACTGTCTCGGAAATAAACAAACAAACATCCACAAATGTTTTCCAAAACAAATCCACAAACATGGGCAAAGTAGTAAGCGACCTATGCCTTATGCCAACCTATATTCCAAACCAAGGATAGCAAGGATGTTAGTCATCTGTACCCTGGAGAGGGTGACATTCAAAGATTCTGAGATTCAGGCTAACATGGACTACACAATGTGAGCTCATCTCAAAAAAGAAAAAATAATTCAAGGAACAGCATGGCTCAGGCATTTCATCCCAGCACTTGGGAAGCAGAGGCAAGCAGATCTCTGAGTGTGAGGCCAGCCTGGTCTACAGAGTGAGTTCTAGGTCAGCCAGGGCTATATAGTGAGATCCTATCTCAAATAACAAATCAAACAAGGCTAGGGATATCATTCAGCGACAGCGTGCTCGCCTAGCGTATCTGAGGCCCTCTGTTCAATTCACAGCACCACAAAAGGGACAGGATCAAAACGGCTAAGCAGGTGCTTGCCGCGAAAGTCTGGTGACCTGAGTTCCATCCCCTGAGCCTACAGAAAGGCTGAAGAAGAGAACACAGTCATTGATCTGTGGTCTCCATGTGCATGACATGGCATGTACACACATCATGCATGTGTGCACACACAATAAGAAAAGGAAATCCTTTAAGGCAACAAGGAAAAGTATCCCCAAAAGGCTTACTTTAATCCAACCCCCAATAAATACCTTACACAATAGTGGTCAAAAAGCCATTTATTTTCCCACATTCCAGTTCTTCTCTCTTTTTTTTTGTAATAGGTCTCCTAAGCTCAGAAGTAGGCCCAAGAATTTGATCTTCACCTGGAGAGAAAGAAAAAACAGAACAGGTAAGAAAGTCCAAAAACTGAGGAAGGAAGAACAGAAGGGACATCTGGAGACAGGTTGTGGCATTAATCCCACAGGGGTAGCCTCAGAACCCTAGGATCACCCAGGGGCCAGAAAGCTGAAAGCCTTTTCCTGCTCCTGGACTGAACAGGCTCCACTGTTTGCAATTCTAAGTCTAGAAGATAGGACAGCGAGAACTAGCTTCAAGGAACATTAGCAAAGGCTGGAGCGGTTCCACAGTCTAGGCTGCTTCCACTCTCCCACAGTAATTTCCTAGCACACAAAGGCCAGCAGAACCTGAGGAAGACTTAAGAGCTGGATGTATAACACTTTCTTTTTTTTTCCCCTTGAGACAGGGTTTCTCTGTAGCTTTGGTGCCTGTCCTGGAACTAGCTCTTGTAGACCAGGCTGGCCTTGAACTCACAGAGATCCGCCAGCCTCTGCTTCCTGAGTGCTGGGATTAAAGGTGTGTGCCACCACCACCTGGCTGCATAATACTTTCAAATGAGGTGGAAGTCTCCCAACAAGATGGAGATCTTTTTTGGATTGATTTTTTCACTCAATGAGAGGATGTGAACTAGTGGTATTAACAGTAGTAGGGCACCCTTTGCTACATTTGACAAGCTCATTCCCTCCAAAAATCTGGTTAGCAGAGAAAGCTGTTTTCTAAATGCAATGATGACTACAAAAAGAAAAACACTTAGAATGCTTGGGCAGAGTATATGTCCAGTTAATAGGCATCACCACTAATTAGATTCTTTCGAGCTGTCTGAGTAGAATTCCAGGAAGGCCAGCAGGATGGCTGTCACCAGGCTAACAACTTGAGTGTGAGTCCCAAGACCCACAGGATGGAAAGAGAGGACAGACTGCTGGACACTGTCCCCTGACCTTCATGTGTGCACTGTTGCGTGCACACATACACATGGCTCTCCTAAAGTAAATAAAAGGAGTTTAAAAAATAATAGTTTTGCCAGGGGTACTGGTGTATGCCTTTAATTCCAGCACTCAGGAGGCAGAGGCAGAGGCAGGTGGATCTCTGTGACTTTGGGACTAGTGTGGCTTACCCAGCAAGCTTCAGGCCATCCAGGACTACATAGTGAGATCCTGTCTCAAAATGAATCAACCAATATTAAGTAAATTTCAGGAAAAAAAAAGCAAGACTACATATTCAGAACAGATCACCAAACCTGAACCCTCTGTTTTTTTTTTTTTTTTTTTTGGTTTTTCGAGACAGGGTTTCTCTGTAGCTTTGGTGCCTGTCCTGGAACTAGCTCTTGTAGACCAGGCTGGTCTCGAACTCACAGAGATCCGCCTGCCTCTGCCTCCCGAGTGCTGGGATTAAAGGCGTGCGCCACCATCGCCCGGCCTAACCTGAACCCTCTTAATCCATCACTGCTGCCATAAGCGTAGGTGTGAAGAGAAGCTCCGACGAGTCTTACAGTCAGAACATGACTCGGAAGACAGCAGTCACAGAGGTAGTGTACAAAAGCATAGCAAGTCAGAGAATAAGGCCCCCGTATGTTGGTAAATGTCTTCAACCCCGGCACTTGGAAGACAGATGCAGGTGAATCCCTGTGACTCTGAGGATAGCCTGGTCTACATAGTATGTGTCAGCTGGCTGGGGCTACAAATGAGACCCTATCTCAAAACAAACAAAAAAAAAGGAAAGTAAGGGGCTGGTGGTTCCACTGTTCTTGAAGAGAACTTGAGTTTGGCTCCCAGAACCTATATGTAGCAGCTCAAAACCACCTGTAACTCCAGCTCCAGGGCATCTGCCACCCTTTCTGGCCTCCTTGAGCTCCTGTGCACATATGATGTACATAAACTCATGCAGGCACACACATACACACACAAATAAAAATGAATCTTACAAAAATGTAAGGGCAGGCTTTTAGTGGGTTAAAAAAATAGAAACAAATAAAATTAAACCACATCCATACTCGGGGAAAGCTTTCGTTTAAATAACCACGCCTCCAATAACCTTCATTGGCTGCGATCCTGTCACTCACTAATCACACGTTCGGAGTGCACAGTTGTATAAAACTGGAAAGGATAACAGCAGGGACTTACAGGGAGAGTTAGTTTGTTTGTTTGTTTGTTTATTTATTTATTTATTTATTTATTGAGACAGGGTTCTCTGTGTAGGCCTGGCTGTCTTGGAACTCATTATGTAGACTTGGAACTCATTATGTAGACCAGCTGAACTGCAGCTCACAGAGATCTGCCTGCCTTTGCCTCCTGTGTGCTGGGTTTAAAGGCGAGCATCACTGCTGCCGCTACCCAGTTTACCATCTGAATTGCTGGTAATAGTCTTTTTCTTCCTGGGTCGTGTGTCCACTTTACAATAATTTCCAAAAATGTACTTTTATTGTCTTTCTTTTTTTTTTTTTTTTT
>NC_022015.1:19682926-19685999 GCF_000317375.1 Microtus ochrogaster
CCAAAGCTACAGAGAAACCCTGTCTCGAAAAACCAAAAAAAAAAAATATGTGGAGGAAGAGAGTCACCTCCACATGCACACCTGAGAACCTGAGTTAGTTCTCCTAACCCTACATAAATGTGGAAGGAGAGAATCGACTCCACAAGGTGGTTCTTTGACCTCCACATGCACACCACGGCACATGCTCGGCCACACACACACACACAAAGAAAAAAGGAAAAATAATAAAACCACTGCATGTTTATGGAAAAAATGTTTCCAGTTCCCATAAAGAGACAGCTGAATAGGGCTCTCAGGGACTTACAGGAAGCAGCATCTGAGGATGGAGTCAAAGGATCTGCTTTACCAAGTTACAAGTGCCATCCCTTCCCACCAGTTCCCACAGAATCTCACCTGAGAACAAAGGGAGGGGCAGGCCGGTGCCCTCAAAGCCGTGTTCGAGACCAGTGGAAGTCTGGGCGCGGATGGAAGCACACAGCAGTGACACAGCACAGCAAACCACAGAAGAGAAGCAGGACCAAGCCCAGGACCAGCAGTCTGGTGCCACACAGAACTAGCTCCTCCTAGCGGTGGGGACAGGGAGGGATGGGAAATGACAACAGAGAGGGTTGGGAATCTCCCAGTGGGAAGACAGCTTGCCCCACACCCTGAAAAACAGAGGTAAGCCCCAGGGGGCAGAGTCCTCCTGACACCTAGGGAATGGCTCTGGGGCAGTTAAAGAGCACACTTGTCCTGATGGGTTCCAAACGGCTCTCTTGCCCAGTCATCTGCTCAACTCCCAGGAGTCACTATTTTCCACATTCCACCAGTCTTTCTTCCCTTCTTCCTTCCCTCCCTCCCTCCCTTTTTATTGAAACAAGGCCTTATTATGTAGCTCAGGCTGGCCTCAACTCTCTTGCTCCTCCTGCCTTCAGCCTTCTGAGTGTTGGGCTGACAGGTGTTTACCATCACATCAAGGCATGTTCCTTTTAAGTGTTTTTTTTTTTTTGTTTTTTTTTTTTTTGAGACAGGGTCTCTCTGTATCACAGCCTTGGCTGTCCTGGAACTCACTTTGCAGACCAGGTTAGCCTCACACTCACAGAGACCCACCTGCCTCTGCCTCCTAAGTGCTGAGATTAACAATGGCGTGTGCCACCACCCGGCCCTTTTAAAATATTTTTATATGTATATTTGTATTATGGGTGTTTGGTCTGCATACATTATCTGTGTACCACCGGCATGCAGTGCCTGCAGAGTCCAGAAGAGGGCATCAGATTCCCTAGAACTAAGGTCACAAATAGTTGTGGGTGTTGGGAATTGAACCTAGGTCCTCTGGAAGGGCAGCCTGTGCTCTTAACCACCGAGCCATCTCTCCAGCCACAAAACTTTCATTGCCAGCAAATGGCTTTACCTGCTTAAGGACTGTGCAATTAGAGCCAGATTCTGCTTCCCCTAATGGCCTTTTGTTTGTTTCTTTTCAAGACAGGATTTCCCTGTGTAGCCCTGGCTCAGACTGCGATCTCCTGCGGCCCTCATGTGAATCCCAACAGACTGGCTGCACTCACTTCCACCCTGAAGGATCATCTTCCCAGGGAAAAGGGGCTGGACCCCTCCCCGGTCTCACCATGTAGCCCTGGCTGCCCTGGAACTCTCTTCGTAGACCATGTTAGTCTCCAAATGGCTGCGGTCTCTGACCAAACCTGTTTTGCATCAGGCGCTGCACTGAGTACTTTAGGTCATTCCTACTCAGTCCTCAGTTACTGGAATGTGTAAATTACTTCACAGGTGACAAAGCTTACTTAGAGAGGTTCCTATGCTTGCTCTAGACCACACTGCCTCTAACCTAAGGCGGGGTTATAAAAAGCCATGCTTGCTCACTCTTGTTCTTTTTTAACATACTGTCATTACAAAGTCCAGACCAGCCGTGAGCTTCAATCCTCCAGCCTCAGACTCTGGAGAACCAGAGCTGGAAGAGAGCTGGCACTACAATAGACCTAGCTCGGCTTCATGAGGACAGCACTCCACATAAAGCCTTGAGGAGCAACCTGAGGCACTTACCGATGTAAGGAGCTTGGTGAGCACGAGGCGTTCATGGCTCCAGACCCTGACACACTCTTCACCCATCACTGGGCTCAGGGCAGCATCTCCAGCTCCCTCCTCTGAGCAGGATAAAGGTGGTTGGCTAGAGGGTAGGATCTCTGGAATAGCACTGAAATAGAGGCAGGTCTCTGGAGTTCTTCCTGAGGTCACTCTGGCTGTGACGAGGATAGACTCTCCTGCAAAGGACCCTACAAGAGGTGCAAGACAGGAGATGGAAAACTGAGTGGGCAGCCAGAGAGCTGGGCGGCAGCCAAGAGCACTGGCTGTGGATTCAGTTCTCAGCACCCACATCTAGAGGTTTCTAAATGCCTGCAACTCCAGCTCCAAGGGATCTGATCCCTTCTTCAGGTCTCCTTCAGCAAACACACACACACACACCCCACATATACCCCCCACAAGCCTGAACACATACACCCACACACACCACATATACATACACATATACCACACACACAAGCCTGCACACCCACCCCACATATACCCCCCCCACATACACCCCCCACACCCATACATATACCATACACACACACACACACAAGCCTGCACACATACACACACACATCACACACACATATACATATACCACACACACACCCAAGCCTGAACACACACACCCCACATACACCCCAACAAGCCTGCACACATACACCCACACCACACACACATACACATATATCACACACGCACACACACACACATACACGTATATCACACACCCACACCCACATATCCCCCAACAAGCCTGCACACATACACATATACCATATACACACACAAGCATGCACACTCAGCAGTCATAGACATGCATATATGCAAACCAGGCATGGCGGTGCACACCCTTAATCCCAGCATTTGAGAGGCAGAGGCAGGTAGATCTCTGAGTTTGAGACCAGCCTGGTCTACAGAGCGAGTTTCAGGACAGCCAGGGCACCACCATTGCCTAGTACATACAAAATCTTTTTTTTTCATTTATTTATTTATTTATTTATTTATT
>NC_022015.1:19686267-19691462 GCF_000317375.1 Microtus ochrogaster
TCAAAAACCACAGAGAAACCCTGTCTCGAAAAACCAAAAAAAAAAAAAAAAACAAAAAACAAAAAACAAAACCACAAAATCTTTTATGGGACGCCAGCGACAGCAGCTCATACCTAGAAGGAGTGAACCACTGCCTGCAAATTGTCCTCTGACTTACACAAGTATGCCGCCTCACATACATATGCTCTCTCTCTCTCACACACAGAAACAAGTAACTAAATAATTGTAATTAATTAATTAAAAGACTGTCCATGAGTTTCTACTTCCTGCTTTAGACCCATTTCCCAACTTAGCGTTCCATCCCTTGTAGGCACCACCCAAACTGACTCTGGGAAGTTCCTAAACATGCCATGCTGGTTCCTTTCCATCTACATGCCTTTGTGTCTGCTGCTCCCTTTGCCTGGATGATACATGGCTAAACATTCTAAAAGCCCAAGGTTGGATGCTGTATCCTTGGAGGGTCTTCTTCCTTCACCAGCCTACTTCATACACTGACAGGTGTGTACTCCTGCTGAGTCTGTATTCTTGTTAGACTGTAAACAACTTAAAGGGACAGCTAAGACACTTGAAAAATCACTACCAGAACCACAGCGAACCAGGGCTTCTCAGTGATAGGGCGGGGGAGTGAACACAAGACATAAGCACTGCCAAGCAGAGCGGTGGTGCACGCTTTTGGCTCAGCACTCAAGGCAGAGGCCAGCCTGATTTACACAGTGAGTGCAGGCAGAATCACACGGACAGACCCTGCCTCAAACACAGACACACAAAACAAAGGGCTAGTGAGGATGGCTCACGATCTCGTGGAATAAGATCAGGTACAACTTCTGGCCTGCAGAGACACATGCAGGCAGACCATTGTACACATAATAAATATATTAAAAAAAAATGGTACAACAGTTTGGATGTTCCTCAAAAGATTAACCACAGAACTATCCCATATTCCAGTTGTGTGCCTATATTCTCAATGGTACTAAAATGTATGTCCACACAAAAACTAGTGTTAAGAATAGCATAATTTCAGCTGGGCAGTGGTGGCACACGCCTTTAATCCCAGCACTCCGGAGGTAAAGGCAGGCAGATCCCTGTGAATTCAAAGCCAGCCTGGTCTAGGACAGGCTTCAAAGCTATAGTGAAACCCTGTCTAAAAAACGACAACAACAAAAAGAATAGCATAATTTCTTTCTTTCTTCCTTGGCTGGCCTGGAATCTGTAGAGATCCTGCCTGTGCACCTCTTTCTCCCCAGCGCTGGGATTAAAAGTATGCAGCACCATGATGAACCTTAAAAATCTCAAGTCACGGGCTGGAGAGATGGCTCAGAGGTTAAGAGCATTGCCTGCTTATCCAAAGGTCCTGAGTTTGATTCCCAGCAACCACATGGTGGCTCACAACCATCTGTAATGGGGTCTGGTGCCCTCTTCTGGCCTGCAGGCATACACACAGACAGAATATTGTAATATTGTATACATAATAAATAAAAAAAAATCTCAAGTCACAAAGGACTGCATGTCGTAGCAATGTCCAGAATAGGTAGACCACCAGAGACAGCAAGTAGACAGCAAGAGGCCAGAGAACCTGGGGAAAAGAGGGCAAGGACAGCTAAGGCGCAGATCTACTTAGATGACTAAAAAAAGTTCTAGACCAGCCTGGTCTACAGAGCTAGTTCCAGCACACACTCCAAAGCCACAGAGAAACTCTGTCTCGAGAACAAAAACAAAACAAAACAAAACAAAAGCTATAAAATGGATCTCAGGGTGACTCCCGATTGTGTAAATAGACTAAAAATGACTTACTTTAAATGAGGGGAACACACATCCGCGGTGACTCATACTTCAGTGTTGTCAGACTGTATATATATATATGTCAGACATATATATGTATGTGAGGTGGTTTCAGAACTTGCTATGTAGTCTTAGACGAACTCCCAATGTAACCCTGGCAGTACTGGCATGATATATATATATATATATATATACACATACTGGGGAGGGGTATTTGGTGTTAAACCTATGGCCTCCTGGGGCATGCTAGGACAGAACTGAAGAAACTTGGAACTGGAACAGCAAAGTCAAAACATAGTGAATGTGGACTATGACTAAAAAAAGTTCTAGACCAGCCTGGTCTACAGAGCTAGTTCCAGCACACACTCCAAAGCCACAGAGAAACTCTGTGAGCGTCTTCTCCTATCGGGTCTGTGTTGCAGCAGGAGTAGCTAAGATGTACAGAGGTGCCCAAGGTCACCAGTCTGGTGAAGCCGGAGGTAGGGCCCAACCCTACCTGTTCTGATGCTGGCCCCCCATATTCCCCAGCTCTCACCTTTCAATCCTATCTGACTACCATGGATCTTGGCTTGGAATGTCTGGGTTTTGTTTCTATCTGGACCATCTCCGAAGTTCAAAGTAGTACGTAAGCCGACGACGTGAGGCCCTCGCCACTTCCCTGTGACTGTCCCATTCACGGGGCACAGGCTCAGCTGGCCAAAAGCCCTCAAGAAGGAAACCCAATCCTGTGTGCAAAAGAAGAGTAAGAGAGAAGTGAGATTAGCAGCAGGGGCAGGCATAGACCAGCAGGGTGAGCACCCGGGTACTTACCTGGGGAATGTCAGGGCTACGTAGGCCAGATGTATGGGTAAGGAGGAAGCCACCGAGGCCCAGACCAGAGAGGCCAAGGAGCAGCAGGATCAAAGTGGCACAGACCAAAGGTGGGTGATGAGCCAGACAGAGATGCAGGTTGTGCCCTGCCTGGCAGCTGCCCATGGGGAGCAGAGGGGTCTGGGTCTCCGCGGAGTGCCTGCTGGAGGACAGTGAGGAAGAACTGGACAAGAGCCTGCAGGTCAGAAGGCCCTCACCCATGTTACTCAAAGGCAAGCTAAAGCTAGAAGACAATGAATTTGCTCAAGGACACACAGGAGATGGCAGAGCCAGGACCAAAATCCAAGATTCTGTACTCAAAAAGTCCACCTCCTTAGAGCGCTTAAGAAATGCTTGCTCAGTTTCGTCGCTAAAATAACCAAGGGAGAAGCAGGGGACAGCATTCTGTACTACCAAAGAGGATGTGAAAAGAATTCTCGCCTGGAAAAGAGGAAGTAGTTGATTTGAGGCCAGGGGTTTGGCAGCCAAACAGTCCAGCCAGAAGCCAGACCGGAAGTGTCTTGGGTCAGAGTTCGTACTTTGGAGCTAAGCTAACCAGCTAGGTAGGAATGAACGAATGACTCCGTCTTGCTGCTCTCTAGCGAGGTTAAGATGTGAACTGGGAGTTCTAAGAACACCAACTAATGAGGATTCGATGGGGCAGTAGTTTGCTCGGTACTTGGCCGTGCAGGAATTCAACAGACATCCATCGCCTTTCTTTTTATTGGTGTCATACTGATCCTTAAGACCAGAAGCCAGTAGAAGTAATATTGTGGCTTTTAACACAGAAGTAGTAGGGTTAAGGTTTGGAATCCGTCTCCAACTTCCGAGTACCCTATTCCAGGCAAGAAGCGATAGACTGATGAAAATAAACATCTGGAAGGCAGGAGCTCAGCATAAGGAGTGGGGGGAGAGCACGGGAGAGTGTGGAAGCCACCGGGAAAGGCCAAGTGTCACATATGCTCGGCCCCTGAGCGGCCCCACGTCCCGGAACTTCTGCAAGGGGGAAGGTAGGAGGAAGGAGGACAGAGTCTGAGGGGCAGTAGCGGCTGGTGTATCTCGACCTCCCGTCTTCCCCAAAGCCCCCTCCAGAAGGATCTCGACACCCGCATCCCTTCCCGATCCAGTGGCTTCAGGACGGACCGCCACTAGCTCTCACCGCTCGCAGCCGGGCGGAGGCCGGCGCCCCGTGACGTCACGGGCGGCGCTGCAGAGGGGCGGGGCCCATGTAGGCGTGCTCCCGCTCCGGCCCCTCCCCAACCCGCCCGGATGCGCTTGCGCGGTGGCCACGCGAGCCTTTGCGGTCTTCTGCCCGGTCTGCGTCAGGCCAAACCAAGAGGAAATTCACTCTAGGTTCCAAGTAAAGGAAATAACTCGCCGGGAGTTGAGGAAACCAGAAACAGGCGAGGGAGGCCGTACTAGCCGTCATGGACACCTCACGTTTCCCTCCCGGGAGTGCGCAGTAGGGTTTCGGTGGAACCTCACCAAAGTCACTTTTCTGTTGCTGGCCCGCGACCTGTTAGCACAGCCTGGCCACGCCCAGGTTTCCTGGCCCTCTGTGTAGGATTAGGGAGCTCCACTCCTCCGCACTGCACTGCGAGCGGCCTGTAGGTTCTGCTCTTCTCTGCCCTCTCAGATAGTTAAGGTCTACACCTTGGCTTGGTCCTTGGTTCTTACTGGCTCCTAAATGCACAGGACCCTAAAGCTACAAGTCTACTCAACAGGAGGCGTCTCATCTCACCCTGTAGGCCGTTTAGAGGGGGAGATCGGCTTACCTGAAACAGCATAAGACGAGCTAGGACCGCAGGTTCAAATCCTCACTCCGGCCCGGTGTGACGCTGCAATCCTGTAACCCCAGCAATTATAAGGTGGAGGCTGGAGGATCAGGAGATAAAGGTCAGTCGAGTTCAGCCTAGGATCACCCCCAAAACCAAACCCAAGCAACAAAAGAATAACTCTGCAGAAACCTTAATAACTATGTTTTCCTGGGGTTATGATTGTTTCTTTTAAAGGAAACCATTTGTTTTTTCACAATGTGTTTTTTTTAATTAATTAATTTATTATGTATACACATTTATGCCCACAGGCCAGAAGAGGGCACCAGATCTCATTACAGATGGTTGTGAACCACCATGTGGTTGCTGGGAATTGAACTCAGGACCTTTGGAAGAGCAGGCAATGCTCTTAACCACTGAGCCATCTCTCCAGCCCCCGAAGCCATTTGTTTTTTGAGACAGGATCTCACTGTGTAGGTGACTTGGAACTCAGTTATGTTTACCAGAGTGGTCTTGCACTCAGAGATCCACCCGCCTCAGCCTTCTGTGTGCTGGGATTAAAGGTGGGGAACATGGCCCTCTAAAGGAGAACATTTGTAGCGCCGGGTTTGGTTCAGAACAGTTCTCAAAAGATGTAGTAGTACAGGTGAGCATTAGACATACAAGGAAACATTCACGCTCAGTACACATCAGAGAAAAGTGAATTAAAACCACATTGAAATCCTATCCTACCTCAATCAAAACTTTATTTTTATTTATTTATTTTTTGGTTTTTCTTTTTTTTTTTTTTTT
>NC_022015.1:19691750-19697590 GCF_000317375.1 Microtus ochrogaster
AGTGCTGGGATTAAAGGCGTGCGCCACCACCGCCCGGCTCAATCAAAACTTTAAAGAAATGCTGGTGAGGATGTAGACAAAGAAAGAACCCTTATGTACGGATACTGGGAACGTAAGCTAGTCTAGATCCTATGGATGTCAATATATAGGTTCTACAAAAAGTATGAATAAATGTAACATGGCCTGGCTATATCAGTCCTGAGTATCAAAATACTACAGGTAAACATAGAATAAATATTCACACATTAGTCTTCATTTATTACGGCACTATTCACAACCTAGAGGTTCATCTGTAGTGATATTTCATTTGTATTTTAATTAATAAAGTTTGCCTGAAGACCAGAATGCAAAACAGCCACATAAATCAGCCATACGGGCCAGGCGGTGATGGCTCACACCTTTAATCCCAGCAGCCACACAAGTTAGCCATAGAGGTCGGCTGCGGTGGTGCACGCCTTTAATCCTAGCCCTGGAGGTGAATACAAGGCTGGAGGAGCCAGGAACTCGCTCTTTTTCGATCTGAAGATTTCATAGAGGCAAGAGCTCTCTAGTGGCTTGGCTGCTTTGCTTTTCTGTTTTTCAGGCTGGACCCCAATGTCTGTCTCTGGGTTTTTATTATTTGAGCTACATTCATGGACAGAGAAATGTATAAAACAATGAATATATACACAGTGGGATTTTTTTTTCAGCCATAAAGTCCAGTTATTCCAGTTGGATGTTTTGGAACAAATCTTGAATCCCAACACTTGGGAAGCAGAGGCAGGCAGATCTATGAGCTCAGAACGAGTCTAGCCTCAGCATAAAGTCAGCCACACTGAACCTGAAAGTTCACACTGAGAGTGGGAAGTCCACTTGAACACATTGACACAGGAGACCACTTCCTAAATAGAACCCCAAGAGCACAGACACTGAGAGAAACAACTAATAAATGGGACCTCCTGAAACTGAAAAGCTTCTGTAAAGCAAAGGACGTGGTCAACAAGACAAAACAACAGCCTACAGAATGGGAAAAGATCTTCACTAACCCCACATCAGACAGAGGTCTGATCTCCAAAATATACAAAGAAATCAAGAAAGTGGTCATCAAAAGAACAAATAATCCAATAAAAAAAATGGAGTACAGACCTAAACAGAGAACTCTCAACAGAGAAATCTAAAATGGCTGAAAGACACTTAAGGAAATGTTCAATATCCTTAGTCATCAGAGAAACACAAATCAAAACAACTCTGAGATTCCATCTTACATCTGTAAGAATGGCCAAGATCAAAAACACTGATGACAACTTATGCTGGAGAGGTTGTGGGGTAAAGGGAACACTTCTGCATTGTCGGTGTGAATGCAAGCTGGTACAACCCCTTGGGATGTCAGTGTGGCAATTTCTCAGAAAATTAGGAAACAGCCTTCCTCAAGACCCAGTAATACCACTTTTGAGTATATATCCAAAGGATGCTCAATCGTGCCACAAGGACATGTGCTCAACTATGTTCATGGCAGCTTTGTTTGTCATAGCCAGAACCTTGAAACAACCTAAATGCCCCTCGACTGAAAAATGGACAAGGAAAACGTGGTACATTTATACAATGGAGTACTATACAGCAGAAAAAAATAACGACATCTTGAATTTTACAGGAAAATGAATGGAGCTAGAGAACATCATTTTGAGTGAGGTAACCAAGACCCAGAAAGACAATTATCACATGTACTCACTCATAGGTGGTTTTTAAACATAAAGCAAAGAAAACTAGCCTATAAATCACAATCCCAGAGAATCTAGACAACAATGAGGACACTAAGAGAGACCTACATAGATCTAATCTACATCGGAAGTAAAATGTAGAAAAAGACAAGATCTCCTGAGTAAATTGGGAACATGGGGACCTTGAGGAAGGGTTGAAGGGGTGAGGGGAGAGGCAGAGAGGGGAGCAGAGAAAAATGTAGAGTTCAATAAAAATCAACAATAAAAAAGAAGAAAAAACAGAAACAAAAACAAGTCTAGAACACAGTAAGTGCCAAGCCAGTCAGAGCTCCACAATGAGTCTATCTTAAAAAAAAAAAAAAAAAGTACGGGAGAGATAGTTTAGCAACTAAGAGAACTTACTGCTCTTACAGAGGATCCAAGTCCAGTTTGTAGCACCCACATTCCAGCTCACAACCAGTAGTAATTCCAATACAAGGGGCTCTGATGTCTTCTCTGACCTCCACAGGCAACAGGCACACATGTGGTACACATACCCAGACAGGCAAAGCATTAATACACAGAAAATAAAAATAAGTAAACCTTTAGAACATTGCCGTCCCTAGGTAGCACATCCCTCTAATCCCAGCACTCGGGAAGCAGAGGCAGGAAGATCAAGAGTTCAAGACCAACCTCATAACTAATTTGAAGTCAGTCCAAGCTACACAAGGTCATGTCTCAAAAGCCCATCAAAAAATAAATAAATTAAAAATTGCTACTGAGGTGACTCAGCAGTTAAAAGTACAAGCTTGATGACCAGAGTGCTGTCCCCAGAACCCATGCTGGAAGGAGAGCACAGACTTGTGAGAATTGTCCTCCGACCTCCAGAGCATACATGCACCTGCACGTGCGTGTGCGTGCGCACGCACACACACACACACTCTAAAGATTTAAGAAAGAAAATAACAAAGTTGTGATATTTGCAGGAAAACAGTACAACTAGTAATAACCATATTTAGTGGATTAAGTCAGCCTTAGAAAGATAAATATGTGTCTTCTATTTGAGGTTCTAGGATTTTATATAGATACAACAAATCAAGAAAGAGAGTGTGTGTATGCACACATATAAAACACACACAAAAATAGAAGTAGAACTGATTCACCCAAAATAGCGTAATCCAGAGGGCGAGAGTAAGAGGGGGAAGGGAGGGAAGCTTGCAGGGAAACCATAGGTTTATTTATTCACACATACTAAGGTATATTTAGTTTCAAATTTTCAAAAGAATTTTTAATTGAAAGATAATACTTTCCTGTTGCCGAAATACATTTTGCCCTAGTAAAAATATAACCTGCCAAAAATGGAACCTCCCATAGTTAGGGTTGGGGCAGGGTTTTACTCCTATCTTTCAAGGAGAATAAAAGCATCCAACCAAGGAATCCAGAGACCACTGGACAAGTGAAACATCAGAAGTGAAACACTGGACCGATCAACAAGAGAAAATGTCCCAAGAAAAAGAGTAAATTGGCCAACTGATATCGCCCACCTCCAGCTGACCATCTTGAGATCCTGGCTCAGAGCCCCAGACTGGTGCTTGCACCCATGCCACCCTTTTGCCTGAGTGGCTGTTCCTTCCCACCTGACAACCCCCCAATGATCCAGCTAAAGGAGATGCGCTGGAAAATAGCATGAGACTCCACCTGTGTGAGGTGAATAAGACAGTAGCATATTCTAGCAAAGTGAAATGTACCAAGCTATCCCCCTATGAAATGCAGAAGACAATACGTGATGATTCCACCTATCTGAGATCCACAACACGACAGCCTGTGATTCTCTGGGCACGAACTGCGTAAGACGATAGCGTATGGTTCCACCTATGTGAGATGCACAAGGCAATAGTAAATAATTGCAACAGAAGGAGATACACAAGAAAACAGCAGATGATTCCATCTCTATGAGATGCAGAGACAATAGAAATGATTGCACCTGTAAGCAATAAAAAATAGCAGATGATTGGCCGGGCAGTGGTGGTGCACGCCTTGAATCCCAGCACTCGGGAGGCAGAGGCAGGCGGATCTCTGTGAGTTCGTGGCCAGTCTGGTCTACAGAGTGAGTTCCAGTGCAGTCTCCAAAACCACAGAGAAACCCTGTCTTGAAAAAGAAAAAGAAAAGAAAAGAAAGAAACAAAAAAACAAAGAAAAGGAAAGAAAGAAGATAGATGATTCCAGTGACGTAAGCTGCACAAAACAATAGCGAATGATTCCTCCTATATGAGACACATCAGACAAGTGATCCAACCTCTATGAGATGCACTGATAATAGCATATGAGTCCACCATTATGAGAGGCAAAAGCCAGTAGACAACTGCACATATGTACAACATGTGCACAGTACAATAGCATATTAATTCACTGTTGTGAGATGCACAGCAGCTCAGAGATGGAAAGTCATAGCTCCCAGGAACTGGAGAGAGCAGAAGATAGGGAGTTATTGCTTAATAGATTCAAAGTTATGTGTTTGCTGGGCAAAGGCAGGTGAATTTCCGTTTTTATGGCCGGTCTGGTCTACAAAGCAAGTTCCAGGCCAGCCAAGGCCTTATCACAAAGATAAAAATAGAAGTTTTAGTTTTGCACAGTGAAACATCTTGGCCATGGGGGGGGGGTGGTAACTGTTTATAATCATCAGCAAGCGAATACCCTTAATACTACCGGATGGCACACTTAAAATGGTGAAAAGGCACACACTAGGTGAGCTGGTGTGTGCCTTTAGTCTCGGCACTCTGGAGGTTGAGGCAGGAGGATTGCACAAATTCAGAGTCAAACCTGAGCTACATAGCAAGATCCTGTCCCAAAGGGGGAGGAGGACCGGCAAGAGAGACGGCTCAGTGGTTTAAGTGCATGTACTGCTCTTCCTGAGGACCTGAGTGTGACTCCCAGAACCCACATCGGGCACCTCACAGCTACCTGTAACTTAACTTCGGTTACAAGGATCTGACACCTCTGTGGCCCCTCACCTGCAAAAACCACACACTGAGACACATATGCATACACCTAATTAAAATCAATTCAAAATATGTGACAGCAATAATTTTTATGTATATTTTATTACAATTAAAAATAATAGGGCTGGGGGGCTAGAGAGAGATTAAGAGCACTGGCTGTTCTTCTAGAGGTCCTGAGTACAATTCCCAGCAACCCCATGGTGGCTGTAATGAAATCTGGTACCCTCTTCTGGCCCACAGAAATACATGCAGGCAGAACATTGTATATATAATAAATAAATCTTAAAAAACAAATAGGGGCCGGGCGGTGGTGGCGCACGCCTTTAATCCCAGCACTTGGGAGGCAGAGGCAGGCGGATCTCTGTGAGTTCGAGACCAGCCTGGTCTACAAGAGCTAGTTCCAGGACAGGCTCCAAAACCACAGAGAAACCCTGTCTCGAAAAACCAAACAAACAAAAAAAAAAAACAAAAAAAACAAATAGGGCTGGAGAGATGGCTCAACCACCAAGAGGACTTGTTGCTCCTGCAGTTCCAGGCCAGCCAAAGCTACATAGTGAGTCTCTGGTCTCAAAAGGAAGGTGGGTAGCTAGATAGATGGCTCCGTGATTAAGAGCATTTGCTGCACTTGCAGAGAATCTAGACTTGGTTCCTACACAATGGCTCAAAACTTTTCTAACTCAAGTTCCAGGGGAGCTGAAACCCTTTTCTGGTCTCCGTAGTTACCAGGCATGCACGTGGTACATGCATGCAGACAAAACACCCACAGGTATAAAATAAAAACAAATCTGAAAAAAAAAACTTAAAGAAGTTATTGAAAAATATGCATTCAGCTGGGTGGTGGTGGCACACGCCTTTAATCCCAGCACTCAGGAGACAGTATCTCTGTGAGTTCGAGGCCAACCTGGTCTACAAGAGCTAGTTCCAGGACAGGCTCCAAAGCTACGGAGAAACCCTGTCTTGAAAAGCAAGCAAACAAACAAACAAACAAACAATACCAAAAAGAAAGAAAGGAAGGAAGGAAGGAAGGAAGGAAGGAAGGAAGGAAGGAAGGAACGGAGGGAGGGAGACATATTTCGGGGATGCCTGCTGTGTACCTGGGACCTCAAGACAGAACGTGATAGCTGGATTTCTCTCTCTCTCTCTCTTTTTTTTTTTTTTTTTTTTT
>NC_022015.1:19697745-19703417 GCF_000317375.1 Microtus ochrogaster
TTATTATGTATACAATATTCTTTCTGCATGTATGCCTGAAGGCCAGAAGAGGGCACCAGACCTCATTACAGATGGTTGTGAGCCACCATGTGGTTGCTGGAAATTGAACTCAGGACCTTTGGAAGAGCAGGCAGTGCTCTTAACCACTGAGCCATCTCTCCTGTCCCCATAGCTGGATTTCTGACATCAGGGCTTTTCTTCTTGTCAACACTTAATGCCGAGCAAAGGGTAAAGGGCAGGGTGGGAACTTTCCCCAGCTCTGTCAAGAAAACACAGCAAGCTCTAAGAATCATACATCAGAGTTCCGGAAGCCTGCAGACTTCCTGATGCAGGGGAAAGAAACAAAAAGGTGAAGGCTGGAGGGTTTTCCAGCTAACCTTGCCCAGTGTCCCTCCCCTGAGGCACTGCCACACTTTTTTTTTTTTAAACGTTTTAACTTACGTGCGTGTATGTGTGTTTTACATGAGTGCAGATGCCCATGGAGCACAGAGATGTCCAGTCTCCATAGAGACAGAGCTACAGGTGGTTGTGAGGTTGTGAGCCATCAGTGCAGGTGCTGGCAACTGACCCTGGTTTCTGTCCGAGAGCAGTATTTGCTCTAACTGCTGAGCCACCATCCCAGTCTCACACCCTCCCGTACATTTAAGTATTTTATTTGTGATCCTCAGGTTGGGCGTGCATGTGAAAGCCAGAAGTTGATCTCTCTGCCCATTGTGTGGGCCACTGGGGTCAGATTGAAGTCATCAGTCTCGACAGCAGGTGTCTTTACCCACTGACCCATCTCATAGTCTCTTGTTGTGTTTCTTGCTTTGCTTTTCCAGTCAAGGTCTCACTGTGTAGCTCTGGTTGGCTTGGAACTTGCTATAAAAACCAGGCTGGTTTCACATTCACAGAGATCTGCCAGTCTCTGCCTCCAGAGTGCCTATTATGTTTTCTGTCATTGAGACAGGATCTCATGTAGTCCATGCCTGCCTTTAGCTCACTACATAGCTGAAGGTGACCTTCAATTCCTGATCCTCCAGCCTCTTCCTCCCAGGTGCTGGCGTGACAGCCAGCTGCCACCTTACCTGGCTGACTGCCTTTGTCTTACCTAACTCTGAGTCTTTTCAGGGAAGGAGAACAGCTAGAGATGGCCCGAAATAGATGAGACCCTTTCTCTAAATAAATAAATATAAAAGTTATAAAAAGAACCAAATATGGGCTTGTTGGCATACAGCCCTCACCCCCCCCCCCCCACACACACACACAAATGATGATAAACATCTATGATCCACTGAACAACCAAAAACCCCCCCCCCCCCCACACACACACGGAAGGAGGGAGAGACTGGGGATAGAGTATATATGCAAAAAAAGAAATTCTCAGCAAAATACTAAGAGACAAAGCAGCATAATAAATAGGTTATAGACTGTGGCATGGCACAAGCCTTTAATCCCAGTAATAGGGAGGCAGAGCCAGAATGATCTGCATGAGTTCAAGGCCAGCCTGGTCTACATTGTGAGTTCTAGACCATCATGGCTACATCATGAGACCCTGTCTCAAAAATAGTAACAACAGCAACAAAAATCAACCCATGTAATACAGCAGATTACTAGAAGGAAGGGGAAGAAATAATCATTTTAGTTAGTGAAACGGAGTCTTTGATGGGTGTGGATGTGGCACCACCAACCTGTAACCCCAGCCTTCATTCAGGAGCTGTGGGTAGGAGGGCCAGATGTTCAAGGCCAGCTTTAGCTACAGATTTGATTTTTTTAAATATTTAGTTTTTTATTATGTATACAATACTCTGCACCAGAACTCATTACAGATGGTTGTGAGCCACCATGTGGTTGCCGGGAATTGAACTCAGAACCTTTGGAAGAGCAGGCAATGCTCTTAACCACTGCGCCATCTCTCCAGCCCCTTACAGATTTGATTTTGAGGTCTACAGAGTGTCTCAGAAAATCAAAATATAAACAAACAAACAAAAAACAAAAGAAAACTTGTAGTAGTCGTCACTGTAGTGGTGGAGGTCAAGCCTGGTGGTGCATGCTGTAATCCCAGCTCAGACAGAGGCAGAAAAATCGCCACAAATTCAAGAGCAGCCTGGGCTACATAGCAAGTTCCAGGCCAGGCAGAGCTATGTGACAAGATAGTTAAAATTAGTGAGGGACTGGAGAGAATGGCTCAGAGGACCTGGGTGTGGTTTCTAGCACCTACATGATGACTAACTACCATCTGTAATTCCAGCTCCAGGGAATCTAACATCCTCTTCTGACTTCCATGAGCACCAAGCATGCACACAGTATACATACCAAGCAGGCAAAACACGCAAAACATTTTTTAAAAAATAATAAAAATTGGTAAAGGAAAAGAAAGGTCTTTGATAAGGAGCTGGAGAGACAGCTGGGAGGTTAAGGGCACGGACTGCTATTTTAGAAAACCCCAGGTTCAGTTCCCAGCACCCACACGGTGGCTCACATCTTTGTCTCTAGTTCTAGGGGACCCAGTGCCCTCTTCTGGTGTCGAAGGGTACTGCATGTATGTGATACACAGACATACATACCTGCAGGCAAAACGCTCATACACATACAAAATAAAATGAAGGGGGGAGCCCTTTCATGATAAAATGCTCAATAACCTAGAGAACTTTCTCAGAGAAATGAAGGCCACTAAGGAGACACTCGGAGCCATACGCCTAGTGGTGAAAGGATTCCCACTTTGTCCTGTGTGATCAAACCCAGCAAGTGAAATAGGAAGCAAAGCCTTTACCACGTGGGCACCAGCGGATTTTTCCAGTGAAAAGCCGTCCCTATGCTAAAGATTCTGCGTGGCTGATTAACTGAATTAGAATTTTGTGATTGTGGAGAGTTGGAGGGTGGCAGATCCACATGCAAATTCTCTTGGGCTGCCTTTAGTCCCCTTAACAGTCAACAGCTGCCCGCCTCCGTGTCTGGCCTTCCAGCCTTCTGCCTGTCATGTAAACCTTTGGGATGTATTATTACCTTCAGAGACCACCAGGACCCACCAACCCCGAAAGCTCAGGTAACATCTGAAGTCTGTAACAGAGATTTTTTTCCCCACTTTTCTCTAACCCACCTACCTCCTGTTCCCACACAAGGATTTGAAAAGCGCCCTGAGGCCTGTGAGATGCCCAGCAGGTGAAGGTGTTTACTGACAGCCCAGGGAAGCCTAGAAGGGCAGGGCAGGAGAAGGAGTCCCACAAGCTCTCTCTGACCCCTCGTGCGTGTGTACTCACGTGCACTGAATAAATGTGGTGCCTTGACTCATGCCTTTTTCTTGTTCTGTAACTATAAATCTGTGGAGAACTATTACTATATGAAACATGGCAGGGGGGCAACCCAGCTCAGAATTTCTGGGCCATAGTTGCTTACAGTTGTCTCCAGAATGAACTGTCTCATTGTCTTTGATGTGAGAGCTATATTTTTGGGGTTGACACTGGAGCCAAACTCTGCAGACATAGAGACTGTACAGTACCTTCTGCGATGCTTCACACTCCTTGGCATCAGAGACTCCATACTGGAAATAAGTCCTATAAAGGCAAAGAATATCAAGGCCTTTAATCAAATCTCAGTCCTTCTTGAGGCTCAGGAAATTCAATTTAGTAGAAACTTGTGTGTGGAATTATGAGGGGGGTTGGGGCATGGGGAACGCTGCCAAGTGTGTAGACCTGAGAGCAGCAGGGATCTGCGCTGAAGAACATGGTACAAGCCGGGCGGTGGTGGCGCACGCCTTTAATCCCAGCACTTGGGAGGCAGAGGCAGGCGGATCTCTGTGAGTTCGAGACCAGCCTGGTCTACAGAGCTAGTTCCAGGACAGGCTCCAAAACCACAGAGAAACCCTGTCTCGAAAAACAGAAAAAACAAACAAACAAAAAAAAAGAACATGGTACAGATGCAGAGAAGAGAAAACTCTCTGCTCAGACCCTGCTTCAGTGAGGCACCGGGGGATGGGAGGCATTTCCCCACGGATTGTGGCCAAACCCTGAACTGTTGCTCATCGATTATTGGCCTTCGTTAGCTGATGCTGGGGGAAATACACCAACCTAGAAATCAGAATAGCTCAGCTGACTTGTATCAGACAGGCTAGACATTAGTTATGAATTGAAATGTATGCCGTCACCACACTGTTAGAAATCTCGAGACACAACCTTAGGTTGCCATGTCAGAACCTCAGCTGCTTCCACAGTGCTCTTTGTCTGGAGAACTCTATTTGGAGTAAGGGCAAACCTTAAAGGTTTAAGTAAATAACAGTGCTGGGTAGAAGTGGGAGGAGAAAGGAGAGGAAGTGGCTCAGTTTAAAACAAGCAAAGGCTGAATATCCACTGCTCAACCAAAAAATAGACAGCCAACGCTTTTCAACATTGTCAGGAGATGCAGAGCAAGAGCGCGGTTTCGAGGCTGGCGATTTTAGGTGGGCACCATTTTAATCCCAGCACTTGGGAAGCAAAGGCAGGTGGTTCTCTGTGCACTTGAGGTTAGCCTGGCCTACAAGCAGAGAGCCTGTCAGAGATAAACACACGGTTAGGGCTGGGGACATGGCCTAGTGGATAAAATGCTTGTGAAAGCACAAGGTCCTGTGCTCAACCTCTGGGACTCACACACAGCCAGGGGGGATGGCCCATCCTGCAATCCCAGTCTCCCATGGCAAGATGAGACAGACACGAATCTTTGCAAGCTCACAGTCCAGCTAGCCTGGTACCTGCCACAGTAAACAAAGACCCCGAAGGCATGGACTGACTTCCAGGGTTGACTGTGGCATCTACAGGTATGTCCAGATGTGGCTGCAAATATACATACATATCACACACACACACAATAATGTTTGTATGGTGTCTGGTTTATTGCTGGTTATTAGAGTTTTGTTGTTGCTTGTGTTTTAGTTAGGGTTTCATTCTGTAGAACAGGCAAGCCTGAACTCACTATGGAATACTTTTTACAGGCAGGTAGGTGTTGATAAGTTGGCGGAGAATTGAGAACCCTTGCCCACAGTTGCGCGAGCTATGGAAAACAGATCGCCAGCTCCTTGATAACTTAACCACAGCATTATTTGATGATCCAGCAACTCCACTGCTGGGCACACAACATCAAATTTGGAAAGAGGTGTTCAAAGGAAGGAGCTTGTGCACTGGCACAGGAGGCTGGCCCCATAACAGTGAAAAGGAGAAGGAACCCTGTGCCCCCAGTGATGAGTGGACAAACAAGATGCGTGATACCTTCTTCAGCCTTAAGAAAGGAAATGCGGGGTCTGGGGAGTTGGGGAGTTGAGAGCACTGGCTGCTCTTCCAGAAGACCAGGGGTACAGTTCCCAGCACTGATATGGGTGTGTGTGTGGTGGGGGGGTGGGTGGGATAAAATCTACTGCAACTCCAGCTGCAGGAGATGAGGTTTTTTTTGTTTTTTGTTTTTTTTTTTGGTTTTTTTGGTTTTTCGAGACAGGGTTTCTCTGTGGCGTTGGAGCCTGTCCTGGAACTAGCTCTGGAGCCTGTCCTGGAACTAGCTCTGTAGACCAGAGCTGGTCTCGAACTCACAGTGATCCGCCTGTCTCTGCCTCCCGAGTGCTGGGATTAAAGGCATGCGCCACCATCACCCGGCTTTTTTTTGGTTTTTCGAGACAGGGTTTCTCTGTGGCTTTGGAGCCTGTCCTGGAACTAGCTCTTGTAGACCAGGCT
>NC_022015.1:19703682-19705338 GCF_000317375.1 Microtus ochrogaster
GTTCGAGACCAGCCTGGTCTACAGCGCTAGTTCCAGGACAGGCTCCAACGCCACAGAGAAACCCTGTCTCGAAAAACCAAAAAAATAAAAAATAAAAATAAATAAATAGATAAAATAAAATAAAAATAAAGGAGGCTGGGTGGCGCGCTGGAGCCTGTAGAGGCTTTGGTGGAGATTTTAAGTGAGATACGCCAGGCACAAGAAACCGAACACTCTGCTCCCACTTTTGGTTGGACACCCAAAGGAGTCCAACTCCTAGACTCAGAAAGTAGCATGAATAGTGGTTGCCTAGGGCTGGGAGGAGGGGAAAAGCTCAATTTGCTTCAAATTGAGAAGATGAAATAAGTACTGGGGATGGACGGAGGGGTGGCTGCCTCTGGGCTATACATTCAAAAATAGCTAAAATAGCAAATTTTATTCTGTGTGTGTTTTGCCAAATAGAAAGTGGAAACAAGGAAAAAGAGTAGGAACCGCGTCCACCGCAGGCATCTCCACCCCACCCAGTCTCCCAAGCCGGAACCCTCAGTCAACCTTGACTGCGCCCCCTACCGCTCTCCCACGCATCACGTCTGTCATCAGAGTGGATCTGGAGCCGCCCCCACACCTTGCAGCTGGCACCACTTATTCCAGGCTCTCACTATCTCCTGCTGCAGCTGTGCCTCACCCTCCTCTCTGCCTCGAGCTCCCCCCACCCCATTCCACCTCGTTCCCGCCATTCCTCTTCACCTCCTTCCGCGCCCTTTCCCTAAAAGAACAATGTCAAGGCTAGGCTGCTTTTGCTAAGGACCCTCTGCAGAGCCCTTCTCCCGAAGCTGATCCCTTCCGCACGCTAGGGCACTTTCCCCTCTCCTCTGCGCTGCGTCTCCAGGCGGCTTTCGCTCTTTTTCCACCTTCATCCGTTTACAAGTATTTGCGGAGCAACTCTAGCTGGCTAGATGCTGGGATTACCATGAGAAATGAGTTAGAGAATCTTGAGAAATGAGTTAGCCTCTGTTTATCTGAGAAAGAGGATTAACGAGATTTTTGAAATGTATATGAGGGAAATGAGTATGCGGTTTGCAGACCTTTAGAGTCAGGGCGCCTTAAATAGCGAAGCCAAGGATGGTTTCCCTGTGCGGTCTGAGCTGATTCCTATGCCCAGGAATAAACTCAGGCACTCAGGTCTGTGAGGCTAAGATTCAGAAAGAAGGAACAGCAGAGGCGAGAGTGGTTTCCTGGGCAGGTGCCTGGGACTCTGCCTGGGGCTGGGGAAGAGGCTAGGTCACAAGTCTGGCTGAAGCCTACTGACAAACCTTGGGGAGACCATATAAGTGTCCCTGTACCTGCCTGGTGACCGCAGAGTTCAGAAGACAGTGTCTGACTCTCTGGAACTTGAGTTACAGGTGGCTGTGAACCACCATGTGGCTCCTCTGGAAGAGCAGAGCCATCTCTCCAGTTTTTTGTTTATTGGGTTTTTTTTGTTTGTTTGTTTTTGGTTTGTTTGTTTGGTTGGTTGGTTGGTTGGTTTTTTCGAGACAGGGTTTCTCTGTAGCTTTGAAGCCTGTCCAGGAGCTAGTTATTGTAGACCAGGCTGGCCTCGAACTCACAGAGATCTGCCTGCCTCTGCCTCCCAAGTGCTGGGATTGAAGGCTTGCGCCACCACCACCTGGCTTTGTT
>NC_022015.1:19706463-19708203 GCF_000317375.1 Microtus ochrogaster
CTGTGTGTGTGAGATATGTGTGTTTGTATTCATACATATAGATATACATACATATTATATATACATATAGATATGTGTGTATAGATATAAATATCTATGTATGGGTACATGTGACTTGAATCCAGAGCAGAGATCAGTATCTTTAGGCCTTCCCTTGCACACTCTGTCTTATCTTCTAAGAAAAGGTTTCTCACCGAACTTAGACTGACTGGCTAGTGAGCTCCAGGAATCCTCCTGCCTCTGCCGCCTCAGTACTAGGATTACATGTGTTTGCCACCACACCAAGATTTTTTTGTTTGCTTTGTTTGAGGCAGAGTTTCTGTGTATTTCTGGTGGGCCAAGAACTCAGCGAGTAGACCAGACTGGCCTTGAACTCTTGGGAATCTACCTGTCTCCACCTGCTAAGTGTGAGCCATAAGCCTGGTTACACCTAGCATTTCCCAAGGGTTTTGGGGATCAGCAAGCATTTGACCTGTTGAGACATCGCAGTCCAATTAAAAAGGGGAGGGAGGAAGCTGGAGAGATGGCTCAGCGGTTAAGAGCACTGACTGCTCTTCCAGAGGTTCTGAGTTCAATTCCCACCAACCACATGGTGGCTTACAACCATTTGTATTGAGATCTGGTGCCCTTTTCTGGGCTTCAGGCATATATGCAGGCAGAATACTGTACTGTATACACAATAAATGAATAATTATTTAAAAAAAAAAAAAGGTATGCCCAGAGCCAAGCAGTGGTGGTATATGCTTTTACTCCCAGCACTAGGGAGGCAGAGACACTCGGATCTCTGTGAGTTCAAGGCCAGCCTGGTCTACAAAGGTAGTTCCAGGACAGCCAGTGTTAGAGAAACACTATCTCCAAAAACAAACAAACAAACAAAAAATTCTAGGTGTGCACAATTTGGCAAGCTGGGGCAGGATAATTTTGTGTTTGAGGCCAGGTTGGGCTAATAGTAAAATTCTTGTCTTTAAAAAAAAGTTACTCACAGATTCAATGCAATGCCCATCAAAAATCCCAACAAAATTCTTCAAAGACCTCGAAAGAATGGTACTCAACTTCATATGGAAAAGCAAAAAGCCCAAGATAGCCAAAACAATCCTGTACAATAAAAGAACTTCTGGAGGCATCACAATCCCTGACTTCAAACTCTACTACAGAGCTACAGTACTGAAAACAGCCTGGTATTGGCATAAGAACAGACAGGAGGACCAGTGGAATCAAATAGAAGACCCAGATATCAATCCACACATCTTTGAACACCTGATTTTTGACAAAGAGCAAAAAAATATCAAATTGAAAAAAAGCATATTTAACAAGTGGTGCTGGCATAACTGGATATCAACATGTAGAAGAATGAAAATAGACCCATATCTATCACCATGCACAAAACTCAAGTCCAAATAGATCAAAGACCTCAACATAAAGCCAGCCACTGAACCTTACAGAAGAGAAAGTGGGAAGTACACTTGAACGCATTGACACAGGAGACCACTTCCTAAATATAGCCCCAGCAGCACTAACACTGAGAAAAACAATTAATAAATGGGACCTCCTGAAACTGAAAAGCTTCTGTAAAGCAAAGGACGTGGTCAACAAGACAAAACAACAGCCTACAGAATGGGAAAAGATCTTCACTAACCCCACATCAGACAGAGAGGTCTGATCTCCAAAATATACAAAGAACTCAAGAAATTGCACACCAAAAGATCACATAATCCAATAAAAAAAATGGAGTACTGACTT
>NC_022015.1:19708341-19710025 GCF_000317375.1 Microtus ochrogaster
TAAAATGGCTGAAAGACACTTAAGGAAATGTTCAACATCCTTAGTCATCAGAGAAATGCAAATCAAAACAACTCTGAGATTCCATCTTACACCTGTAAGAATGGCCAAAACATCAAAAACACTGATGACAACTTATGCTGGAGAGGTTGTGGGGAAAAGGGAACACTTCTGCATTGATGGTGGGAATGCAAGCTGATACAACCCCTTGGGATGTCAGTGTGGCAATTTCTCAGAAAATTAGGAAACAGCCTTCTTCAAGAGCCAGCAATACCACTTTTGGGTATATATCCAAAGGATGCTCAATCGTGCCACAAGGACATGTGCTCAACTATGTTCTTAGCAGCTTTGTTTGTCATAGCTAGAACCTTGGAACAACCTAAATGCCCCTTGACTGAAGAATGGATAAGGAAAATGTGGTACATTTATTCAATGGAGTACTGTACAGCAGAAAAAAATAATGACAGCTTGAATTTTGCAGGAAAATGGATGGAGGTGAAAATATTATTTTGACTAAAGTAACCCAGACACAAAAAGACAATTACCACATTATCACATGTACTCACTCATAAGTGGTTTTTAAACATAAAGTAAAGAAAGCCAGCCTACATACCACAATCCCAGAGAAGTTAGACAACAATATGGACACTAAGAGAGACTTACATAGATCTAATCTACATGGGAAGTAGAAAGTAGAAAAAGACAAGATCTCCTGAGTAAATTGGGAGCATGGGGACCTGGGCGGGGTGGAAGGAGAGGCAAGGAGGGAAGCAGAGAAAAATGTAGAGCTCAATAAATATCAAAAAAAAAAAAGTTACTCTAGAGCCAACTTCGGTGGCTCACACTTATTATCCCAGAATTCAGGAACCAGGGACAAAAAGATTAGACATTCAAGGCCAGTCTCAGCTAACAGTGAGTTTGAGGCTAGCCTGGGCTATATGAAACCTTATATTAAAATAAAAACAAAAACACTCTAGTTGTAATGTGAAAAGTGCGTTACAAGGGACCAAAGTATGAGGGGGAAAAGTAATTAAGACCAACTTCCAGAAGACAGAGACGATGTGGTGGGGGAGCCTGGCGTCATCACAGTGGCCTTAGAGACACTGGATGAACCAACATACCTCATGGAGGCAGAACCAGGAGGACGTGGGGATGGTGAGGAGAAACCAGACTCTTCTGCAGCCTCCTCTCCCTCTGCCCAAGCACACCCATGGTCTTAACTATCCCCTGATGCCCATGCTGAGATCCAGTACCACAAACATGCACCTTGCAGGAACATGCCCATTTTCCCAACTCTGTGGCGGCTCGGCCAGCATTCATAGCTCAGATCCCGAGAGAAAGGCTTGCGCAAGTGCTGCTGTTTGACACTGTGCTTCTGCTCCCTCTGTCCTGCTGTTCCCCACCTTGCATGACACCACTATCTGCACTCATCCAGTCATAACCTAGGGCTCATCCTTGCTGCTTCTTCCCTCCGCCCCTTAGACGGAATCTGTCTCCAAAACCTGCTGTCTCACAGACATTTCTCAAATCTCTATCCTCTACTTCCCTTACCTGTGGGCCATCCAGTTTTTGTCTGTCTGTCTGTCTGTCTGTCTGTCTGTCTATCGATCTGTGTATCTATCTATCTATCTATCTATCTATCTATCTATCTATCATCTATCTATCTATCTATCTATCTATCTATCTA
>NC_022015.1:19710315-19713453 GCF_000317375.1 Microtus ochrogaster
CCTGTCCTGGAACTAGCTCTGTAGACCAGGCTGGCCTCGAACTCACAGAGATCTGCCTGCCTCTGCCTCCCGAGTGCTGGGATTAAAGGTGTGCACTATCACACACTGGATACGTTACAGATATATGACTATTTTGATGGGAAAAAAACCGAAACCACACCAAGATGAAAGGCCTGGAAATAGTGTTGGTAAGAGCAGAAACAAGTGTTAATGCCACTCTTAATGGTGTTGGCGAGGGCAGGACAATCCACTGACAACCTCGACAGTTTAAAATGACTCATGCTTGCCTAAGGACAGACTGAGAATCACTGAAGCTAAATGTAACCTTTGATTCAGCAATTCTCCTCTTTTCCTTTTTAGCAGAGGATGGGAGCCAAGGCCTGAAAATATAGACAAGCATTCTACCCCCGAGAGGCATCCCCCACCATTAGGAGGGTCTCTGGCAAACCCACTCACGTGTTAGAAGTATGACAACGATGCTTATTGCAGCTGTGTGTACAACAGACCTGAAAGAGCCTAGCCGATCTCCCAGTGGAGCCTTCTATGGTATATCCACAATATATCCACAATAGGGCACCATGCAGTGATGCAATAGGGTGAGACACATCTGCATATTCAAATGTGAAATAAACCTGAGACACAACAAGTAGAATCAACACAGCATAAAGAAACCTATACTGTCTGCCAGCATTTGTGTTGAAAAAACGAGATTAAAGATAAGTAGCTACCTCTATATATGTTGAATGTTTTAGAGAAATTCTGATCAGTGGTTGCCTATGGAGAGGATAAAATGGACTATTAGGATAGAAAGTGGGGAAGACCTTCTTTCTTAATATTTTCAACAATTACTAAAATTTTTAAGCAATAAAAGAAGCCAGGTGTGGTAGTACACACCTTTAATCCCAGCAGAGCATTTAACCCAGCAGTTTGAGATCAGCCTGGTTTACACAGTGAATTCCAGGGCTACATAGGGACATCCTGTCTCAGAAACAAACAAACAAAACAACAACTAAGCAACAGAAGAAGTCAGGCTGGAGATGTCTTGGGTGGGCAAAGCATAGCCCATACTTCCTTGCACCATCCTGCTATGTGAACCCTCTCGACAGAACTTTGTTTACTTCCCTGGGAGGAATGAATCTTCAGCAAAGGGGCTGGAGAGATGCCTGCTCTTCCGAAGGTCCTGAGTTCAATTCCCAGCAACCACATGGTGACTCACAACCATCTGTAATGAGATCTGGTGCCCTCTTCTGGTGTCTAAGCATACATGCAGGTAGAACACTGTATACATAATAAATATTAAAAAACAAAACAGAACCTTCTGCAAAGCCCAGCAAGGGACTCTTTGCAGTATCATCTATAGTCCCCTGGTTCTGTTGAATCCCAAAATAGAGACTCATCAATTCCTTAGCAGCTGGCAGGTTGTCATAGACCTTGATCCTCTTCGTGGACATGTGGCCATGGTCCAATGGACTATGTTCAGAGAAACTTGATTAGAAGTGTCGTTAAGAGTCATATGGATGGTTGAAGATTTCGCTCAGCGGAAAGTGCTTGCCCAGAGTGGGCAGGGCCCTGACTTCAATCCCCTAGCTCTTCAATATATGTAATTTTCTAGGCGTGGCCTGTAATCCCAGCACGTGAGAGGAGAGGTGGGAGCAGAAGGATCCACCTCATCCTCAGCTATGTGTGAGGCTGGCCTCCATGACGTGCTTTCTCAAACATAGACGCAAACAAGATTCACACAGTGTGTTGGTGGCAGCCTATGGCCCCTGAGAGTAACTCTGTTCCCAATGGTGGTTCTGAGTAAGCTCTTTCCTTTTCAGCAGGGCCCAGCCTGGCGCTGTGAGCCAGGACCATCCCCAGTCCTAAAGAAACTGGGGTGTTAGGATAGAACAGAAGAAAGGGGAAGTTTCAGGACTCACCTTCAGAAGAAGGCAAAGTTCAGGGAGGTTTTGGAGAATAGAGTGAAGGATATATCGTCAGGGATGCAGAAAAGTGACTTGGTGAGCAGGAGACGCATCACCTAGCTTGAAGCCTTTCTGTTCCTCCCTGACTCCACAGGCCTAAGCAGCCATCACAGAACTGGGGGTGTTCTTAGTGGTGAGGCACTTGCCTAGCAAAGGCAAGGCCTCGGGTGGGTTCAACTCAGCACCCAAAACAACAGAGACCTGGTGTCCTCGCTCCTGGCTGCAGGGCTGGATGATCCCTATATAGATGTTCTAGCCAATACTCTTGGTACTGGTAGAAATGCTTCTAGCATCCAGACTGGTCTGCATATTCGCAGACCAGCAGAGCTCTTAAATACCCGGGACCTGGTACTGCTCTCCCCAGGAAGAGCAAGCCCTAAAGAACTCTCCCTACATGCCTGGCCCAAGCCCCAGTTCCCAGGGAGAGGCCCTACCTGAGATAGCACCATGTCCTCCTCCTCCAGAGGCTGCACAATGCCACCAAGTCTGGAGAGTCTCCCCGATTCCACTGCGCTCAGGCCAGCTGTATTAAAATGAACTTTGTTCCCTACAGATTTGTGCATGGAGGTGTTATTGTGTTCTTGACTGCAGTTCCCATGGCTACAGGCTCACAGGGAGAAGGAAATGGGTATACCCCAGCGGTTTCTGTAAAATAGGAATCTGACCTCATTTATAGTCAAGCACGCAGCAGGAACTCTTGCAAATGGCCGAGCTGGAAGAGAGTTCAGAGAGTTTGGAATGACAGTCGGAAAGAACACTACAGAATATACATGAGGGAGTATGGGTTCTATCCCTGGTTTACCAAGGCGCATGAAAGCTTTGAGTCCTCCATCACAAGATTAATCTCCACATATGGGTAGAGGCTGTCTAGTGATAGCCAGCGGTCAAATCTAACTCATTTTAGTCATGGTAATTAAGAATTTGTTTTGGGAGCCAAGGATGGTGGTGCACACCTTTAATTCTAGCACTAGGGAGGCGGGTGGTCATTATGAGTTCTTGGTCACATAAAGCATTCTAAGCTAGCCAGGGTGATATAGTGAGACCCTGAGTTTTAAAAAAATGTTGTGGACCAAGTTCTTTTTTTTTTTATTTTAAATATTTATTTATTTATTATGTATACAATATTCTGTCTGTGTGTATGTCTGCAGGCCAGAAGAGGGCACCAGACCTCATT
>NC_022015.1:19713553-19728519 GCF_000317375.1 Microtus ochrogaster
CAGATGGTTGTGAGCCATCCTGTGGTTGCCGGGAATTGAACTCAGGACCTTTGGAAGAGCAGGCAATGCTCTTAACCACTGAGCCATCTCTCCAGCCCCCTGTTTTTTTTTTCTTATCTGCATTTTGGGTCAGTGACATAGATCAGTAGAAAAACAGGAGAAAACCAACACCCAAAGTTGTTCTTGTGATCCTCATACTTCATACAGTGTATGCATACACACACACACACTCACACACACGAGAAATAGATGGGGGGATTAGAAGTTCAAGGTTATCCTCAGCTACATAGTTAGTTTGAGGCTAGCCTGAGCTATGTGAGACCTGGTCTCAGTAAACGAAAAAAATGAACGAACAAAATTCAGTATAATTCAAAACAAAAACCCAGTTTCCACTGTTCACGCTGTCTAGTGGAGGGCCACATGGAACACACCAAACGTTGAACAAAGGAAGCAGTGTCTGTGCCGCCTAGGAAAGGAAAGCACATAATCTAAGAATGTGGGGGCGCATCAGAGGGCAAGGAAAACTCACGGTGGGGACTCACTTGTATTGGGTTTCGAGGAGAGATTTGCACAAGGTTTTGCTCTGCTGAGGGGGCTGTCAGGAAGTAGGAACAATTTTATGCTCAAGGTAGCTTTCTTTTTGTTTTTTGAGATTTTTTTTAATAGTTCTGGCTGTCCTGGAACTCTCTCTGTAGACCAGACTGGCCTTGAACTCACAGAGATCCACCTGCCTCTGCGCGTACCACCACTAGCTGGCTGGTAATTAAACACTTTCTATCTGAGAGAAGAGCGACAGGCCATGTCAGGCTGTCAGTCTCTCCTCTGGGTCAGGCAGATGGAGCCAGGACCTCATCTCTCAGCCTCATCTCCAAGATTTTGCTAACCAGAAATGTCAAGCTAATATTTGTAGTCGGACTAAGATTACTGTCCTTTCCTTCTTTTGTAGGTTACCCTTAGGCATGACAAAGGTTGTTTGTTGCTTTTAGCACTGGTCAGAGAACATCAAACAATGACATTGTGCATAGTCTCAAGAAATAAAAATAGGGGCTGGAGAGAGAGATGGTTCAGTGGTTAAGAGCACTGGCTGCTCTTCCAGAGGTCCTGAGTTCAATTCCCAGCCACCACATGGTGGCTCACAGCCATCTATAGTGGGATCACATCAGATATGGGTAGAGCACTTGTGTGCATAAAATAAATAAATTTTTAAAAGAGAAATAAAAATAGTTAGGAATCCTAAATACAGGGCCCCCGATGGGCGTGGTGGCGCATACCTTTAATCCCAGCATTAGGGAGGCAGAAGCGTTACACATAGAAACCCTGTTTCAAAAAACAGAACACAGCAAGAGCAAAACAGGGTCCCAAAGCCAGTTTGTCTGTTTCTCTTGTGCAGGAGCTAGGAGTTGAATGGGCTTCTCCAGTGGGGTAAGCCCTGGAATTCTGCTGCAGCCCTAGTCCCGGGTCCATCTTTTTAAAAGCTCCAAGTGATTGTTGTATTTTCTTTCTTTCTTTTTTTTTAATTTATTATTTTTGTGTATGCATATGTGTGTTTGGGGTCCCTTGGAGAGCTTTAGAACCTCTGGAGCTGGAGTTAGAGACGGTTTTGAACCACCCACCTTGGGTGTCAGGCAGTGAACTCCCTTCCCCACTGAGCCAGCGCTCCAGCTCTGACTGTCTCTGTCAGTGAAGCCGCAGACTCTTCTGCCTGAGCTAAATGCAGGCACAGTAGGGAGCATCAGCTGCAGTGTGCCTTTCCTTTGGTCAATGGATGTAAGTGGAAATTGGTTTTGAGCTTCGGAGTAAAAGGTCTATTCTCTGTGCTGCCCGCTGAGCTAGAGATGAGTTTTGGATCACCTTTTTCCAGTAGCGTCATTTCTACCTGGAGAAGGTTAGCCCACACTCTGTGCATGATGAGGGACTCGGTCTCCCTCCCTGGGAGACAGTATGAGTAGCCTCTTGCCTCATTTTAGAGATTTCCGGGTATCATTTTCATGAAAACAGGACCCACTGGAGAAGAGGTCACTTAAAAAGAGTCTTCCAACCACCACAAACATACATGTTCACATGTAGCAGGAAGGAGAGGAGCCTGATGTCTGCCAACAAGTAGGACCAGGTAGGGCATAGGTTCCAGTGGGGAGGAGGTCTAGGTGTCACTCAGTCACAAAAGGCACGGGCAGTTCTCATCTTTTGCAGTGGACACATTCTGTGTTCAAAGTTACAGTCCCCCACATGGGGACTGAAGTCTGGCTTGGTATCATACATCCTAATCCTAACCTGAAGAGGCTAAACTGGGTTGAATGGTGGAGGTGCACGCCTTTAATCCCAGCTCAGGAGGCAGAGGCAAGAAGATCTCTGTGAGTTCCAGGCCAGCCTGGTCTAATACATAGTGAGACCCTGGCTTACATCACAAGAACCTGTGTGTGTGCATCGGGTTGGTGTATGTGGAGGGACGGGGACAGGACAGGACAGGACATGGCTGGAAAACAGACCTCTGTGGCAAGGGGAGCCCAGATACTACATTAGTTCCCAGTCCTGACAAGCTAGGTTTTCTTTATTTACTTACTTACTTATTTATATTTTGGAGATAGGGTTTCTCTGTAGTTCTGTCTGTCCTGGAACACTCTCTGGCCTTGAACTCAGAGATCTGCCTGTCCCTACCTCCCAAATACTGGGATTAAAAGTGCGTACGTATTGCCATGCCAAACCCAGGCTAGATTTTATGAGTAGGGTTATAAAGATCTCAGCAGAAGCATTTTTGCTCAGGTCCAATTTTTACATTACCAAAGCTTGGAATTAAATGCCTAAAGAAAACTTAAGAAGGGACCTATGGAAGGGCTCTATCTTCTGAAGCATTTGAAGCTATTAGATTGCTTGCCAGCAGGATTAGGAAATGGGGGCAGGGCAACAGAGAAGCAGCTAAGGTCTGAAAAGTCTACACTAGTGTTATTTTTTTTTTTAAAGATTTATTTATTTATTGTGTATACCAATGGCCTTAAGCCACCATGTGGTTGCTGGGAATTGAACTCAAGACCTTTAGAAAAGCAGGCAATGCTCTTAACCATGGAGCCATCTTTCCAACCCTACACTAGTGTTATTGTCTTAATTAGGGTTTCTATTGCTGTGACCAAAAAGCAAGTTGGAGAGAAAAGGGTTTATTTGACTTACATTTCCATATCACTGTTCATCACTGAAGAAGTCAGGACAGGAACTCAAACAGGGCAGGATCCTGGAGACAGGAGCTGATGCAGAGGAGGGGTGCTGCTTACTGGCTTCTCCCCAAGGTTTGCTCAACCTGCTTTCTTACAGAACCCAGGGCCACCAGGCCAGGGATGGCCCCACCCGGAATGGGCTGCTCCCCACCCTCCACTCTCCACATTAGTTGGTGATTAAGAAAATGCCTTACAGCTGGACCTTACGGTGGCATGTTCTCAATTGTCTCCCTTTCAGAGGACTCCAGTTTGTGTGTCAAGTTGACTAGCCAGCACATGTATTATTTTTTGTTTTTTTAAATTTATTTATTTTTACTTGCAGTGGTGTTTTGTCTGCATCTGTGTCTGTGTGAAGGTGTCAGATCTTAGAATTACAGACAGCTGTGAGCCATGTGGGTGCTGGAAATTGAACCTGGGTCCTCTGGAGGGGCAGTCTCAACCACTGAGCCATCTTTCCAGCTGCTTTTTTGGTTTTTTAACACAGGGTTTCTCTGTGTAGCTTTGGAGCCTGTCCTGGAACTAGCTCTGTAGACCAGGCTGGCCTCAAACTCACAGAGATCTGCCTGCCTCTGCCTCCTGAGTGTTGGGATTAAAGGCATGCGTCACCATGACACAGTTTTAGACAGAGTTTTAATATGTATCCCTGGCTGGCCTAGAACTCATTGGGTAGCCCAGGCTGGCCTTAGACTTGCACTGGCCCTCCTCTCTCTGCCTCCTCTCTCTGCCTCCCTAGCATTGAGAACAGTCTCACACCACCTTGGCCTGCTTAAGGTTTTTATTTTGTTTTATGGTGTTGGAGATTAAATCCTGGGGTCTCATACATACTTGGCAAGACTAACACTGAGTAAGTACCTCCCGCATCCTTCAAAAAAAAATTTTTTTTTTAAGTTTGAAAACTATTGGTAGAATTCACCAATGCAGACATCAAGTCCAGGGCTTTTCATTGTTGGGAGAGTTTTTATTACTGATTCAAACTCTGTAGTCGACATGTTTATTCAAATTTCATTCTTTTTTTTTCTTTTTTCTTCTTCCAGTGTTGAAGATTGAACCTCAGGGCTTCTACATGCTATACACACATCCTACTACCGATCTGTATCCCCAGCATTAAAGAATATGTATCTGTATGTGCACAAACATATATACACATATACATACATATATATATATATATACAAAAAACTATCAAAAACCAATAATAACAACAATAAAACAAGAAACTGGCCAGGCAGTGGTGGTGCACACCTTTAATCCCAGCACTCGGGAGGCAGAGGCAAGCAGATCTCTGTGAGTTCAAAGCCAGCCTGGTCTACAAGAGCCTAGTTCCAGGACAGGCTCTAAAGCTACAGAGAAACCCTGTCTCAAAAAAAAAAAAAAAAAACAACAACAACAACAAAAAAGGGGCTGGAGAGATGGCTCAGTGGTTAAGAGCATTGCCTGCTCTTCCAAAGGTCCTGAGTTCAATTCCCGGCAACCACATGGTGGCTTACAACCATCTGTAATGAGGTCTGGTGCCCTCTTCTGGCCTGCAGGCATACATGCAGAAAGAATATTGTATACATAATAAGTGAATAAATAAATATTTTTTTAAAAAAATATTAAAAAAAACCAAAAAACAAAAACAAAAAACCAACAACCACAAAAACCAAGAAACTGTGCCTCAATAAAAGAAATTGAGAAAGACACCAGATATCAACTTCTGGCCTTTATCTACATATACACCCTGTCCTCACACAAGCCAATACACATACATACAAACATGTATAGAACATGTATATACACATTTGCCCTAAACAAAAAAATGGCATGCATTATTATTTTTTAGGAGTATACAGATATATATGTTTTTCTTTAATGTAAGCAATATATAAAAGGTATGTGTCTTAATTCATTTTGCGTTGCTATAAAAGCATACAACCTAGGTAATTTATAATGAAAAGAGATAGATGTATTTCTCACCATTCTGGAGAAGGAGCTGGCATTTGGGCTAGGCCTTGCCATTCTATAGCCCTCTGATGGGAGGGCAAGAGAGGGAGGAGGAGCCAAACTCACCTTTGCTCAGGAGAATTGAGCTTTTGTGCTCAAGTGGCATCATAAATCTGTCCTTGAAGGCTGATTGTTTTGTAGGCTTTGTGAATACCTTTAATCCCAGCACTTGGGAGACAGGTGGGTCTGTGACACCAGCCACCAGAGGCTACAGAGTAAGACTTCTCCCACCCCCAACTCACACACACACACACACACACACACACACACGATACAAAAATTTTAAAAATGGAAAATTAATTTTGATGTTATATAAAGATATTGTACTGAATTATTTTTATATGTGATTTAAATTGGAAAAAAAAGACCAGATTATTACCAGGCATAGTACAAATCTGCAATCCCAGCTCATGGAGAACAAAGACAGAGGATTCCTTCAAGTTGGAGGCCTAGCCTGATAGACATAGCAAGTTCCAGGCCAGCTGGCCTCAAAAAATAGAATAAACCCGAAAGAACTAGATAATGCCGAGAACTCTTTTGTCTGCCTCAACAGGGTAGGTCTTTCTCATTTTGTAGTGAATAACAAAAGCTATGCTAGGGCCCACAGAGGACACATCTGGAAATGTATCGTTGATTTCCTGTAGGCATCCTTGACTGTTTAATTGGACTAGATTTCCCAGAGCAGTCATATCCAATTGAACTCTTTTTTTTTTTTTCGAGACAGGGTTTCTCTGTGGTTTTTTGGAGCCTGTCCTGGAACTAGCTCTTGTAGACCAGGCTGGTCTCGAACTCACAAAGATCCGCCTGCCTCTGCCTCCCGAGTGCTGGGATTAAAGGCGTGCGCCACCACCGCCCAGCTGAACACTTTTTATTAGTTTGTTTTGAAAACTTTCAAGGAGAGGACAGCAAGAGTGAGAGGCGGACACTTCAGGGAAGATGAGGCTATCATCCCAAAAGGCTAAAACCAGCTCCCTCTTCAACCAGAGGACACCAATTTGAATTGCTAAAAAAAAAAAACAAAAAACAAAAAAAACAAAACAAAACAAAAAAAAACTCCCCCCCCAAACAACCCAAATTTTAATACACCGAGTGACACTGTATTACTATTACAGTATATAATAACATGGTGAGGCATTTATTTATTTTTGTGATGCTGGGCTAGAACATGCTAAACAAGTCTCTGCCCCCTGGGGGTAGCTCAGTGCTAGGGCAACTGCTTAGCATGTGTGACACCCAGGATTCTTTCCTCGGCACCACAAAACCAAACCAAGCAGTAACTCAGATACTTAACGTTTAGTGAAGACGCAGATTGAAAAGGCACTGTTATGCCAGGCACAGTGCTGCAGGCCTAAAACCCCAGCACTTGCCAAGGGAAGCAGACATCAGGAGACCAAGGCTAGTGTCAGCCACATGCTGAGTTCAAAGCCAGCCTGGATTACACAAAGCCCTTTCTCAAAATCCAAAATGCAAAACATAAAAGAAGCCAGAACTTATTAATGGTCAAATGAAAATTTAACCATGTTAAACAAAGTATCTCTGTTTTTGACAATCAAGACAATATCCTTAGATCCCTTCCATTTTGGTTTTGGGGCATCTGTCAAATAAATTATCGTATTGTTATCAAAAGTTCCCCCAAGTGGCCACTGGAATTACAAATAGTCCCTGGTGCAACGCTGTACTTAGAGAGATTAGGACACATGTTAATATACCCGTGAGAAATGTGCAGAAGCCTCAAGTCCCATCTTCTTTGGAGGATGAGGCAGGAGGATCAAAAGTTCACGGTCTGCCTAGAGTGAGTTCAGAGAAGTATAAAGTGGAGTTGTGGATTGAGCCCAGAGATAGAGCCCTTACCTAGCCCATCTGAGATGTTAGTACAAAGAATGAAAGAGAAGCCAGTATCAGCCTGCAGGAGCAGGTCCTGGCCACCTTTACGTGAGATGAGGACTCATGAAGATGGTGTCAAACCTTGCACTTCCACTACCTGGTTAAAGACTCAGAATCCTGGGGTTGGAGAGATGGCTCAGTGGTTTAAAGCCCTGACTGTTCTTCCAGAGGACCAGGGTTTGATTCCCAGCACCCACATGGCAGCTCACATCTGCCTATAACGCCAGTTCCAGGAAATCTGACGCCTTCATACTAAATGCACATAAAATAAAGTTAAAAAAAAAAAAGAGCACTGACTGCTCTTCCAGGGAGCCAGGTTCAAGTCCCAGAATCCACATGGTAGTCTGTAACTCCAGGTCTAGGGGATCTGATGCCCTTTTCTGGCCTCCATAGGCAGTGCATGCATGTGGTACACATATAGACATTCAGACAAAACACGCATACAATTTTATTTATTTATATATATATGTATATGTATACACACATATCATATATGGCAATTTGAATAGAAATAGTCCCCATAAGCTCATATATTTGCATGATGAACTGTGTGGAAGGATCAGGAGTGTGGCCTTGTTAGAGGAGGTGTGTCCCTGGGAGTAGGCTTTGAGGGGTCTCTCTCTGCCCGCTGCCAGTGGATTGGCATGTAGAGCTCTCAGCTACTTTCTTCTCCAGCACCATCCTGCCTATGTGCCTGCCACCTACTCCCCACCAAGATGATGACGGACTAACCCTCTGAAACTGTAACCACATCCCCAATTAATTTTCTCTAGGTTAGCTGCCTTGGTCACATCCTCTTCATAGCAATAGAATGCTAGACACTCTCTCTCTCTCTCTCTCTCTCTCTCTCTCTCTCTCTCTCTCTCTCTCTCTCTCATGTGTGTTTCTGAGATGTTACCCAGCTGTCTATTTCCAGTGAAGGCGGTGTGTCCAACTTTTTGCGGTACTAGGGATTGAACTCAAGGCCTTGAATGTTCTAAGCAAGTGTTATAACCCTGAGAGACATCTGCATTTTCATTTTCATTTTTATTTTTGAGACAAAGTCTCCCAAAATTGATCAGGTTGGCCTTGAGTTCACTGTGTAAAGCCCAGGCAGGCCTTGAGTTTGAGACACCCCCCCCAACCCTGTGAAATAACGTATTTGTTTAACTATGTAAAGATGTGTTCATTTGTGTTGTAGAATAATTGTTTACCTGTGTAAATATGTATTGCATTTGTTTAACTATGTGAAGATGTGTTATTATTGTTTATGCTGCATTTGTTTAACTATGTAGAGGTGTTAATAAAAAGCTGATTGGTCTAATAAAAAGCTGACTAGCCAATCACTGGGCAGAGGAGGGATGGGCAGGGCTGGCAGGCAGAGAGAAAAGGGGAGCCCGACAGCCAGACACAGAGGAAGCAGGAAAGCAGGACAGACTGTACATCGATGAGGTAAACTAGCCTTGGGGCAGCGCACAGATGAATGGAAATGGGTTAAGTTAAAAAAAAAAAAGCTAGCTAGAAGCAAGCCTAAACTAAGGCCGAGCATGAATAATTAATAAGTCTCTGTATCATGATTTGGGGGTTGGCAGTCCAAGAGAGTCAGTTACACCCCCTGGCTCAGACTCCCAAGTATCTGGGATCTGGGGTTATAGTCATGCACCACCATGTCTGGACCGCCTTCAACTTCTTGGAGGGACAAGTACAGTTCAGTCACCATAGAGAAAGCACTTATGATGCTTTGGCCACACCTGAATGCCTTACATGTGAACAGCAAGAAGACAGCCATCAGGAACTGGCACAGAAGCCCAGAGGATAATCTCACCAAGGAAAGATGAAAATCTGATAAAAACCAAAAGGCTCAAGGAGACCTTATTCCAAGAGACAAGAGCAACAATAAAAGATACATTTTGTTTATGGATTCTGACAAAATATCAAAGTTCAATTTAGTAAAAACTTAACTTCTAATCTTAAGAATGGTGCCCCAGGGGCTAGAGAAGTGGCTCAGAGGGGTTATGAGCGCTGGCTGCTCTTCCAGAGGTTCTGAGTTCAATTGAGTTCAATTTCCAGCAACCACATAGTGGCTTACAACCATCTAGAATGAGATCTGATCTGGTGCCCTCTTCTGGTGTGCAGAATGACCAATTAATAAATCTAAAAAAAAAAAAAAAAAAAAAAAGGACTGGTGACCTAAAGAGAAACAGATTCCAGCAGCAACCACTGTGACGAAAGCTGAGAGTCCCCATCCCAGTAGTGAGGGCTCAGCTGAACCTCTACGGACCCTCTGTTTCTGGCAATGCCTATAACCAAAGACCATTAAGAATAAACCATAGTGTTTGGGAATAAGTAGCAAGAGGTTTCAAAACAAAAAGGAAAAAAGAAAGAGAGCACCATAGGGGCTCATATTTTAGTCAATCATATGTTCAGGAGAACTTACTACAGGATTTGGGAATTGTTATTTGATCTCATAATAGGTTTCAAGAAAGGAAGGACTTACTGTAGGATGTATACTATCAGGAAGTGGTGTTTTTGTTTTGTTTTGTAAGACAAGGTTTCTCTGTGTAGTCCTGGCTATCCTGGAACTAGCTCTGTAGACGAGGCTGATCTCGAATTCCCAGAGCGCTACAGAGTTCTTCCTCAAGTGCTGGGGATCAAAGGCGGGCATCACCATTGCCCAGCAAGGGAATAATTATTTTTTAATTAATTAATTAAATGTTCTAATAATTTAGAACTCTGTTGATGTGAGACATGGCTGCTCCTGGCAGCACCAAGCTATTCTCGAGAGAATGATGGGCACTAGAGACACCCCACATGGAGCCTGTTTTCTTCTCAGCATGACTGCCTATTGGGCAAAGAACTGCGCTTGCCTTGACTGTGACAGTAAACACACTGTCCAAACTGGACAAGCAGGATACAAGGAAAAGCAATTGCTGAACCTTGCCAAGACAGGGTAGGACAGTCTTTTGAATTTTCCTGCTTCTGAAAATGGTCTGTCATTTCTACACCTATAGCCAAAGTTGGCTGCCCCAACGTTGCAGAGAGACTTTAGGTGACTGTTGAGGGAGCCAGTTGTTTCTGTCATTTCTTGTACCTTTTGGAAGTCGCTTGCTTGTACTTCCTTCTTACTCGGGTAATATTATTTTCTCTCAGGACTTTGAAGGCTAAAGACTAGACAGTCACAGTCCTCTCATATCTTCACTAAGGTATTTTAGGGACAAGCCTTAGACTCCTCAGGATAGGACAGCTGTTGGAATAATCTGCAATTTGCCAATTACCTATAGCCTAGACATTTTTAAAATTTTTTTATGATTTATTTTTATTTTATGTGCATTGGTGTGAAGGTGTCAGATCCCCTGGAACTGGATTTTCAGACAGTTGTGAGCTGCCATGTGGGTGCTGGGAATTGAACCTGGGGCCTCTGGAAGAGCGGTCAGTGCTCTTAACTGCTGAGCCATTTCTCCAGCCCCTAGCCTAGACATTTAGCAAGTGTTTCTTTCTTGATGTTGCTCTTGCTGGTTGCAGTTCTATTTTTATGTATGTTATTACCCTTTCCTGGACAAAACTTAATAGTTGTTCTTATTGTATATAGTTTTGTTTAGAAGTTTCTTATTTAGACAAAAAGGGGAAGGGTAGTGGGTATTTGCCCTGTCCATGACCTTGGGCTCTTTGGCCCAATAGAGGAGGAGTTTCTTGTCTGCTGATGTAACTGCTTTAAAAGAAAGAGGGGGCAGGCTCTCACACTCTCACGTGGTGGTCAGAGATCAGACTGCTGGTCCATTCATCTCCAGACAGAGCAGAAGACCTCAGCGGCTATTTCCTGTGAGTGTTTTCCTAATAAATCCCAGATACCCATTTGAACGGGCTGCTGTGGGATTCGCCTATATTTGCCTACACATGTGGGTACCGAAAGAGTGAGCTGGATCTCCTGAAACTGGAGTCACAGACCGTCCTGAACTGCCATGTGGATACTGCTAGCTGGATCCTGCTCCGCTGGCCGAGCACCCATGTGTTTTATTGCTGAGCCACCCCTCTAGCCTCAGAAGTGGAAATAATTGTTATTGGCTATCTTAGTAATTCTTATGTAGACCAGGGGGTGCAGCTTAGTTTGTAGAGTGCTTGAGTAGCAGAGTCCAGACCCCTGGATTTGATCCTCAGAACCACATAAACTGGGTGAGGTAGCCTGTATTCATAATCTTATCACTTGGGAGGTGAGGGCAGGAGTTCAGGGTCAACACCTTGGCTGTCGGTCAAGTTGGGACACGCGGGCAACTCCCTCCACCCTCAATCTCATCTACAGTTAGGGGGAATGAATCAGGGATAACATAGCATTTGCAAAGTGCAGGGGGCTCTGAGACCTTCACAGTCCTGTAGAGAGACGTACAAGGGAGGCAAGACAGCTGTTCAGTTCAGCATGGCTCAGTAGCCAGTGTGGGTTCGAACTTAGATAAAGTCTGACCCCAAGGAGTTTATTTCAAACATAGTTAAGCACAGTGCAATTTGGTGAAAACTTATTCTCCTGATAATTAACCCAATCCTGCAATCCTGTGTACACAACAAAGCACACATAAATTTCCTTGAGGAACAAAATAAGCTAAACACAGATCAGAATGGCTACACTGACACTCTGTGAAGTCCATAAAGATGGGTTCTAAAGACTGAGAAAAACAAATTTACAACTCTCTTGGAGGGTGGAGGCAAACAGATGGAGCCAGTGTCACCAGGCTAATAAACACGCCTGCTCCAGCCTTCTGGGCAGGTAACAGGTGTAGTGTTTCTTCCCTTGAGGGAACAGCCCTGCATGTTAATGTTCCAGGTTCCCCCAGTGCAGTGGTTCTCAAACTTTCCATTGCTATGACCCTTTAATACAGTTCCTCATGTTGTGGTGACCCCTGACCATAAAATTCAATAATTGCTACTTCATAGCTGCAATTTTGCTGCTGTTATGAATCATAATGTAAATATCTGTGTTTTCTGATGGTCTTAGGTGACCCCTGTGAAAGGGGTTGAGACCCAAAGGTTGAGAACTGCTGCCTATGGTAAAGTCGGCAGAAACATTGTAGAGGAAGGTTGTGTTTGTGTTCAGATGTCATAGTCTTTTTATACACAGAGTGTGACTTTGTCTGAAATTGGTGTTTCGTGAAATTGTGCTGAACTGGACGACAACACCACAGCCTCACTATTGGTGCCACGCTGGTTCCCTGCAACACCAAGACTTCAGGAAGGAGCGTGCAAGCCAGCTGCTAGGAACTGCCTTTCCCTTTTCACTGCCACACTCGAGGGGGAAATAGAATTGGCAACCCCTTTGTGTCAGAACACGAAGTCCCCTCATTTACACGACTAATACCTTCTAACAGATCCACCTGGCTTCTCCGCAGCACCTCTCCCTGTCCACGGCAAACACTTAGGTTTGCACCCACCCTAAGCAGGTAAAGGAGTCAACTTGACCTAGAGAGAGGAGCTTTGCCCAGATCTTCCGGGGTGACAGGGTGGAAAGTAGGATGCTGACTTGGGTTTTCCATCCAGCAAAGCCTCCTTCCAGACATTAGGGCAGGTTGTTAAACATCTGAGGTACCAGATTCTAAAAAAAACCAAAAACTTTTAAAAAGCTTTTAAAACAAAACCTCTTGTCCCCAGTGCACTCTACTTTCTTCTCTTTTGGGCTCAGTGGTAGGTCTCAGGACAGCTGGGATTCTAAGATCTTTACTAGCCTGTCTGGTCATATGCTTCCAATTTCCATGGTCCTTTTGTTTTGAGATAGGTACCAATATGCAGCCCAGTCTGGCCTGGAACCCACTATCTTCCTGCCTCAGCCTCCAGGGCTGAAATTACAGTCACAGTTGGCTCAGGTTTCTATTTCCCCTTCTTCTCTGCCTGGAACTGTCTTTATCGCAGACGCTTCTTTCCATCATCGCTCCTCTGTTTGGCCTTCCAACCTGGGCTCCTAGTTTCACTTCCTCTGGGAGACTTATGGCCTCATTGGAGAATTTTCTTGGTTTTTGTTGACTGTTCTTCCTACAGTCTGTCAAGTGCACTGTGCTGGAGTAGGGAAAATACCATGCGCATCGTCCAGCCCTCTGAGCCTGCTTCCTTTCACGTGAATGAAGCGCTCTGCGAGCTGAGACCGTCGTGGGCTGCGATCTTCTCTATTCACATGCATAAGGAGCAAAGGGAGCGGGCGCTTTCTCCATCTAGGATCCCGAGTCCCCTAGAACTACTTTTCCTGCACCCGCACTCCAGACCGCAACGGCACCTGCAGACTGCGCTTGCTCCAGCTCTTGGCCCCGCCCCCGGCCTGGCCGCGCCTGCGCAGCTGCCCTCGCTGGCTTCCGGGTGGAGAGTGCGCGCGCGATGGGGCGGAGGGTGGACGTCGCGGAGTAGCCGCGGCGAGTGGGCGTGTGCGCCGAGCGGTCTGGCGCCCGCGCTGGAGTCGTGGGGTCTCTGAGAGCCGGTCCGGGACGCGGAGAGAGCCTGCGACCGCCACCCGCGCCCGCTCACTGGCATGTCGGCCGAGGCCTCTGCCCCGGAGGCGGCTGCGGCCGAATGTCTGGAGTCCCCTAAGCCCTCGGGTGTGGAGCCCGGCTCCCCCTCGTACAGTCTGAAGCCCCTGACCCCGAACAGCAAGTATGTGAAGCTGAACGTGGGCGGCTCGCTGCACTACACCACGCTGCGCACCCTCACTGGGCAGGACACCATGCTCAAGGCCATGTTCAGCGGCCGCGTGGAGGTGCTCACAGACGCCGGAGGTATGCGTGTCGCCGGTACACGTGCTGCCCTCCAGCCCCCGGTTCGTTCCCGGCTCCCCCGTCCCATCTTACCTTTTCCTTGTTCAAAGTCTCCCTCCTTCCCCAATCCTTTCCTTCCAGCAGTGACCTCTGCCAAACACTCCATTGCCGATTATCTTCTCGTCGCCCCCTAGTTCATAAAGCCTGGGAACCAGCCCCCAGACAACCTTTACCACTTTCTTCCTACCGCCCAGCCTTTTGTTTGCCTCCCTGCCTTAGAACCGCCACCAGGCACCCTGGAGAACCGAACGATCTTGTGTGTCGGTCTTTAACACATGCCCCTGCCACTCTCCAGGAATCATCGTAAATGTGGATTGTAGAAGGAGAAGAGCTGCTTTAGGTTTACCGGGAACCAGAGTGAAGGGTGCAGCTCTCCTTGGCAGGTGAACCTTAACCTTCTCGGAGTGTTGCCTTTAAATTTGGGACCCACTTGCTGTAGTATAACTTTAAAGGGAAGAGTTAACGAAGATTATGAAAGCAAACGCTTAGGAGGTGAAGTTCAGCCTTTAAATACTAAAGATGAAAAAAAATCACTTATTTGATAAGTATTTGTGAAGTGCCAGCTAGTGCTAGAAAAGGGTTGGTAAAGAGATCTGATGAGTCTTGAGGAGTTAACCCCCTAGGGGTATTCAGGGAGGGCATTGAGTGGGAATGACGAGGAAGCAAGAAAACCACAGGTAATCACAGAGAGTAAGTTCTTTGAATAATGTGATTATTTTGTTATTCTGGTGAACTGAAGGGTTGAGGTGGACATTTTCATTAAGTGAGTGGTTAACATTAATAGAAAGGGTTAAGTTTATTGATAGGTAATTCGGTAAGAATTTTCCACGGTAAACTGGGCTTGGTGGCACGTGCCTATAATGCTAGCTCTCAGTCTGGGCTACAGAGTAGCCTTGAAAACAACTTCCTAAATGGCACCTTTAATCTCAGCATCAGGAGGCAGGTGGATCTCTGTGAGTTCGAGGCCACCCTGGTCTACAGAGTGAGTACAGGATAGCCAAAGCTTCACAGAGAAATCCTGTCTTGAAAAACTAAAGACTTAGCCGGGCGATGGTGGCGCACGCCTTTAATCCCAGCACTCGGGAGGCAGAGGCAGGCGGATCTCTGTGAGTTCGAGACCAGCCTGGTCTAC